>NC_051183.1:151512439-151871589 GCF_013339695.2 Rhipicephalus sanguineus
TAACTCCTCAAAAGCCTGCCAGTTCAATTAAATTGTTTGCGGATGTAGTTTTAGATAAAAGAAGCTGCCATTCTCGGTCTGGATGCCACTCACGGTTATGTAAAGCGATATATAATAAGGAACAATTAGGTTCAAATGTTCAACTATCACAAAATTATGTATTTTTCGAGACAATAAATCAAAGTGCCTTCTTCATTGTTTGGTATCGCCACTGTCTCGTACAGGCAACGTGTGGTAGAACGTAGTACATGTATTCATGTTGAAACTTTTTTAGCGCGCACAAAAGACGGAGGACACAGAAAGAAGGTACAAAACGAGCGCTTACTCACAACTGATTTATTTTCTGAAAGGGACTAAACATATAAGCACAAATAATCATCACAGAGCATGCGCGGAGCAAGTCATGAGGCATATTAGCAGATTACAACAAGTTAACCACAGTTCAAAAAAGACATTTCTTTATCAGTAAGCGCCACCGATGGTTGACTGATGCACTTTATCCCACACCTACTTATATGGAAAGCTTCCGTGACTTCACGTGTAAGTTTTTCATTATGAGCAAACAAAATGTCCGTCTCACTTAAAACAGGATTACACTGGCATGATTTGCAATGATTGGACAGGTGCGAAAAAGTCTATTTTCCCAAAGAACTTTTATGTTCTTTTAGACGTGTATTGATGCAGCGACCTGTTTGTCCGATATACATATTTCCACAAGTTAACGGTATCCGATAAACAACCCCTTTTCTACACATAATGAACTTAGAGCCTTCCTTCAGCCCACAACTACATTTTTTTCTCTTTTACGTCAAACGTTTTGGCAATTGCCTGGCACAACTGTTGCACTTTTATAGGAGCGCTGAAAACAACATCAACGTCATACCTGCTGCCAACATTCTTCAAGGCATGAGAAAAATGATGAACGTAGGGAACAACTGCACAGCGCTTTTTGACCCTGTTCAGGCTGTTTCCTGAAGATGAATGCACACCCTTTACTATGCGTATCAGTTTATCAACCGCTCTGGTGATAACCAGTTCTGGGAAACCCGCTGACGTTAACCTACCTACTTGTTTAGAAAAGCTATCTTTCATTATGTGACCGCAGGACTTCACTATAGCCCCTTTTAGGCACGACACTGCTATTCAGTTTTTTACGATTTTTGAATGCCCGGACTTGTAGGCTTTTTCTGATCTAGGGTTTTTCTGATCTAGGGCTGTACATCCAGCACATGTGGTTAGGTGAAATTCGCAGTGATAGGTCTAGAAACTGTAGTTGGTTTTCTTTTGCTATCCCATGGGTGAATTTGAGACCCAAGCCACATTCACGAAACATTTTTAATACATTCACCGTGTTAGGCCCATAGTCAGCCCCATCAAATATAACCAAGAAATCATCAACAAAACGGAAGATTCTTTTTGCCAGACCGTGTACAGCACGATGGATTTCCTGGTCCACTCGTGCTAGAAAAATATTACTTAGTAAAGGTGCTACCTTCGAACCTATAAATATGGCAGATTTTTGCACAAACATTTCTCCTTTCCACCCGACAAAAGTAGAATTCAGGTAAAACAGTAGTATTTCCATAAAACTTTCCACTGAAATTCCGCATTCGTTCCTATACTTGATTTCATCATTATCTTCACAAATGCACAGTTTTACACTTTTCAGCAACTCTGGGTGCGGAATTGAGTAAAATAAGTCTTCTAGATCAATACTAAACGCCCCGCATCTGAATGAAGAGTGGTACGGCTACGGGGAATATTTTATTTCTGAAGCGGACAACAAACGTCTGCAGCTGGGGCCTAAGTTCGCTTTGGAACCGTTGTTGTGCCCTCCTGCGAAGCTGGCAGCATTGAGAGCCGTTTCCAGGCTGGTTCCTGAAGAAGAGCGAGCAAGGTGCGTTTCCGAGTGTGTAGACGCTGTTGCAAATGCAAAAACTGCACGTGTAAGCCCTAATAAGCTCAACCTGGTAGCAAGCGACTTGGCGTGTAGGGGCTTACCTGTTTTAACCGCAGACAAAGAAGGTTGCTTCGTGATTTTGCCAGATGGAATGTTCGGTAAAAAATCCCGTGAAGCTATCGACAAGAATTTCAGGAGGGTTCAAGTTCAGCCGGCGAAAGAAAAACAGCGTGCCATTGAGCTATTGTCTTCCCTTAATTTGGATAGCCTTTGCAATTCAGTCAAGGAAGCCAAGGGCCTTCATCTTGAAGTGTTTTTTTCATGTAAAACGCATAAGCCTGGAAAGCCTTTCCGAGCGATTGTCACTGAAAGGGACACTTGGCAGAAGCAGGTCGCATGCTTTATCCAGCAACAGCTTTCCCCATTGAAAATCTCTGACCCGCTAGTTATAGATAATTTCGAAGCCGTTGTACAATACTTGAGAGAAGACAACCCAAAGAGATGCGGGGCGTTCAGTATTGATGTAGAAGACTTATTTTACTCAATTCCGCACCCAGAGTTGCTGAAAAGTGTAAAACTGTGCATTTGCGAAGATAATGATGAAATCAAGTTTAGGAACGAATGCGGAATTTCAGTGGAAAGTTTTATGGAAATACTACTGTTTTACCTGAATTCTACTTTTGTCGGGTGGAAACGAGAAATGTTTGTGCAAAAATCTGCCATATTTATAGGTTCAAAGGTAGCACCTTTACTAAGTAATATTTTTCTAGCACGAGTGGACCAGAAAATCCATCGTGCTGTAAACGGTCTGGTAAAAAGAATCTCCCGTTTTGTTGATGATTTCTTGGTAATATTTGATGGGGCTGACTATGGGCCTAACACGGTGAATGTATTAAAAATGTTTCGTGAATGTGGCTTGGGTCTCAAATTCACCCATGGGATAGCAAAAGAAAACCAACTACAGTTTCTAGACCTTTTACTGCGAACTTCACCTAACCACATGTGCTGGATGTACAGCCCTAGATCAGAAAAACCCTTACTCCACTACAAGTCCGGGCATTCAAAAATCGTAAAAAACGGAATAGCAGTGTAGTGCCTAAAAGGGGCTATAGTGAAGTCCTGCGGTCACATAATGAAAGATAGCTTTTCTAAACAAGTAGGTAGGTTAACGTCAGCGGGTTTCCCAGAACTGCTTATCACCAGAGCGGTTGATAAACTGATACGCATAGTAAAGGGTGTGCATTCATATTATAATAATATCTGGGGTTTTACGTCCCAAACCACGATATGATTATGAGAGACGCCGTAGTGGAGGGCTCCGGAAATTTCGACCACCTGGTGTTCTTTAACGTGCACCTAAATCTAAGTACACGGGCCTCTACCATTTCGCCTCCATCGAAATGCGACCGCCGCGGCCGGGATCGAACCCGCGACCTGCGGGTCAGCAGCCGAGCACCGTAACCGCTATACCACCGCGGCGGACGTGCATTCATATTCAGGAAACAGCCTGAACAGGGTCAAAAAGCGCTGTGCAGTTGTTCCCTAAGTTCATCATTTTTCTCATGCCTTGAAGAATGTTGGCAGCAGGTATGACGTTGATCTTGTTTTCAGCGCTCCTATAAAAGTGCAACAGTTGTGCCAGGCAGTTGCCAAAAAGTTTGACGTAAAAGAGAAAAAATGTAGTTGTGGGCTGAAGGAAGGCTTTAAGTTCATTAGGTGCAGAAAAGGGGTTGTTTATCGGATACCGTTAACTTCTGGAAATATGTATATCGGACAAACAGGTCGCTGCATCAATACACGTCTAAAAGAACATAAAAGTTCTTTGGGAAAAAAGACTTTTTCGCACTTGTCCAATCATTGCAAATCATGCCAGTGTAATCCTGTTTTCAATGAGACGGACATTTTGTTTGCTCATAATGAAAAACTTACACGTGAAGCCACGGAAGCTTTCCATATAAGTAGGTGTGGGATAAAGTGTATCAGTCAACCATCGGTGGCGCTTACTGATAAAGAAATGTCTTTTTTGAACTGTGGTTAACTTGTTGTAATCTGCTAATGTGCCTCATGACTTGCTCCGCGCATGCTTTGTGATGATTATTTGTGCTTATATGTTTAGTCCCTTTCAAAAAATAAATCAATTGTGAGTAAGCGCTCGTTTTGTACCTTCTTTCTGTGTCCTCCGTCTTTTGTGCGCGCTAAAAATGTTTCAACATGAATTCCTACCAACTCGCCCAGCTCTCAGCTTTACTGTAGTACATGTACTTTTGCTTGCAGATTATTTGCTCTACAAAATATAGCCTTCATGTCCAAACGGGTCCTTCACAGAAATCATTCATATATTGAACAAGGAGACGTTCTTGCCTCACGGGCTGCGGCTTGTGCATTTCACGCGTCCGCAAGTCACACCATTGTTAAAGAGCTACATTAGTTAACGGAGTGTTACCACACACTATCAGTGTGCTTTGTTCATCGATAGAGAGGCGTGCATTTCATTTTATTTTTTCACTATTTCCTGGAGTAGAATGCTAGCCGTGCTGCCATGCCGCCCTCTGCAGTATTCAGCATTCTCTCTGTGTCTGACTGTTCGTTAATGCCATCACACGCAAGGTACAAGATACCAGTGTCGACGCAGTGAAACAATTGCAGATTTTGGAGACAACAGTTTACGAAGTCTTATTTGCTCGCACTACAGCCAGCTTGAAAGAAGATGGTTTCGCTGTACAAATCAAATTTTTTCGTGTGGGAATTAAATTCTTTATGCCTCTTTGGAATCTCCCGTACATGCGGGATGCTTCATAATAAAATATTTTAAATTGAGCTGTATTGTGTTTCCATATCTGTGATTTGAAAATGAAAAATCCCTTGAAATTTATTTTCCGTGAGAGTAGCTGCGAGAACGAAAATGGTTAGGGGAAAAAATGTTGGGAGCGAACTTTTCCTTTAAGTTTTTTGCGCTATGAACTCTATGTCACAGAAAATGCATCATAATAAACTCGCCGAACTTTTTTCGGTGATTAGCCATTAAACTCACCAATTTGTAGCGTATTAGCCGCAACGGAAGAAATCGGATTATCTCACGCCATGTTAAACCTTAGGAAAAGTGAAATTCCCGATAAGTTTTGTGTCTTCTCGTACGCGGAAAGGTAGTACAGGAGACCTCTGTATTTACGGAGGGAAATGCACATTTTCTCGTTTCGTGAGACCGATGGCATTTGTTGAGCCATATTTTTGGTCTAGTTGTCTTAGAATAGAAAAATCGGCAGATCCCACGTACCACGGGAATCGATGTTATGCGAAGCATGCGCAGGATGGTGACTGTGGCGTAATTTTTCACAATGAATAAAACGTAACGAAATGACGCTAGAGCATCGTGAAAGTGGTTACGCACACTCATATGTTGAAGAGTCGCACATGAAGTATATAACCAGTTGTTTACAGTTGCGTAACCAACACCAGACGCTGTAAGCTGATATGTAGTGCTTATATTCTTCATACTCGATAGCGCGAATCCGAACAGGACAAACAAGGAACACAGATGCACAGGACAGGCATTACACGCAACTAAGTTTCATTCAGGAAAGTTTCCCTAGATACACAGCCGAGTGGCACGCGCAGGCGCACTCAACGTACGTTACAGTCCCAGTTGCAGTTGTTACATTTGCGTTACAGTTCTTATGCTTATACTTGTCCGTTATGACGGACAACGCAAGCACGTTTCACGAACATGTGTGTATCTGTAGAAGGGGTTCTTGACAGTTATTGAACAAGGTCACCATCCCCGTGATCAGTGAGCATCAGCAGCTGGACCGGGCTTGTTAATCGGATCCGTTCGTGATCGCGGCTACGAGGGGTCTAAGTGTAGAGAAGTGCGAAGTGCAGTACAGCTGGTGGAAATCCTGGAGGCCTCTTACGATGAAATAATCTATGATGCTTCCTGTCCTGGACGTGGCAGCGAGGTCTTTTAATGCCGACTAGGGTACCGATATGGGCTTGTTGGTTCATCTTGAACAGGCTAGTAGCATAGCGCGGGAAGACACACGGACAAAGAAGAGGTACGAGACGAATACAAGCGCTTGTATTCGTCTCGTACCTCTTCTTTGTCCGTGTGTCTTCCCGCGCTATGCTACTAGCCTTTTAATGCCCTCTCCACATCCAAACCGTCTTTCACGCAGTATAAGGACCAGGCATTGTTGGGTCTCGATAAATCAATGTGAAGTCACCGGTAATATGAGGGGCCTGGTCCTCTCGGCAGGTTTATTGTAGGAAGCTCTGACCCCGCTTCTTGCGTAATCCACGAGGTCCACGTTGCGGACCACGTGGACGACTGGATGGTTGTTGATCGTCTTCCAGGGGTGTTCTGTCTTCAGCTTCCTCCCTTTCCTTGCGTTCGCCACGGTTGTGTAGCGGTTACGGTGCTCGTCTGCTGACCCGAAGGTCGCGAGTTCGAT
This sequence comes from Rhipicephalus sanguineus, assembly GCF_013339695.2. Taxonomy (NCBI): domain Eukaryota; kingdom Metazoa; phylum Arthropoda; class Arachnida; order Ixodida; family Ixodidae; genus Rhipicephalus; species Rhipicephalus sanguineus. The sequence continues at coordinate 151,518,788 of NC_051183.1, forward strand.
CCCGGCCGCGGCGGTCGAATGTCGATGGAGGCAAAATGCTAGATTCATGTGTACTATGCGATCTCGGTACACGTAAAAGAATACCAGATGGTCAAAATTTCCGGAGCCCTTCGCTATGCCGTCTCTCATAATCATATCGCGGTTTTGGGACACAAAACCCCAACTATTATTATTATTAAAGACGATAGTCTTTCTTGGGGAACTTAAAGGGACACTGAAGCACTTTTTAAAAAAAATGACTTTGGAATGTGTAATCATAGTTTGATCCTTGCTGAATACGAAAACCAATGTAAGAGTTCACAGAAGTGAACGCAAATGGAATTTCCTGGCAAAAAAAGAGCGGCTGCAGCCGCAGGGCTTTTTGAACTGCTGAGCGAAGGCGGTGACGTCAACTTCGGTATGCCGCGTCATCGGCGCCATCAGCTCTCTAAAAGCATCGCCTTCGCGATCAGTTCCACCAACGCGCGCAGCCAGACGTAGTCACGGAGGCCACGGCTCCGCCAATACCACGGTGGTAGAATAAAACAGGTGGCCCATCGAGCGCCGCGAGCGCGTCGCCGTACTGCTCGAGTTGCTCGCGGCCGCCGCTAGGTTCGCGACGAGTTTTTGGGCCGAAAGAAGCGCATTGCAAGCTCTCGCTGGGCTGTAAAAACCGGTTTCTCTAGCTAATTAAGTGTCTTTAAACGGTTGTTTGTGCTTTTACTAGCTTGTAGTGGCTGTCTGCCAGCTTCGACCGCAAAAGTGAGAGCGCCAGGCTTTATGAAGCTTAAAATTTTTTAATCGGCGCGGGTAGTCCCGATATGACTGTCACAGGGTGCCGATTGCAAGAGACGCGCGCGTATTCTTTTTTGTTTTTTCGAAAGCGTGCACAATTCTACCGGCGAGTATATAGAGTAAAAAAAAAAGCATTTGGTTTTCACGCTATCGTATGTAGGTCGGAAAACAGTAGCTGGCGGTCTTTCCGTGGAATTGCATTTCTCCACAACTGCAGTCGCTTTTCGTCGCGGAGAGAAGACACAGCTTTTCTTTGCACGTTTTGTAGCCAGATTTGCAATTTCGAGCGACGCATTTTCGTCCCATGGTGGCCGCCGCATCAGCGGCACAGATCGAGCCACCGTGGTTTCAGCCGTGGTTCTAGCTTACAAAGTGAGCGGAAACACCGATGCGGTCGCGCGCGTTGGTTTGACAGAGCGCAACAAACGCGACGCATCAGAGCGGATCTCAAGCCGTGGGATCACCTAATCACGACCACAGTGATCTGGCCGTGATCATGACCAAAGCCACCTAGGTGGCTTTGTCATGACTCGAAGGCTGATTGCGACGCTGGTTGCGTCACATAGGGACGCTCTTGCTCTTCGGACACTTGCATCCACGGACGCCTCCGCATTTATCGAAGATGACCAAGCAGAAAGGAAGAGGTGCGGCTGCAACGCTGGTTGCGTTGCATGCTTTCATTAGTGGCGCGTCCGTTCTAAGCGACGGCAACTCTTCAGTGTTGCTCTAGGCCTCTCTGGTGTAATAAATACACCGCGGATCTCTTTCTCAAAAGTTAAAGATGTAAATTGCAGTTTAAATGCTCGCGACGCACACTGGTCACATGCTTTCAAATGCGCCGGAGCGGAGAAATCGGCCCAGAGTATACCTTCTGCCATCTTGCGGAAAAGCGGCGGCAACTCGAGCACCGTGACACGCGCGGCGCATTGGCGGAGCGCCGCGTCGGGCCACCTGTTATTCTACCACCGTGGCCAAAACTACCGACGATGACGTAGTTCCAGTCACGCCCACATTTTCGGCGCGTTCGCGTGGGCGGAGCAAGACGAACTTTTCTTTCGCGTATTTTAAAGCTCCTGCTGCCACAACAGCGAAAAAAATTACGCCATGGTCGACAATAATGTTGGTCCTTGTTAACAGCAAAATTTTACCGAATTGTAAAACCACTTCAGTATCCCTTTAAACGCAGAAATTTTGGTCTGTCTTTCTGTCTGACTGTCTTTCTGTTTGTCGGCACGTCCCTCGATTCAGCCACTCGGCCAAAGTTGAACCACTTGCCCAAGGGCCAGCCGTCTTGAACTGGTTCGGCTGTTCATACTTGTGAACATTGTCGATCAAAAATTAAATATCGTGCATATCTGAGGTGCAACATCACTAGGTAAGTATTAGGTGGCGTGTTCCTTTAATAGAAAATGCATACATACGTAATTTTAAGGACCCTAGTTTCTTAAGCTGCGCTGAAAATGCATAAGAATGGAAGCTTGAGCGAGTTGGTATGCGTTCATCTTTGTTGAAACAGCGCTCACTAGACGACGACGAAGTAAAAGAAGGCACAGGACAGGCGCTGCCTGTCCTGTGCCTTCTTTTACTTCGTCGTCGTCTAGTGAGCGCTGTTTCAACAAAGCTGAAAATGCGACTGCGCTGCAATTTGCCTTCCTCCGTGCCCTTCGCACGAGCTCATTGTTGTGTTTCGGTTTCGGTTCTGTATTGCACTGTACGAATGCCATGGGTTGGTGTTGAAAAACTTTAGTTTTGAGAAGGCCAAGAAGGTGAAAAAAATATTTAAAAAATGAAAAAGCAGCGTTGTGGGCGGCCTTCAGGCTGCCGCTTGTGGGCGCCGCTCTGGCGTTCCTGTTTTACCCAGGCGACGTGTAAATAAAAGAGTGTGTGGAGAGTACTCGTTGAGTGCGGACGTTTCTCTGCTTCAGCGCTTCGCGCCAAACCGCGTTTTCGGGCTGGCTGGCGTCCCCGCCGGTTGCGTTGGTCTCCGCCTGTCTTCGCCTGCTGCTGCGCCGGGACTACCAGCACGCAACACAGCACTCATGTTTCCCGACGTATTGCCAGATGGCGTCCATATCTCACACAGCGCCTCTTCTATCGTCTTTACACGACATTTGCAGCGAAGCACGCAGATACGCGGCCAATTTTTTATTATCGCTTTCCTTGCGTCTCAATGTGTGTGTTCGCGGTTACTGCATTGGTTGAGACTATGTATCACCTGTGGCGCATACCCGCTTAACATGAACTCTAGTATACGGGTATATGCCACACGTGACTGAGAGAAAGGGTTTCATGACGTACGTGACAGGTATTTGGCGTTATTCAAGTCATGACCAGTGAATCGTGTTCGTCAAACACTGATCCCCTGCTATGCCAATTTTAGTATATTACAAGTTATGGAGACGACCGGGAGAGCACACAGATGTGGGCGGATAGATAGATAGATAGATAGATAGATAGATAGATAGATAGATAGATAGATAGATAGATAGATAGATAGATAGATAGATAGATAGATAGATAGATAGATAGATAGATAGATAGATAGATAGATAGAAACGGCCAAAGTGCCTGAGGTTCGCTGAGAAATGCTTCGCATTTAAAATTGAGGGGTTTGGTATTCATTCATACTTAGGACTGTGCAGCGCTCACAAGAAGGGACAAGGGACAGAAGAAGTGCGCACGACAAGCGCTGAAGAAGTGCACACGGCAGCGCTTGTCGTGTGCGCTTCTTCTGTCCCTTGTCCCTTCTTGTGAGCGCTGCACAGTCCTACGTATTGGTCTAGTTGGCTCATACTTGCAGTAAAACAGCGCCAGAGAACAGAAGGGACCATACGAAAAGGAATGACACGTTCACAGGGCGCACTAACAACTGAACGTTTATTCAGTAGTAGACCGAGCTATAACGATGAAATCTTTTCTGAAAGAAGGTGGGAGGAACATTTTTATTGATATCCTCAGGTTACCGGCCACCACAGGCCCAGAAGCCCGCGAGCTGGCGCACTCCACCAGGCGCACTCTCGTGGCAGAGTTAATGTGGTCCATCCAGTGGACAATGCACAACAAAGACTGCTCGGTCTTTAGCTGCAGTTTACGTGGTTTGAAGTTTATTATCAGTTCTTGCAATATATAACATACCGCAGCTGTCATGGTGCCGGAATTAAAGTTATCACTGGATCTGATGCCGCATGCTAAAGCGTGACCGGTGCGTTTCATAATAATATAATAATAATTGTTGGGCTTTAACATCCGAAAACCACAATATGACGAGAGAGGCCATAGTGGAGGGCTCCAGAAATTCTGACCACCTCGGGTTCTTTAATGTGCACCTAAATCTAAGTACACGGGCCTCTAGCATTCTCGCCTCCATCGAAAACGCGGCCACCGCGGCCGGAGTTCGATCCTGTGACCTCCGGGTCAGGATTCGAGCACCTTAACCCCGAGACCACCGTGGCGGTTACCGGTGCGTTGCAGTCGAAGCTGTTGAAAGCCGTCGCAACCAGGCATTCAGTCAGAAGTAAAAAAAGAAAAGATGTTGAGGTGTTTACAAAACGCATTCTTCCACGAGGAAAATTTGTAAAGAGAAAGAAAACGGTATAGATAGGGGTAGGAGGCCGGCAGAGTCAGGCCCGCCTTGTCCCACTGACTCCCAGAATTGGAGCGTCAGCGCGGCGTTTGAGAGGGCAGAACGGAGGTGGAATGCACGTTAGGCTTTAACGTTATGACGTGAATTGTGTAGGAGAGCCGTCTTCTACCTAACATCGGTGACGTGACATAACATCTTGTAGGAACAATCACAGAGAAGGCGGATTGGAGACAACATCGTGTGTTTAGAAAACGTCGTGTCCAGATCGCGCATGTGCCGGAAAGCAAGCTTAAGGGTGACTTGCTACTCTCTCGGCAAGTTTTTTCTGGTGTGGTCTGCAAGATCCCATGCGCCGACTGCGAATCGGTGTAGGTTGGCGAAAGCGGAAATTTCTGCAAGCGTTTGAAGCAGCAAAAGAATGACGTCGCCAAGGGCCACACAGTGACAAATGCACTCGCAGAGCATTCCGAGAAGACGGGCCATAAAATAAGCTGGGACAACGCGCGCATCATGGCCACGGAGAATAATTGTACAACGAGGCTCAATCTCGAATCACTAATAATTCAGACAAATAACGCAATAATCTGGCCACGTGTGCTCCCGGACGTTGCGTCATGCGCTCAACGCTACTTAAGAACCTGCTACCCTGCCGTCATTCCATTGTGATCAAGGGATCCGTACGGACCCCGAAATGTCATTTAGTTTTTCGGCATTGGTCAGTGACCTGCTTTTTAGCAATGGCTTTACCTGACCAGACGGTATTCCGTCGAACTCTCGACTACGTTAGCATCCGCCACAAGTAAGTATAACCGGCTATCACTGGCATTCGACAGTTCTTGAACGCATCTACGCGACCGGCAGCTTTCAAGGCGCACCTGCGTTTCAACCTAACCTGTAAGTCGAAGCAGCTCATACCAAAATTATTGCAGCTAAAGCACTCTGTGAAATCGGCGTTCGGCCATCAAGTGATTCCGAAAGTAGAACGGCAGCTTCTTCAAGCTCGGATAGAAGACTGCAGAGGCACTGTGAATAGGCTTGAGACTAAGATTTTCTTTGCGGCATGACAGTTGGAGTTCGTCATGCCTGAAGTCTTCCCTGAAATACATCTCGTTGCGAATCAAGCGTCGCGACGAAGAACGGAAAAGCAGGAAGCGTCACAAGAGCGCAAACTGAGCGCCTTGCTGGAAAAAGACAGAAAACCTACAGGACCTAAGTTCGACGTCAGGAACATGTCTTACTACGAGCTAACTGCTGCGGAATGCCAAGTTTTGAGCCGAGGTCTCAACTTTAACCAAGGAAAGCAACCGGATACCCGCAAAGTCGTGTGTGCTGTTGAAAACGCTATTGGCCTACTTGAAGAGAATGAACGAGACGAAGTCCGCAAGAGAGCAGTAGGCATAGTATCGAGGATTTGAGAGTCTGACTGTCAGCAAGTTCTCTCGGAAGACGAGCGAAAAGCAGTCAAATCGTTGCACGAAAACAAGATTGCCGTCCTTCCTGCCATGAAGGGCAACGTGACAGTAGTGCTTGACCGTTCGGCGTATCAGTCGAAGATGGAGAGGATAGTAGGGGACTGCACGACGTACGCCAAGATCGACAGAGATCCGACCTCGAAGGTCCAAACATGCCTGCAAAAGACGCTCTCTGGTATTTTCCAAACGCTCCCTGCATCCGCAGAAAGGCTGTACTACCAACTGCTATGCACCAATGGTTCTGCTCCAGCGATCTACGGCCCACAGAAGATCCAGAAAAGCCGGACGCCTCTCAGGCCTATAGTAGATTTCACAAGGTCACCCCTGTACAACCTCTCAAGGTATCTTCATGGTATCCTGGCTCCCCTCGCAGGCAAGGCTGAAATTCATCTCAACAACACTAATTACTTCATAACCAAGATGAAGAGTATCGCTGTGGACACAGACGAAGTAGTGGTTTCTTATGACGTCTGCTCCCTTTTCACAAGTGTTCCCGTCGACCTTGCTGTAGAAACTTCAAGACAGTTGCTTCACAAGGACACGACATTGGCAGAACGCACGCCATTCGACGTCACTGAGCTCTGCACCTTGTTACGATTCTGCCTGTCCAACACTTACTTCTCGTACAAGGGCGAATTCTACAGGCAAGTTTTCGGTACCGCTATGGGAGCATCCATTTCAGTCACGACCGCAAATGTAACAATGGAAGCAATTGAGAACAAGGCATTGGAATCATTTCAGTCGAGACACAAGGTCTTTTTGAGATACGTCGACGACTGCTTCTGCGTTATAAACAAGAACGTGCAACCTTTCCTTGACTGCCTAAATGGCATCGAGCCTTCCATCAATTTCACTGTGGAAGAAGAGAAAGACGGTTGCCTGCCTTTCTTAAACGCAATTGTAAACCGTGCTTCCACACGCCTCGCCTTCGCCGTGTACCGAGAGCCAACTCACTCCGGTAGATACCTTGACTACGAGTCAGTTGATCCGGTAGCCCACAAACGCTCAGTGGTTCATTCTTTAGTTCAACGAGCCATTCAGACCTGCTCCGATGCAAGAAGCCTGCAAGAGGAGCTCCAGACCATTGAAAATGACCTCATTATGAATGGATATCCTAAGCATTTTCTTAAGAAGGCAACTAAGTTCATTATGCATAACCAGCAGGCAGCAAAACAGTGAAGCCATTGATAATACAGCGTCAACACACCAGCACGCAGTGATTCCGTGCATGCAAGCTGTAAGCGAAGCCCTAGTTCACGTGTTTAGAAAACATGGTGTCCAGATCGCGCATGTGCGAGCAAGCAAGCTTAAGGTTGACTTGCTAAATGTGAAGGATCCTCTCCCTCGGCAACGTTTTTCTGATGTGGTCTACAAGATCCCATGCGCCGACTGCGAATCGGTGTGCACTTGCAAAAGCGGAAATTTCTCCAAGCGTTTGAGCAGCACAAGAATGACGTCGCCAAGGGCCATACAGTGACAAATGCACTCTCAGAGCATTCCGAGAAGACGGACCACGAGATAAGCTGGGACAACGCGCGCATCATGGCCACAGAGAAGAATTGGACAACGAGGCTCAATCTCGAATCACTAATAAATCATATAACAAGTAACACAATAAATAGATCATCTGGCACACTAAACCACGTGTACTCTCATACCTTGCGTCATGCGCTCAACGCTACTTAAGAACCTGCTGCTCTGCCGTCATTCGAACGTGAACAAGGGATACGTACGGACCCCGAAACGTCATTTTGTTTTTTTGACATTGGTCAGTGACCTGCTTTTTAGGAATGAGACACTAAGAGACGTGTACAAGGTATCTCGCAGGCTGTATCGGCTCGCTCTATGGCAGTGGTTCTCAAATGGGGTTCCGCGGCGCGGTCTTAGAGGTTCCGCGACGCCATCGCCCGCGAAAAAAATGGTTTTGGAGGCGAGTTCTGACCTATTCCCAATTCCAGGTCCTGCTCCAAGAACTGCACGAACATTCTGAACAAGATCACCGCGACCGCCCCAACGCCTCAATAAAAAACTAAGCCTACTAGACCAGCCGAATAGCGCTGCACTTCCTTCGCCGTTCTGTCTTTCCTTTAATAGGGTAGCAAACGTGCCCCCATCCCCCCCCCCCCCCCCCCCCCACTCCCACCGGTTCGTCCCACCAATGGCTCCGCCATCACTTAGACCAGTCCACAATGGTTCCCCGACACATCGACGACTGAGAACCACTGCTTCATGGCATCACGAGCCACGAAAGTAACATAAGGCTGGCTCAGTCGTAGTGCTTGATGGAATCATACAGTAGAGATTTTCTAGATGAAAAAAAAAGAAAAACATGAAAATTCTGAAAAAAAATGCGCCCACACAATTGGGTGCAAAACATTTTAGCAACTTAAGTTAACTGCATAGGTTGCAAAATAGGCACCAGACCACGTTTACTGTTTAATAAAATTGCTCAGCATCAATGAATAGCCATGTAAGCTCAACTACTACTTATAAATTCGACGACAAACCTATGGTTTCGTATTATGGTAAAATGACATTTGTTTTTTTGCTAATAAGATATTTCAACAAGCTCTCTTACAGCTCGTGATGGCAACACACTTGAGTGCACGACTGTAGATACTACACGCCATGTCTCATCTATACGAATTCATGTGCTCGTTTCTTCCCTCTTTAAGGGCCCGGCCGCTTTATCAATGTTTGAAGCGGTGAAGGGCATGTAAACCTTTTGCCGCTTTCGCGCCTTCTTTCTCTCTGAAAAAGAAACAAAAAGACAACCTATTGGCAAAACAAGAGCACAAGTCTGTACAAAACAGGCGATACAACGTTCCGATGCTCCTCGTGTTAAGCTGCCCGAGTAAATCACGGATGCGATGCGCTATTCGTGCATCAAAACTTTCGCAAGACTGAGAAAAGAGCACGATGGTAGTTCTATAAACGTTGCGTAAGTCTTCTGAGCCTGCTCATAAGGCTTGTACTCTTTTGTACTATTTTGTACGCTTGTACTCTTTTGTCGGGAACAGTACTACGATTGGTTGCTTGTAATATAAAATGTCCTAAGTATGAATTTTTAGCTGTATGCCTAGACGCACAAGTACCCCGCTTTTATCGCGCGTTCTAAAGTTCGTGTACCTTTTAAAATTGTCGAGACAAGTCGGAGTAGGCTCACTGCAGCAATAACTGTGGTACCATGTTTTTCTCTGAACGAACGTCTCCTAGGTCTAGAGGAAAAACTGTAACGACGCAAAGAAGACGGGGACGAAGCGAAGACACGAACAGACAGACACGGGCGCCAACTTCCAACTGTTTATTATCAGAAACCGCGCCGATTTATATACGTTCAGAAAAACGGGATCTGAATCGGCTCATCTGTGGCCCCGATTTTGTGCGACATCTTTCTTTCATCCATTGACAAACGCATTCATGCCAAAACCGACAACAGCAGTGTTGTTAAGATTTACAGATATGTTGACGACTATCTTGTGTTTTTAAGTTTACCCGACACTAGCCTTGACGTAGCTGTTGCAGAATTAACTAACATCTTTTTAAAGGAATCTGGCGGACTAGAATTCACTTCGGAATTGCCTCAAGAGAATTCCATTCAATTTCTGGATGTTAAATTTAGTTTCACGAAGGACCACCTGTGCTGGATATATAACCCTAGGAGAAGAGCCTTTTGCCGTATGACAGCGCACATTCTAAGCTAATAAAGAGAGGTATAGATATCACATGCCTCAATTCAGCTTTGATTAAGTCATGTGAGCACCTTCTTGTTGCGGGATTTAGTAATCAGATTAACAGGCTGAAAGACGCTCGATTTCCTCCCTCCGTTATCATGGGTGTGTGCGAAAGCCTCTTGCAGAAGTTGAAACATGGAAGAAAAGTGCAGGAGCCAAAAGAAAAAAAAGAAAAAATGAGTACGCACGTAATTCCTTACGTTCACCGGCTCTGCACAATATAAAGAAGATCGCAGCCAGATATAGTGTGCGCATTGGATTTTCCGCTCCATGCAAACTGGCCAGGATTTGCCCTTTGATGGCGGATAAGCAGCCGGCTGCTTGCTCTAAGAAGCACGCCACGCGATACACCGAGTGTGTCAGCAATGTGGTATATAATACTCCCCTAAGCTGCTGTAGGTTGTACATCGGCCAAACAGGCCGGTGGTTCAACGATCGTGCAAGGCAGCACCGCTTGGCGGTTAGCAGCAACATGGACGGGCACTTGGCAGACCACTGCAAGCGCTGTGGTTGTGCGCCACACTTCAGCCAAACCACGTTTCTCAGGAGAGCAAACGGCCGCACTGAAAAGGAGACATTTCTAATAAAAAGGGCAGGTAGCCAGTGCGTTAGTGCCCCATCACTCGATCTAAGCGAGAAAGAAGCTATCTTTTTGAAAGATAGCATTTAGACATGTAGAGCTTAGAATGTGCGATATTCATTTTGCCTCTCACTAGGGTTGGTTGGCTGGCTGGTTCATAGGTGCTGGCATGTTTTGATAGTTCGATCGCGTTAGTGCAGTTCCGGCGCATGCCTTGTCTCTGTATTTATGGCTCATGATGAATTGTAAGTTCTGCGATGTCTCAATTTCTGTTATGGGATTCCTTGTTCGGCAACGTATATAAATCGGCGCGGTTTCTGATAATAAACAGTTGGAAGTTGGCGCCCGTGTCTGTCTGTTCGTGTCTTCGCTTCGTCCCCGTCTTCTTTGCGTCGTTACAGTTTTTCCTCAAGTTATGAACCAACTAGCTCAGCAAGAAGCCCTGTTGTCCTAGGTCTACCCGGCGTATGTGTTATGCACAGGACGACTTCTAACATCGCATTACTTAGCATGCCTGCACATTTCGAACAGGAAGAATGTAAGAATGCAAGCATTTTCTTGCACGTTTTGAAAACGTAGAAAGAAACGATACATAAAGAACAAATGCATGTAGAGTTGGCAAAATTGTCGTACTGTTCGTACAACAGTGAACCTTCGCCTATTGTGAATGAGCGGAATCCAGAAAGGACAGATTTTAAGCGAGTACAACTGCAATAATTCTTCGTTTGCTTTCACAACAGTGTTTTGACTTATAGCATGCACTGAATTATCGAATGAAACACAACCGTGATCATTCTGTCTTTTTTTTATTAAAGATAATTTGGGCAACTTTTACGTTCATGTTTCTCTCAATGAACGGCGCGCGTAATTTTTATTGCATTTTTTTGCGCGCCTGCAAATGGTAATCCCCTGAGGCAGGAGCATAATTCCTAAAGGAAAACGGAAAGGTGAGCTAGTTTGTACTGATTCATCCTTATATAATAAAGCGGAAAAAGGACACCTCAACTCGTGCAAACTCAAGCGCTCGTGTTGTGCATTTTCTTGTTGTTGTTTATGCCCTTCGATTATATAAGAATGATTCCTAAACTTTCTGTGCCTGCACAGGCAGCCCCGACGATTCAAGATGTGAGAACACATGTAATACATTGAAAGGTAGATGTAACATGGCATGGCATGGCAAGAACAATGTTATGGTCCAGCGAAACTACAGCCCGAGGGCAAAGCCCCCAAGCTAAGTCGGTGGCTCCGCCCACGTAGGCGCCGGTAGGCCAAAGGCTTTCCCGATGGCGTGAGCTCTCCGGACGGCCAAAACCCGATTTCACAAAGCAACTCATTTACTGGAGAAATATACAGTCCCCGTCAGGTACTCACTAGCGTCATTGCCGTCATAAACTTGGATGAACGATACTGACTTGGCCGCCGGTGCGATTTACGAAATTTTTCCTGAAATAAATGAGTAAATGAATAGTTGACCTTAGTAACATTGAGCAATTTAACAGCAAGTGAACAAAAAAGTGGCATCTTCGGGGAAGAACTGGAATCTGCTGCGGCAACTCCACGCCAGGTGATTGACGCCGTCGATTCCTTGAGGCGGTTTGCTTGGGCCCACGAGGACGCAGCAAAAGCTCTTGGGGGCTGTAAAAAACCGCGTGCACCCATTCCTGATGAAGCGCACGAAGGAGATTACCCGGAGTTTTTTCGCTGCAAAATAAATTCGCATATCTCCCTAGAACACCGCTGTGCACTGTTTGTTCTTTTTGTTCGGTTTCACACGCGAGCAATTCTGGCCACCCTCGCAAACTTTTGACATGCGCAGAAGTACAATGCCAAGGTGGCTTTCGGTGTCATTACCTTACAGTTTTTTTTTTCACAAATGAAGGAGTTGTTGTCACCATTGCTTGGTGACGGCTACCCCTTTCCACATAGTTGTTAAGATAACAGAATAAATAAAAATATATATATATATATATATATATATATATATATATATATATATATATATATATATATATATATATATATATATATATATATATATATATATATATATATATACATATCTACAGTCACTCAGTAGCGGAGGACCGAAAAAACAGTTTCTTGATTTACAAGTTTCCGAATTTAACGAATAATTTGAGTGTCGTGATCATTATGTTGAATCGAGGCACAACTCTAGCGAGATCTTATACGTAGAAGTACGATCACATTCCATTTTATCGCAATTCGTTTGTAGCCTTAATGATATTATGGACGTATGTATTGTCGGCCGGCGTTGCAATATCTTTCGTACGCTAAAGTGGGTTGGAGTCGACGCGTACAACCGCGACTGCGCATTCCGCTCATCGGTGTGCGGCATGTGCGGTTCTTTGCTCTCAACCAGGCACGTGCATCCCCTCGCTATAGAAATTCATGTGGCTCCGTCGAGCCCACGTCGCCGTCCCCACGCGCAGGAAGCCGTTTTCTGCACCCCGCCCGTCGCCAGCAAGGATGAATGAGTGCGACCGCATCGCGGAGCCTCGTTAGACCTCCCCTGCAGATTGTGAGGTCGTGCTTTCACGTACTACGTCTCGGAGTCGGTCCTCGCTCTTTTGTGCCTCTTTCTTGTTCGTTCTTGGGGCCTCCGTGAAGGGCTTAATATATTTATAGAAGTCTAACCGGGCGCGAGGTGCATCCTCGACCACGTTCGCGGATGTACGACGAGGGTGTTGAAAACACATCGGCCTCGGAACAAGCGCCTCATTTCATCGCAGGGGTTCGAAAGCGTCGTCGCCCTGCGCTATGCACGGAAGCTCGCTTCCTGTGAGAGGGTTTAGGTAATTTATTCGCTGTACACGAAATGCCTTCTGTAACAGCAGCTTACACAAGCGGGTAGGTGTCAGTGGCAAAGGAACCCGATTTTCATATCTAAAAATGGAACACACTCACTTTAAAATGGCAAAAAAGGAATAAAATTTTTGAATGGAAGACAACACTAAAACACTGAAAAAACATTCACCCTCCTAAAGGATACGTGAGGTCTGTGTTAGAAGTACTGAATGAATAAGCCACTATTTGCTTAAGTACATCTGATGGAAACTAACAGAAGGTGCCATATAACTCTACTTCTCCGTACGAGGCATTTATTCGTGGGTCTTCAATGGCACCCAAGGTTTGGGACTCTCTTTAGGTTTTTCAGCTCACAAATCTGGCTTAGAAGGATTGATTGTTGGGCGAGTTGGTAATTCATGATGAAAGCAAATAGCGCGAAAAAACGTAAGACTAGACGAAGAAGGCTACAGCACAAGCGCATACTAACAACTGAACTTTTATTAGAAAGACGAAAATATATAGGCAACCCAAACCACATGTTCACCACAAACACAACCGAAAACCTTAGATGTGCGCATCCAGGTATGACTGTGTGGCAAAGCCTTCCCTTGCGTTAACTAAGGCAGAGATAACATACCTGGATGCGCACATCTAAGGTTTTCGGTTGTGTTTGTGGTGAACATGTGGTTTGGGTTGCCTATATATTTTCGTCTTTCTAATAAAAGTTCAGTTGTTAGTATGCGCTTGTGCTGTAGCCTTCTTCGTCTAGTCTTACGTTTTTTCGCGCTATTTGCTTTCATCACAAATCTGCCAAATTCAGTTGAGGGAACAAAAAGGCTACGTGAACTTCATTGAGCTATCTTCTGCTCATTGTGGGATAAATAAGAATATATGGTATAACTCTTGTTTTCTTTCAATACATTTTACCTCTTGGCGAGTGCTCACTTTATTTCACTGAAATCTTGTCTTGCTCTAAGTGATAACTAGCGTTTGTATCCTTCCGCTTGCGCTTTTGAGAATCTTTACGAATGCACCATGACAGGGACACCTGCTTTGGATTGCCTGCCTTGTATAAACGCTTTTTTTGCCTATCGAAACAAGCGCACATGGATGGATGGCACAATTTTACGTGATTCCTAAAGCCAAGATTATCAAGCCCTTGTTTTACCTGCTTGGAATGTGCCTATCTGCACGGCAAGAGATGCTTACTCGGTTGCGCCCTACAGTGCAGTAAAGACGAAAGTCCAGGAACCAGATAGTGAGTGAGTAACAACTTTGTCATAGAGGAACCAGATAGTATCATCTTGCAAGAGTTAGTACCATCTTGCAAGCAGAGCTGGACACTCCTTCATGGTTTGCCACAATAGCAAAACCTGACCTTTCACCTCAGCTGAAGAACAGGCAGTACAAAAGAAGCAATCATTGGCATAACAAAGCATAGTAAAAACTCTTGTTTGAACGAGCTCGTCACACAAGTACACGCTGTGTCGGGTTGAAAAACAAATCGCTGAGCGTAGCTGATAGGCAAGTTCTTTTTTTTATACTGTAAGGAAGATAGCGCCGCTATTGCAAGGGCACGCGCTAGTCAGGCGGGAAGACGAGAAAGACGAGGAGAAGCCGGCCTAGCGAACAGCCGTTGTGTCTATTTGTCTCGTCATTACAATGGCGCAGTCTACGCAGATTCCAGGACGACGCGGTCCTGTGGATCGAGACCATCAACTCGCTAGGCGACCGCCATGCCTGGACGGACCAGCAGAAATGGCTAGTAGCCATCGACCGCCTTCGCGATGCCGCGAAGGCATGGCATGCGTACGAAGGGATCAAACAACGGTCCTGGGCTGAATGGTGTGCCAAGTTGGCCACACTTTTCCGCCCTCTATCTCATGCCTGCGACCCCCTCCCTGCCGAACGAGTCTCTAACGAGGATGGGAGCTGTGAGGCACAGAACCTCGACGGCGCAGCTCAAGCGTTCACAAACCTGCCCTCCCTTCGAGACCGAGCTCGCGAGGCGCAGCGCCCCTATGATGCAGCTGTGCCCAGTGCCAACCAGCCTGTCTTCGCAGACACAGCTTGTGAAGGGCAGCATCTCGATCGTGCATCTGTTTCCCGCAGTCCCTGCGCAGACATCATCGCGGACGCGGAAGGCCACCCGGCTTACACGGATACCGGACGTGAGCAGGACTCCACGCCACGTATTTCATACTCCGCGACGCCTGCCCCAGAACCTACCACACCAGACAAGGTTACCACGCACAAGGCCCAGCAGTTGGCGATGCGGCTTCCACGCTCGCCAGCGCGTGAAAACATGCACGTTCCAGATCTCCCAGTGCCTGACACGCTCCAAGTCAAGAAACCGGACAAGCCCACCACAACCATCAACATGCCCTCAGGCCCACCGGGACAGCTACCGCAAATTCAAGAGCAGTCACTGCCCGAATGCGCGGACGGTCACCGTGTGCTGGTTGAGATCCAGGAATCTAATGCGATCAAGGCGACTAAAAACACCGAAGAATTGCCCATGCATTCTACTCCTTTCTCTGAGACAAAACCACAACTAGTCGGCCCATAAACCTGACCTTTTTGCGGAGCCCTACAACAATGGACGCCCCCGATATGGAAGCGCCGTACATTCCGCCTTGCGCGCGTGATGGGAGTGCATCGACGCGAAGCGGACGCACTTCTTCAAGCCTGCGCAGACGTGTCCCACTACAGAGCACACGGTCGGTCTTCGGCCACAGCACATCAATTCGGTCGCCCACCGTTCTTTGTGAATACCTTGCAGTGCACTCGAAAATGCGACGCGCGAAGCGGCAGCTGTGGCCTTCCCGCAATAGCCAGTGCCGCCCACCTGAAATACCTGCATTTCACCGAACACGGTCGCACAAGGACAGAAACCTGCAAAGACCAACAAGGAACAGTCAATTCCGCCCGCCAGAAACAATTCCGCAGCTGGATCGCCATGCAGTGCCGCAGCGTGGCCGAGTGTAAAGCCCCAACCGCATGCACGCGATTTTCGGGCGACAGCGACGAGCGACAGCGACGAGCGACATGATTTGCTGTCGCGGAGGGCCATCCATCGCCGTCGCTTGTCGCGTCGCAGCTTTCTGGAAAACTAGAAAAAATCGCTTGTCGCCCGGAAGTGAGCGTGACGATTTCCGGCAACATGGCAGCATCACCGATCGTCGCTTCGGTTGCAATTTGCTCTTGATGCTTCCAATCGGCGCGTACTTCAATGAATGCAAGTTATAGCCTACCTTCTTTGCAACCCCATCTCACGTGGAGAGCGAGGCAGCGGCCGTATTTTGTCGTTAATTTTGATCGACGGCTCGTTTTGATTTTTCGGTGGTAGCTTGCTGCAATGATGGTAGCTTGCTGCAATGTCAGTTTAAAGTGCGTCGTAGCGTCGTAGACGTCGTAGATGCGTAGTAGATAGATAGCGTGCGCTTCCGTGCGCTCACTCGAGGTCACGGCAGATACTACTGTCGCAGTTAAACAAAACATTGCAAAAAAAGAAAATCCCGTAATGCTGCTGTGACTTCCTTATCTCACACAAGTCAATAATAAATTTGACATGCTGCCATTCATCTACTCTGTAATTCTTTTTTGCAATTTACCTGCGTGCGCGCAACAGTTTTAAATCTAGCAACCATGACACTTTGTCGCGAACATGTGGGTGCTCCCGTCGCGACGCGACATCGCGACGGAGCCCGTTTGTCGCTGTCGCTCGTCGCCGTCGCTCGAAAATCGCGTGCGGGCGGTTGGGGCTTTAGGAAGATAGCGCCGCTATTGCAAGGGCGCGCGCTAGGCAAGCGGGAAGACGAGAAAGACGAGGAGAATAAAACAGCCGGCCTAGCGAACAGGCGTTGTATCTATTTGTCTCGTCATTACAATACATACAATAGCGACGTCCTAGGTAACAAAAGTTGATGCCACGCAAAAACCCATCGCTTGTCGTGTGTACTTCTTTTGTCCCTTGCCCCTTTTTGTGAGCACTGCACAGCCCTAAGTATGAATCAAAAACTCATAAACTTTAAAGAAATGAGGGCTATAGGCTTCGCTCAGAAACCTTGACACCGTATTCATTTGTGAACTGTAAGCTCACAAACTGAAACAAAGTCGCAACTCAAAGATTCACGGCTTGACTGGGGCGTCCGGAACATGAACGAACAGCCCCTCCACCAGGTGCCATGAGGTTGGGACGGTGAAGCAAGCCGAGCAGGTAAGGATGAAGCACTTTATTGGGCGAACAGAAAGAAAAGAAGTGGTACACTCAGTGCAACGATAGCATCGAGTACAACCGTCGGTCGTCGACGTTTATACATTGCTTATCAAACTTCCCAGCGTTATCGCCGGTTAGCTCTAGAATAAACTCTATTATTCTCGTTGCGCGCGCAATCTTATCGGAATATCCTAAAACAACCGGGAACGTTCCGAGACATTCTGGCGCAACCTGCACAAGGTAGTGGTCACACGCGTAACGGGCTGGTTGCATAAAAATAGAAAAAGAAGCGCCCGTCGCAATATCTAGGATGTCAAAATTGTGCAAGAACAGGATTGTACACAGCTCACAAGCTGCAATCAACAGGCCAATTATTTGTCCGTTGTCGAGCGGGTAAGTCGCCGGGAACGTGAGGCGTTAGTTTGGCCCACCGCAAGTAAAGCGCAAATAAAAGCGTGTGGCTGGAACGAGAACGCCGCAAGTTCATCCATATAACCTCAGCCCCGTTCGCTTAATATATTCGCGGTCAAGGGACAGCCACAAGATGTGCATATTGTCGGCCACAGATACAATTATATATTGTATGCCGTATGCAACCCACGTTCTTCGCAACTTCAAGACTTCTCGTTGATTACTTTCGTACGGCTCCACTGGGACACGGACTGTAAAAAGTACAAACAGTACCTGAACTGAACTGTCAACGAGTGGTACTTATTTAAAAAAAAAAGTGTTGCATATATCAAAGGAACTATTTGAACAATGGATGTGACTGCCCATTTAATCCACTTGTAATTGTATAATATAAACATTCACCAATATGCCTTTTTACATATTCTCATAAAAAAATGTACATATGCAACTAGGCTGTATTGCCTCGCTATGTAAACACGCGAAGCGTATAAAAAGATATTCACTAAGAAATCCTGATGCATTAGTGTATTTTTATGGGGTCGCTAATGTATTTTTTATTTCGTGCTGCTATTGAAGCTTCAAAGATATTTCCAGCACCACACTTGCGTTCACCTCTTACAATCAAAATATCGGTGCTGTTGTAGGCGGGGAAGCTGGAATCATTAAAAAAATAAAGGCACAGAAAGATATTGACCCATATCTGCGAAACTCCTTCCGAGAAATAAAGACGACCTTCGACGGTATCGTAATTGGTCTTTCTTGCTTAGTTGCAATCAGCTAGCTGTGAACGCATGCGAGCAAATAACATGAAAAGTACGACAGCTGAAATTAAACACGAAATAGCGCGCTTGCTGTCTTATAAAATACGACAATATTCTCGCGGTCTCGAGACCTTTTTGTGGGCTCTGTGTTCATCTGATTACAAATTTTGGAGTACACCGATTCGCTAGTAGGCCAGCCCTCTTGACGTGAAAGCACCGTCTTAGTTTACTGACAGTAGCATTCACAAGGTATCACATAAGTGTTATAATCTACTCAAGACAGAAGTTCAGGGAAGCGTGGAGGCTTGTAGTGATGAGGAATCGTTAAAAAAGGAATTTCGACTGAGGTAATGCTCTGGCAAAAAGACTGGTCTTCTTAAGGATCGTAACTATCACCGAGGGGACCTCAGTGCCCGACACATATAACACGAATTTTGTTAGTCCACGTTTTCTTTCGTGCTCATATTATTACATCTTCATATGACTTTGGATTATTATTATTATTATTATTATTATTATTATTATTATTATTAATATTATTATTATTTCATTTCAATAGCGTAGCGTTGGAACCCGACGCAAACTTCCCTGCCTGTGAACTGCTTGCATCTCCCTCTCTGCACTTAGGCCGCCGATTCGTACTAGCTTTTCCAAACGATTTGCGCCTTGTCTTGGCTCTTGCTCCACTTGCGTGACATAGAAGTTGGGAATTTCTTGTAGGAGCTCATCGCGTACGCGAGCACTGTCCAGACTAAATGAAAGAACAACACCGATCGCTCAATGACAACGACGCAAGGAAGAGTGCCGTGCCCGCCTGATGGATCACCCGTGAAATCAGCACACGTTAGCTATTTATGGCTCGAAATGGAAGAAGGCAAGACGTGCAGCTCGTCGGTCATACACTGCAAACGTTAGGTGCACGAGGCTGCTAATAGATGAATGCTTGTTCCCGTAGGAAAGGCCTTGAGGCCTGGGGCCGAGAAAGAATGAGGTCTAACAGCTCCTTCACGGCATCTCGTGTTTTGGGTTGTAAGCGAGTACACAGATAAATACGACCGAAACGTGTGTTGAATTGTAACCCAACAAACCGCAAACCTCCTGGAAATGCCCCAGAATTGTTTTAGTTGGAAATATTCGGCCTCCCTCGAAAAACTCCACTGCGCAATAAAACTTCCCTAGAATGATCTAGCAACATGCAATTTAAAAAAAAATTGTCTCTCCAGGGGCCTCCAAATAAGGCTTCTCGTTAATTTCTCGGTACCCGTTCAGAATGAGAACAGCTTTTTTTGTGTGCAGCATTTAGACATTTATATGCACATGCGAGCCAAATTTCATGCACTGAACTCCGGTGGTGTAGCCAGGGGCGGAAGCGGCACATCAGTGTAAAAAATTCACCGATGTGCCGCCCCCACCCCTGGCTATGCCATTTGATTTAAGTGCAAGAAATTTGGTTTGTATGCGCATTCACACATCCAAACACTACATACAAAAACCCGGTTCGTTGTACTAATGCATGTTCATGAAATGTGTGCAAAGTAAACAACATTTACTCTGAAAAATTATTGCACTCATTGTGAAAATATAAGTAAAATTCGCAGGCGCTTGAGGGTTGGCATAAATAACTTTGTATATACAGAAACAATTGTTTTCAGTACATCCTGTACAATCTGGCTCAAATGGAAGAGTTTGTGTTGGAGGGTTTGTGTTCTTGCTCCAATTTTCGAACATCTGGAAGAAAGCAGAACCAGCGAGAAAAAACAAATTTGAGACACCTGCAGAATTGCTGACGCTCTGCGTACCCTTCTGCGTGCACTCTTCCCTCAAACTCATGGGCCGCCTGCCACATGAAAAACAAAGATAGAAGAGCATGAGTACAGCTCACGTAAAGTAATTTCAGCCTGAGCACAGTCTTTTTTAAAAGGTGGAGGACGCTAGAGATGCGCTTTCAAGAGCAAAACGCAATAGCGTATGCGGACCCGTGTGCATCGCCTTCTCAATCACTAGCCTGGATCCGCTTCTCGTGGACACCCCAACCGAGTCGCAAGGAAAGGAAACTCAAGGAATCGCAAGGAAAGGAACCGAGTCGCAAGGAAAGGAAATGAGTCGCAAGGAAAGGATAGCCTGGAACGGCCAATGTTTGTGCGCATAACATTGGCCGTTCCAGGCTATCCTAGAGCACGTACTGGTTGTACAGTTGTCAAGTACCAACTATTCAATAATTATTCCTTTTGGCAATTAGCGAAGTGCTCACTACCCGTCCGCAAGATGCAAGACGCACCTGCGCAGCTGCACACTTTGTAATGGGTGGGCAGCTTTAAACCACCCACTCTTTGGGCAATTCGTATGCTTTGGCGCTTGATGCGAATCTTCCATTCTGCCACGCAATATTACATACGTTAAGGAGACTCCTCCCAATACATGAAATTCTTATAGCATTTTTTACGAAGCAGTTTTAAGCATTGGGGTGGCTCCAGCACGTCCGCAGGATGTGTTCTGTTTGTGAAGACACTAAATGGCTAAGAAACTAAAAATAACATGGCTGATCCCTCCGTCATAGGAATCGGTATAACACGAAAGTGAAACTTGTCTTCACAGAAGTAGTGCTTATTGTGTAGCGATATATGAGAGCTTCTACAATGTCTATTCGTGTTTGGCAGCTATAGCACTGTTTGACGTGGATGCACCCATGTTGACAGCATGTCTCTATCGCGAGGACTAACGCCCATGATCATGATTAAACCGTTGAGGTAGCTGACGGTGTGAACATATATTTGGACACAGCGAATCGTGAATCCCGCGTAAGGATGATATCAACAAGCTCATAATCAACACTGGTACCCGGTATGCACTTCTTCAAAGCGTCGTCAATTAAGGAGAGAAATGACAAAGTGTGCGCTTTCTAGTAATGGGTAGCCAACGCCTGTGCTCATGCATACACTAACACACACTGCGCTTCAGCAACACGGGAGGTAGAGGTTCGTAGCCTGAGCCGCAAACGCGTGCGTCCCGCTGGTCCCTGTCTCGCAGGCGCTGCTCTCTCTCCACCAAGGCACGACATTCGCCCGTCGAAATCGTGTCCTTTCTGCAACGCGTATTGCAGCAGTTTTGTTAGTCGGTGCTCTCGCAATTGAAGCAGTCGGCGGCGGAGAAATCCCGTTGGTGCACGTGGAAGCTGCGCTACTCCGATGAGCCGACGCACGCTAACACGAAGCCAAACGCAAAGAACGTAACTGCGTCAAGGGTGCCTCGGCGACGCCAGCGCGGCCAGTCTACTTCTCTGGTATCGAGACGCTTAACCATGACCTCCGATATCGCGTGCAATCTCGGAGTAAGCGCTAGTAAGTGTCGATCGTGAAGGATTACTTCTTTTCACATCTCACAGACGGCGGCACCGCCCCGCTCCGCCAATCGTGAGAGAGAATGTGTGAAAGATATAAGGCGCGTTCGCACGCGTGTAGCACCTCCCGAGTTAGCTTAGTCGGTAGCTCGTCAGGCGCTTGCCGTCGCGGCCGCGACGTCGTGGGTTCGATTCCCAGCGGGGTATATTTTTCTTGGTTTTTTTCTTTCTCACCTGTTGGCGTCTATTTTATCAACGTCATATCCGTGACGGATGTACTTGGTGGACCCCGGCATAAAACACTTTCGTGGTAAAAAAAAATCACAGCATATCCACGGAGTGAATGATGATGAGTGGGCGAAGCTGCGGAGGTTCATCGGTAAACCGTGAATCTTCCGTGAATTCTGCCCAGTACATCATCACCGACGTGAGATCGGGCGCGTTTATACTAAAGGTTCGATGAGTTATGACGACTTGCAGCTCACTTTAATTTTACATGTACGCTGTGAATTTTCATTGTTTAGAAAACCATTGCTTTAGAAAACATCTGGCGTCTTTCGTTAAGCAGCTGGCGTCTTTTCGTTTTGCTTTAGAAACATCTGGCGTTCTTTCGTTTTGCTTTTAGAAAACATCTGGCGTCTTTCGTTGGTTTATTTCATCAATCAACGGCGTTTTGAACAAAATTTTTATTGTTTAATCACGCACAGGAGAAATCTCACCAGGCACTACCTTGGAGGTAAACAATGGCTGCTAATGGGAATGAGAGACAGAAGAGGTCGGCTTTTAGCTAACACTTACACTTCTACTTCTACTAACGTTTCCTACTGGAACATGCCAATGGCTGCTAATGGGGAATGAGAGACAGAAGAATTCGGCTTTTAGTTAACGCGCACGCTGTGAATTTTTATTGTTCAACAACGCACAGGAAAAATCTCCCACCGGCACCACCTTGGAGGTCAAGATCTGGTACTAGCGTTACGACTGGTTACGCACGACGACTACGAGGGACGAACGGGTGCCGCTTTAAGGAGCTTCGCCCCTAAAACTTTCATAAGACGCGGTGCGTGCTACGCTGATGTGACGAAGATTTACTTGGCGTTTCTGTCGTCCAGCTTGAGCTGGAGAAGGAATTCTATTTTGTTGCGTTGTGCATGATATTTTCTTTGACATCTTAGATCACGTTAATGTTGGTTCCATCCGGTGTTGTACGGAACGACGTTCCTTTATGGAGGAATGGAGGAACGCCACCGTTCCATTAAGGATCGGTGGAACTGTTACGGTAACTCGTTACGTTGACGTAGGAACGTAGGAACGTAGGAATGGCGTTCCTTCTGTAAGCATTCCTCGGCATTCAACAGGCGCCCGTACACAGCACATCATGCAGAACAGGATGAATGGGCGACCGCGTCAAGCGTATGAATCTACCGCTCGCCTGTCTCTTGACTATGCTGCATCCTGGTTTTCACTTTAAAGGGGCCCTGCAAGACTTTCTCAGCATGGTCAGAAAACGCTGCCGATCTGTAGTCGAGGCTCTCGAGAACATGCGAGCCAAACATTATAGCGCTGCACGCGGCCTGATATTTACAATAAATTATCAATATCAGGTAAAAATAACTTCCTCTTCTCTCGACTAATGATGCTATTGACTCAAAAAATCACAGCATATCCACGGAGTGAATGATGATAAGTGGGCGAAGCTGCGGAGGTTCATCGGTAAACCGTGAAGCTTCCGTGAATTCTGCCCAGTACATCATCACCGACGTGAGATCGGGCGCGTTTATACTAAAGGTTCGATGAGTTATGACGACTTGCAGCTCACTTTAATTTTACATGTACGCTGTGAATTTTCATTGTTTAGAAAACCATTGCTTTAGAAAACACCTTGCGTCTTTCGTTAAGCAGCTGGCGTCTTTTTCGTTTTGCTTTAGAAACATCTGGCGTTCTTTCGTTTTGTTTTTACAAAACATCTGGCGTCTTTCGTTGGTTTATTTCATCAATCAACGGCGTTTTGAACAAAATTTTTATTGTTTAATCACGCACAGGAGAAATCTCACCAGGCACTACCTTGGAGGTAAACAATGGCTGCTAATGGGAATGAGAGACAGAAGAAGTCGGCTTTTAGCTAACACTTACACTTCTACAGAGACAGAAGAATTCGGCTTTTAGTTAACGCGCACGCTGCGAATTTTTTATTGTTCAACAACGCACAGGAGAAATCTCCCACCGGCACCACCTTGGAGGTCAAAGGGTAAGACTTGTTACTCACTACTACGAGCACGACGAGGGACGAACGGGTGCCGCCTTAAGGAGCTTCGCCCCTAAAACACTACGTCACTGACACATGTTCCACACCGTTGGCTGATTACATGGCGCGCTCGGTAGTTACTACGACCGCCGCGGCAGGCCGTCACGTGCCCGCGCGATCGCACTGAAAGTACGCCGCGTGTTCGAAGAAAACAAAGTTTGCAGTGGCTTAACTCGGCTATGCCAGGGTATACGTAGCGTTAGCGAAGGTTCAGCTGATTATTTTGAGCTTTCCAGATTTCCGCAGCACGTTTAGCGTTCCTCTGTTCATTCTTCTTACGCTGAAGCGCTAATTGCCAGGCAACTACTTCGGGATCCGATGACATAAGCTTCTCGGCTCTTCTGCGCCGTTGAGCAGCATTTGCGCTCTCCTTCTCCATGGCGTTACCCACCTGCAAACGCCAGTCAGAGGCGCAATCAAGCGGCACTAGCGCACTGTCAGACGGCGACTGCACAGCGAAGGCGAATACACCATCTCCCGCTAAAGGGGACCATGAGTAGATTCGAAGCCGGAGCACTTGCACGATCGCGTTCCGTTGGCGTTCGTTGGGCATGCTACCGAGCTCGCGTCGTAAAACGCGAAGAGCAACGCTACGCGCGTCGTATCTTCCATCTACACGAATACAAGAGATAACAGAGCTATATTAGGCCTAGATTTAGCTAAGGCTTTTGACAACATTACGCATGAAGCTATTTTAGAAAACCTCCAGACATTAGGAGTAGGGAAACGCACGTACGAATACGTTAGAGATTTCTTATCAAACAGAAAAGCCCTGATTGCGATTGGACAGATAAAATCAGATAAATTCAATTTAGGGAGCCGAGGTACACCACAAGGCTCGGTTCTTTCGCCGTTACTTTTCAATGTGGCCATGATAGGGCTTCCGGAGACGTTGAGCACTGTGGAAGGGCTACATCACAGCTTGTACGCTGACGATATTACGCTGTGGGTGTCAGGGGGCAGTGACGGCTACATCGAAGCTACGCTCCAAGAAGCAATACGCCGAGTAGAGGACTATGTGGGTAGTAGGGGACTTCGATGCTCCCCGCAAAAGTCACAACTCTTGATTTACCGCCCAAGTAGACGTGGCTGTAAAACCGACAATGGTACGCCAAAGATACGACTGACCGCGGGGGGCCAACAGATACCGGCAGTTGAGAGTATTCGGGTGTTAGGCATGCAAATACAAGCAAACAGGCGCAATAATGAAACGATAAAGGCATTAGAAAGAGGGACGCAACAAACAATGCGTCTGATCGCTAGAATCTCAAACCGACACAGCGGCATGAAGGAGTCCAACCTAATTAGGTTAGTGCAAGCTTTCGCCATAAGTCGAATAGTATACGTGGCTCCTTATCTGAACCTCCTTATGGCAGAAAAAGCAAGAATTGAAGCATTGATAAGGAAAGTTTATAAACAAGCACTTGGTATACCAGTCAGTACACCGACGGACAGACTACTTGCATTAGGCGTACACAACACCCTAGATGAATTAATAGAAGCTCACAAAACGGCCCAATATGAGAGACTAGCTCAGACGCCTACGGGCAGGAGGATACTTGACTGCCTCTACATAGGTTATGCAACGCAGCAGGGAATCAAGGTCGACATACCGCGAGAAATACGCGAAAAGATAAACGTTCTTCCGATCCCCAGGAACATGCACCCGGAGCATGACGCAGAAAGGCGTGCGGAGAGGGTGAAGACCCTCAGAACTAGATACGCAAACATCAAGGACGTGGTCTACGTTGACGCCGCGACATATCCTCATGAACGAAGCATGGCTGTAGCTGTCGTAAATGGAGGGGGTAAGATAGAAGCCAGCGGCTCACTCCGAACGCATAGCGCAGAAACTGCAGAGGAATCAGTGATCGCATTGGCAATAGCTTCAACGTCGGCCAGACACATAATTAGTGACTCAAAGACAGCGGTTCGAAATTTTCTAAGAGGGCGAATCTCGTCGGAGGCGTCTAGAATTTTAACCACTCAAAAAATAAATAGGCACATAGACATAGTATAGACACCAGCGCATGCCTCTCTCCCTGGAAACGAGGCGGCTCACACAGTGGCTCGAGAACTCACACACCGAGCAAGTGAGCAGCCTCAGCCAGAGATGAGAGAGGAGCGCATGGTCAGTTACAATGAGATCACTAAGTACTATAGATTGG
The DNA here is from genome assembly GCF_013339695.2 of Rhipicephalus sanguineus. Lineage (NCBI taxonomy): Eukaryota > Metazoa > Arthropoda > Arachnida > Ixodida > Ixodidae > Rhipicephalus > Rhipicephalus sanguineus. The sequence continues at coordinate 151,544,940 of NC_051183.1, forward strand.
CGAGGGCTCGGTATCCCCCGGCCCACCCGAGACTCAATAAGGCACAGACGGTGGTCTGGCGCCTTCTCCAAACCAACACTTACCCGAATCCGGTGGCCTACGGCCGTTATTACCCCGACCAATACGACGGCAAATGCCAGCTATGCAGGGAACGGGCGAATCTGCGACACATTCTGTGGGCTTGCCCTCAGGCGTCCCTACAGGGTCGCAATATAAATAATGATGAGCAGTGGGAGGCCTTACTGCTAAGCTCGGATCCGAAAGAGCAACTCTGGGCCGTCCAGCTGGCCGAAAACGCCGCCAGGACCCAAGGGCTACTGGCCGCCGTTTAGGCGGGGACTTTTTCCCCAAACCGCTGGACCCAATAAAGTTATTTCTCTCTCTCTCTCTCTACCCTGGCCGTTAATTCTCACAGGGCGAGCGGGGAACGCGGTCGACAGGCGGGCGAGAGGGGGCAGCGTAGGAGAGGAGAGAGAAGGCGAGGGGACGCGCATGCGCTCGAGCTCATCGCGGCGTTGCGCAGGAGAGAATTTCGGCATGTCTAGCCCGCGTTTCAGAGGAAGTGTGGAAAGAGGGAGGGGACAGGGGAAGTGGAGAGGGTAATGGGAGAGGGGAGGGGGAGAGGGAAAGTGGGGAGGGTAAGGGGAGATGATGACTGGAGAGGGGAAATGGGAGAGGGTGGATGACAGGGGGAATGATGAGGGGGTGGAGAGGAGGTGTGTGGAGAGGGTATGCGGATGCGCAGTAAGGGTGGTCACGCCGCACACCACCACCGGATTGAGCTCCGCCTTAAGATACTTCGCATCTAATAGCTGCGCGCGCCATGGCTACGACGTCACCCCTCTCGAATGCGCAGAGCAGCAGCGGCGAGTCGCGCGCGCATGCGCAGCACGGCTCATGATGACCCCCTCGAAACCTGCTCTGGCTAGGCAAGTGTAGCTAACGCTACAAAAGTCCTCAAGGTCAAGAGGCGCGCGTGACGTACCTTCTTGTCCCGTGCCACCCCTCCCTGGTTAGTCACTAGAATTTTTCAGTACTCTACTCCCTGATTAGCTTCCAGCTAGGGGTGTGCGAAGAGTGAAATTTTATCTAGAATTTTTATTTATTTATTTATTTATTTATTTATTTATTTATTCATTTATTGGTACCTCAAGGGTCCCAAGGGACATTACATGAGGGGTACAATCGATACAATTACATGAGGGGAACAATCGAATAGTGCCGAATAGTGGCCAAAAGTATCGAATATCGAATAGAAAGCATTTTATTCAAAATTTACAAAAAGAACTGCTGATGTCCTCAAGCACATAACGCAGTAAGTGACCGCTATACAGAAAGATTACAAATTGTCATATGCGCAGGCATGTTGATAAAAGAGCCGCGATTCCAGTCAGCAGCGGGACTCCTAACCTCCTAACGGCTAATAGAGGTGGGAACGGTAGCTAGTTTTGCTTATTTTTTTTCTTTTAGTCGCGCAATACGGGTCATCTGCTAGTGGTATTGTTGCGCTCCATGGTCATGAGTGCTCCGGGCTCAAAAGTCTTCGGGCACCCGTTCACAGCAACGTTTCAACAGCGCGCCGGGACGATGGCAGTTTCTGAGCGAGTGGTGCGGTGCGGCACTGGCGACTGTACAGCGTGAACAAATTTTCACATGTTAAGCCGATCATCGCGGGTTTAGCAGGCCAAAGTCGAGACGTTTTATGGCACTTCCGACATGTGTGACCGAACTGCGCAAGAAGTTCGTGCCTTTGTTTCGGAAGCCAAGCTGCGTAGGGCTTGACAGTTTTCTCATCTGTTTTTAACGTGTGTAATTGACAATCTCCTTTAAAATAAACATGTGCTCGCTTTGAACCAGGATATTGGTGAAAGTTTTAACGAAAGGACAACTGTAACGACATTAGCGTTAGTTTTAGCCACCCCACCCTAACCAAGGTGCGCCATTGGCCTTTGTGGTACTTTAGATATTTGTCCTGTCGATTTACTCGAAACTGCAAATACTAGCTATTCTAAAGTCGAATGGAATTATTCGATTCGGATTTGAAACTCGAATATTCGCTCACCCCTACTTCCAGCGCTTTCGTGAGGAGTAGTAAGACTTTGGTCTGGGCGAGTTGGTTCATAGCAATGGGAAGGCACAGCGCAACTGAGACAGTGGACAAGAACACGCAACACAAACGAGCGCTCACTTACAACTGGATTTATTTTGCAACCAACTGGCTTATAAATGCGCTTAAACTTGATAAATGACACATCGGTAGTCAAACAAAAATGATCGTTTTTTTTTTCTTTTGGTTTATCAACAGCGATATACTAACAACCTGATTTTTGCTCTTTCCAAGAGCCAATTGACCAACATACCAAGCAAACAAAACCCAGAAATGGACACTTATCAACACATGGCTAGCAGCAATAGCACAATGCTCACAATGGTACAATTATTTAACCCGCTGGCGCAAGAAGAAAAAAAGGAAACAAAAAGGCAAAAAAACACACAAAAAAACAAAAAAACGGGAGAAAGTATGAACATATGCATCGGTGAAACACTGTAGAAGCTAAATAAAACCATCAAGATACTGAATCCATCAAGAGTGGACCATCAAGAGTGGACACGGTGGCATCGCCGTGACAAGACTATCAAGAGTGGACACGGTGGCATCGCCGTGACAATGTCGCCTGACGTACCGCTGTTCATGCAGGTCCTTTGCGCATGCCTACGCTTCATAACCGGAGGCGCCGCGGAATCTTTTCAAACTGGATGCGACGAGCTTCGCTACGATGCCGGCCTGCCGCCATCCTTCCGTGTGGGCGGTGATCCCATCCGGCTTCTGGAGGGCGTCTGCAATCAGCAGCTTCGTCACATCGACGATCATTTCGGACAGCCACCTAGGAGCACGATGACGTCAACACGCATGCCCACAAGGGTCCGCCTGTATGCTTTAAATCTGGGACCATCGCCTACCTGCTTCAGTGGACACGGTGGCATCGCCGTGACAATGTCGCCTGACGTACCGCTGTTCATGCAGGTCCTTTGCGCATGCCTACGCTTCATAACCGGAGGCGCCGCGGAATCTTTTCAAACTGGATGCGACGAGCTTCGCTACGATGCCGGCCTGCCGCCATCCTTCCGTGTGGGCGGTGATCCCATCCGGCTTCTGGAGGGCGTCTGCAATCAGCAGCTTCGTCACATCGACGATCATTTCGGACAGCCACCTAGGAGCACGATGACGTCGACACGCATGCCCACAAGGGTCCGCCTGTATGCTTTAAATCTGGGACCATCGCCTACCTGCTTCAGTGGACACGGTGGCATCGCCGTGACAATGTCGCCTGACGTACCGCTGTTCATGCAGGTTGGTGACCGGAAGGATAGCTTCCGTAGCGATTTCATAGCTCTTATAGTGCTGCCGTGTCCACAAGTTTTGGCTGACTGTGTATGTGACTGTTTTTCTATTGTGGGTCTGTTGTTGAGTCTTTCTGGCGATGTCGAGCTGAATCCGGGGCCTATAACGGACGTAGTATGCAAAGAAATGCTCCAGAACCAAAAAGAAATCTTGTCTAAACTAACAGCGGTTCAAGAAAAGCAAAATTCGTTTGAAAATAGAATCCTAGACATGCAAAATCGGCTTCTTGTTATTGAGACTAAGGTGCAAAGCTTAGATGAGACTCGCAACAGGCTCGCAACTCTTGAAACGATTGTGGCTGAATGTTGTGACAAATCATCTAGTCTGCTTGATCAGGTGGACGATTTGGAAAATCGTTCGAGAAGAAACAACCTTATCATAAGGGGAGTAGCAGAAGATGAGAATGAAAAAGAAGAAACTCTACTAAAAAAAGTAAATGATGAAATCTTTAGCTCTACCCTAAAGGTAGACATATCGTCTATTGAGAGAATTCATAGGATAGGAAAAAAAAATTCTGGCAAAACTCGCCCCGTCATCCTTAGGCTGGCAGACTATAGGGATAAAATGAAAGTCTTGCAGAGTTGCTCAAGACTGAAGGATACGGATTACAGTATCAGCGAGGACTTCTCGAAAAGAGTACAGGGAATAAGAAAAAAACTTTGGGACTCTGCTATCGAAGAAAGAAAGGCAGGAAAGAAGGTAAAACTTGTTTTTGATAAGCTGAGGGTAAACAATACTCTTTACTGCTGGAATGAAGCGCGTGCCGAAAGATTGGAAATGATGATGCAACACGTGATAAGTGACAGGCACAAGGTCAGAAAGATAATTTTAAAATAATCAACTTAAATGCCCGAAGTGTATCAAATAAATCACATATGCTTGAAGCCTTGGTTATCGATCACGAACCTGATATTATTTTAATTACGGAAACATGGTTGCACGAAGTTATACCTGATACTGAAATCGCTCCACCCGGTTACTCAATGGTTCGGAGGGATCGTGATGGAAGAGGGGGTGGAGTTGCTCTCTTAGTCAAGAAAGGCATTATTTATAGTTCCCTCGACGCAGCAGATGGTATTGAGGCCGTATGGATTAAAACAAAACTAAATAATCGCACAGTGTTTATAGGCGGGGTCTACAGACCTCCAAACTCCCCTGTTGAGTACATTTTGCAACTAAGAAGATTCATGGACAGCCACTTTAGAGAAAAAGAAAATATCATCTTACTAGGTGATTTCAATCTTCCGGCTATTGATTGGCATTCGCATGTGGCCGTCGACTCACATGATGCTTCTTGTGACTTATTTCTCGACTTAATATTCTCTTTCAATTTACATCAGGTTGTAAATGAGTTCACTAGAGTATGTGCAACGCGGTCCTCTGTACTTGTTTTAATTTTATTATCCAATGCTTTGACTTCATATGTGAATGATTGCCTTGTTGAAGAAGGTTTATCAGACCACAAGATGATTATACTGTCCATGAGCATGTCGTCGTGCACCTCACAGCAGAAATCGGGCATCACTTATCTGAACTTTGAAGCTGCCGATGATGTCAGTGTTTTGGATTTTCTTGAAAGGTCGTTTGGTAACTTCACTGCTATTTATGAATCAAATGGTAGCTCTGACTCCTTGTGGGAATATTTTCATAATATAACAACGGAATGCATTAGGCGGTTTATCCCTAAGAGTTTTAAAAAGTGTAAAAGAAATAACCCTTGGATCACGAGAGATATAATCCTTGTCAAACGGAGGATTAAAAGGAAGAGAAAAGCTTGTTCTCGTGATCCAAGTGCCCAGAACAAGACTTCACTTCATAACATGAGGCTTGATCTAAATCGTCTTGTCAAGGAATCTAAGGAAAGATTTTTTAATGTAACTTTGAAAAAATTTCTGTACGAAGCACCTAGCAAATTCTGGAGGTATGTAAACCCGTCCGAGAAACAGAATAAACCGGTCGATGAAAAAATTGCCCTTGAACGCGCGGAAAATTTCAATTCTTTTTTTTCTTCTGTTTTCACCGAAGACGATGGTGCCCTTCCGTCCCTTTCTGACGCTTCCAATCGCCCTCCGGTATCCGACCCGTTAATCAACGAAGAAGGAGTGTTAAACCTTCTTCTACACATTGACATTAAGAAATCTCCTGGTCCAGACGGCATTCCGAACGAGTTTCTATATAGATATCCTCAATGGGTCGCAAAGTATCTTACTATAATCTTTCAAACTTCAATTAATCAGGCCTCATTTCCTCTAGCCTGGAAAGAAGCTAAAATAATACCAGTTCACAAAAGTGGGAACACTTCAGAAGTGGGTAACTACAGGCCTATCTCTCTTACGAGTACCTGCTCCAAACTGCTTGAGCATATAATGTGTAAGCATCTCTCTAATTATTTAGACACTCACAATTTATTATCACCAGTGCAACACGGCTTTCGAAGGGGATTATCTACAGTAACGCAGCTTGTTGTTACAGTTCACGATTTTGCGCAGGCAATTAATCGACGGGAACAGATTGATCTAATATTCTTAGATTTCGCCAAAGCCTTCGATAAGGTCTCGCATCCCAAACTCTTACTAAAAGTAAATGAAATATTCAGAAACTCAAATATTACTCAATGGTTCATTTCATACCTCTATCCTCGTACACAGTACGTAGAAATAAATAAAATTAAATCGACGTCCACACCCGTTATATCCGGTGTGCCTCAAGGCAGTGTTCTGGGGCCTCTTTTATTTCTTATTTTTATAAATGACCTGCCCTCAGATTTGTCTGTTCCCGTGAGATTGTTTGCAGATGACTGCGTTATATATAACAAGATCACATCCCTGAGAGACCAGGCAGACCTGAACAACAACTTAAACAAAATTCTACTATGGTGTAATGAATGGCAGATGACTCTAAACCCCGTAAAATCAGTTTGCATGAGCATAACAAGAAAAAAGGTACCTCTCAAATATAATTACAATATTGGTTCCCACGATCTAAAAAGGGTAACAGAATATAAATATTTAGGGCTAATATTCACTCCAGATTTGAGGTGGAATACTCACATAGACGTCACCTGTAGAAAGGCAAACAAAACTCTATGGGGTCTGAGGCGAAGGTTACATGACGCAACACCCGAAGTAAAAAGTCTTGCGTACAAAATGCTAGTACGACCAATAATTGAATAGTCTAAAATAGTATGGGACCCTCACACCACCACTAACCTATATAAACTGGAGAAAGTTCAAAGAATGGCTGCCAGGTTTATATTCAATAAATATCAACGCATGCACTCTGCTTCCGAACTTTGCAACCGTGCAAACCTACAAGCCTTAGAACTTAGAACTAAGTATGACCGTTTGAAATTTCTATTCCTCATTATTCGTAGTCAGGTTAAAATTAACTCATTAGATTTCTTTGAAATTTCTCCAGATCCGCGCTCTAGACACAAACACACTTTATATATACAGCCGCCAGCCACCCGAAACGACGCATTTAAATACAGCTTCTTTCCGAGGGCAATTAAAGAATGGAATGAACTACCAAACACAGTCGCGATGTCTTCCTCTATCACAGAGTTTTCTGCAGCTTTAGAATCGCTTATTTTCTCCGAAATAGATGCGTCATAGTATCTTTTTTGTTATTTTTTTATTCCTATAATTCACGATGTCAATGTAAATTGCCTCTCGCTTTGTTAATTGTTTTCAATGCGCAGAATGCAAGTGCACATGCCTGTGTTTAATTTTGTCTTTTAGTGTAAATGCCTGTGTTCGCTGTATGTCTCTATTTTGTAACGTATTTCATGACCATTTCTTCTTTCTTTTTTTTTTTTTGCTTGAATTTCAGCATTTATGTGTATGCTATTTCATTGTATGTGTTTCCCACTCCTGTAAAAACCCCAGCTTGGGGTTGACAGTATTAATAAACAAACAAACAAACAAACAAACAAACAAACAATCTCGGCGTCACTCAGTAAAACGGAAGCCCTGCTTACGCAGTTGTCAGAGGATCTGTTAATAAAGAAAGCTTCAATAATTTCCCGCTCCGTCCTGTCACTTGATTTCTTTAAAAAGACCGTAGCGGAAAAAGCCGGCGAGCAACCACACCTCCTGCAGTGCTCCGCTAAAAAGCCTCCGGATTTATTTCGAACATTTAGGTTATGCTCCTTAGCGCGCTCATTGAAGCACCTTCCTGTTTGGCCGATGTATCGGCGACCGCAGCTCAAGGGAATCTCATAGACAACATTTGCCACACACTCTGTAAATCTGTTCCTATGCTGTGTTGTGCACTGTGGCAGCTCATCCTTTCTTGTCATTGTACATATTTTTGACAATTTGCATGGTGCAGAAAACACAATTTGAACATCGTGCCTCGAGGCAATCTTCTTAATGTTGTGTGACAGTTTATGGATATATGGAATGACATGTATCGGCTGCTTTCGCTTGCCTTGGCTAGCTTTTGTGCTCGGACACTTAATCCTTCGAAGCAATGCCTCTGAAACTGCGGTGATGAGCGCCGACGGATACCCGGCTTCTTCCAACCTCGCCACCTGAGTGTCGAAGCTTTCATTCAACAGGTGCACACACGTCTTCTTTAAGGCGGAATGAAGGCAATTCATTGCGATTCCTCTTTTAACGAGTTTGGAATGCGCACTGTTGAAAGGAAGTAACCCTTTCTGAGACCTAGGACTGTACTGCCAACATATATGGTCGTTTCTAATTAACAACTTCAGGTCAAGGAACTGCAATTTGTGGTCTTCAGGGGTCTCCCATGTAAAGTTAAGCCCACTTCCGTTGGAAGTGAAGACCTGGATAATATTGTGGACGACATCTTCAAATTCGGAACTCTGCACATCTTTCAAGATCACCAGAAAGTCGTCTACAAACCTACATATTTTTACAACACGAGGATCCTGCATGTTTGATTCAATGCGCTTGCCTACAGCTGCCAAAAATATGTCGCAAAGCACCGGAGCTACAGCAGAACCTATACATATGCCCCGTTTTTGCAAGAAAAAGTTCCCATCAAACTTGACTGCGGTCGAGTTCAGATAAAGTTCTAATAACTTTAAGAATGCGTCATTGCGGATCCCTGTAGCATTCTGAAAATCTAGCTCTCCGTATTCCGCTATCTTTTCTTCGAGTGCGCTAAGCAGCTCTTGATGCGGTACAGAATAGTACAACTCTTCTATATCAACAGAAAACCCGTTATACGAAGCAGGTGATAATTCACCTAAGAACTTCACAATGTCCGAAGAATTCTTTATCAAAAAGGGATCACCACTCACCAGCAGTTTCAGATGCTTTTGTAGGTAGCGGGCGATGAGGCGTTGCCAGGATCCATTTTCCGAGACAATGGCACGGAGCGGTGCCTCGGACTTGTGAGTCTTTAGGGTGAAGAAGACGTTGAGGAATCCCTTTTCTTCTTTCTTAGCTTGAGTTGCAAGGCTTTCAAGGTGAAGGTCTTGCAGCATATCCATTGCTTTCTTCTTCGGCTTCTTTGGGTCGAAGGTTACTTGTTTGAAATTTTTCCCGATGGCGCACCTTGCTTTTTCATAAAACGTTGCCTCAGGAAGAACAGAAAAACCGCCTTCCTTGTCATCTTGTACGACAACTAGGTGATGTTCGTCAAGGACCCGCAATATCTTCACAAGGGGTGATCTTGAGGAAGGGATTGACCCAACATTCTTTCTCAAACACGCCACTCCTTCCGAGAGGGCAGCCTCTCGGAAGGAGTGGCGAGTCTTACTGCAACACATTTCTTCTACATTGGGCCCTTTTCTGTCTCAAACTTTTCGCACTGATCCGGCCTTGACATGCGCAAACTCGATAGCCGCTTCGACGTGTCAATCCAGAGTGGTCTCCTACTGCATCAAGCGCAAGATAGTTCCATTGGAAGTTCAAGCCCTGTTTGGCGTTCTGCAGCCGTCTTGGGGACACTGCAAACGAGTGTGCAAGATTCTGAAGTCGGAGTATTGGAGGCAGGTCAGGATGCTTCACGACTGGCTTCGTGTCCTCGTCCTTACAGGAGTTGCACCGACGAAGGAAGCCAAACAGTTGGAAGAATCGAAAAGGCAAGCCGCCGTATCCACTGAATTTCTGTGGCAACGAGCTCTTCAAGCCTTGAAATGCGACCGAAGAAGGTGGTAGGCAAGGGGAATAAGGTGAAAGTTTTTGAAGGAGTACAACTGCCGCAAGAGGTCGAGAAGATTTTAGACAAGGGACCAAAATTCAGCCTCCCACCGCCGGTCAGGCGCTCAGGTCTACTCGCAATGGTCCACCGAGTCGCTAACCGCGGTGGCGAGCAAAGCAAAGAGGCTGCCCTCTCGGAAGAAGTGGCGTGTTTGAGAAAGAATGTTGGGTCAATCCCTTCCTCAAAATCACCCCTTGTGAAGATTTTGCAGGTCCTTGACGAACATCACCTTGTTGTCGTACAAGATGACAAGGAAGGCGGGTTTTCTGTTCTTCCTGAGGCAACGTTTTATGAAAAAGCAAGGTGCGCCATCGGGAAAAATTTCAAGCAAGTAACCTTCGACCCAAAGAAGCAGAAGAAGAAAGCAATGGATATGCTGCAAGACCTTCACCTTGAAAGCCTTGCAACTCAAGCTAAGAAAAAAGAAAAGGGATTCCTCAACGTCTTCTTCACCCTAAAGACTCACAAGTCCGAGGCACCGCTCCGTGCCATTGTCTCGGAAAATGGATCCTGGCAACGCCTCATCGCCCGCTACCTACAAAAGCATCTGAAACTGCTGGTGAGTGGTGATCCCTTTTTGATAAAGAATTCTTCGGACATTGTGAAGTTCTTAGGTAAATTATCACCTGCTTCGTATAACGGGTTTTCTGTTGATATAGAAGAGTTGTACTATTCTGTACCGCATCAAGAGCTGCTTAGCGCACTCGAAGAAAAGATAGCGGAATACGGAGAGCTAGATTTTCAGAATGCTACAGGGATCCGCAATGACGCATTCTTAAAGTTATTAGAACTTTATCTGAACTCGACCGCAGTCAAGTTTGATGGGAACTTTTTCGTGCAAAAACGGGGCATATGTATAGGTTCTGCTGTAGCTCCGGTGCTTTGCGACATATTTTTGGCAGCTGTAGGCAAGCGCATTGAATCAAACATGCAGGATCCTCGTGTTGTAAAAATATGTAGGTTTGTAGACGACTTTCTGGTGATCTTGAAAGATGTGCAGAGTTCCGAATTTCAAGATGTCGTCCACAATATTATCCAGGTCTTCACTTTCAACGGAAGTGGGTTTAACTTTACATGGGAGACCCCTGAAGACCACAAATTGCAGTTCCTTGACCTGAAGTTGTTATTTAGAAACGACCATATATGTTGGCAGTACAGTCCTAGGTCTCAGAAAGGGTTACTTCCTTTCAACAGTGCGCATTCCAAACTCGTTAAAAGAGGAATCGCAATGAATTGCCTTCATTCCGCCTTAAAGAAGACGTGTGTGCACCTGTTGAATGAAAGCTTCGACACTCAGGTGGCGAGGTTGGAAGAAGCCGGGTATCCGTCGGCGCTCATCACCGCAGTTTCAGAGGCATTGCTTCTAAGGATTAAGTGTCCGAGCACAAAAGCTAGCCAAGGCAAGCGAAAGCAGCCGATACATGTCATTCCATATATCCATAAACTGTCACACAACATTAAGAAGATTGCCTCGAGGCACGATGTTCAAATTGTGTTTTCTGCACCATGCAAATTGTCAAAAATATGTACAATGACAAGAAAGGATGAGCTGCCACAGTGCACAACACAGCATAGGAACAGATTTACAGAGTGTGTGGCAAATGTTGTCTATGAGATTCCCTTGAGCTGCGGTCGCCGATACATCGGCCAAACAGGAAGGTGCTTCAATGAGCGCGCTAAGGAGCATAACCTAAATGTTCGAAATAAATCCGGAGGCTTTTTAGCGGAGCACTGCAGGAGGTGTGGTTGCTCGCCGGCTTTTTCCGCTACAGAGTTTTTAAAGAAATCAAGTGACAGGACGGAGCGGGAAATTATTGAAGCTTTCTTTATTAACAGATCCTCTGACAACTGCGTAAGCAGGGCTTCCGTTTTACTGAGTGACGCCGAGATTCAGTATCTTGATGGTTTTATTTAGCTTCTACAGTGTTTCACCGATGCATATGTTCATACTTTCTCCCGTTTTTTTGTTTTTTTGTGTGTTTTTTTGCCTTTTTGTTTCCTTTTTTTTCTTCTTGCGCCAGCGGGTTAAATAATTGTACCATTGTGAGCATTGTGATATTGCTGCTAGCCATGTGTTGATAAGTGTCCATTTCTGGGTTTTGTTTGTTTGGTATGTTGGTCAATTGGCTCTTGGAAAGAGCAAAAATCAGGTTGTTAGTATATCACGGTTGATAAACCAAAAGAAAAAAAACCCGATCATTTCTGTTTGACTACCGATGTGTCATTTATCAAGTTTAAGCGCATTTATAAGGCAGTTGGTTGCAAAATAAATCCAGTTGTAAGTCAGCGCTCATTTGTGTTGCGTGTTCTTGCATGCGGAATTCATATGGAGGGTAAAACTTCGAGAACTTCAACCATGTAAGAGGAAGATTATTTCTACTGTTTCATCGCAAAATAACTTGCTAGTCCTTGGAGGAGCTGCCTTAGATGATAGTCACCGTAAAACCCTAGCCTTAGGTCCTAAATACTGTTTTAAGCCGAACCTGAAACCAATAGACGTTTTAAGTTTGCCGCGTACAATCACTAGACTTGTTCCTGAAGAAGAGCGTTCCCACTGCATTTCAGACTGCGTTGCTAGCATCAAGGGTTCAAATATGCATCTCAAGTGTTCTGATCCTGTCCAGCCTTTGATTAATTACTGTGTCGAAAAGAAACTCAGGCCAGTAATTTCAGATAAGGAAGGGTATTTTGTAATTATGCCGGACAGTTTGTTCTCAGAAAAAGCATTAACAGCCATAGAAAAGAATTTTAGGACTGTAAAACTTAAGCCATCGGTAGTCAGGCAACGTGCTGTCGACCTTTTGTTAAGACATAATCTTGAGAGAATAGCTTGTAATGTCAAGAAGGCTAAATCACTTACTTTAGAATTGTTTTTTTCAGCCAAAACACATAAGAACGAGATCCCATTTCGAGCAATCGTTTCAGAGCAAGGCACCTGGCAGGTCGCTGTATCTAGTTATTTGCAGAACTGCTTAACCTCTTTGAGTTTTTCAGACCCTTTTCGTATGCGTAATTCTCAGGCACTAGTGCAGTTCCTCTCCGAGGAGAACCCCGGCTGTTGTAAGGCTTTTAGTATGGATATTGAAGACCTGTATTATTCTTTGCCGCATGAGGAGTTGTTAAATTGTGTTAATGAATGTATTAACGAACAAGCGCACCAGACCGTTTTCACCGACAAATGTGGTGTTTCTACCGGGGCTTTTCTAGAAATCCTTTCCATGTATTTAAAGTCGACGCTTGTAGGTTGGAAGGAAGGCGTTTATGTGCAGAAATCAGGGATATGTATTGGTTCTAAGGTTGCTCCGGTTCTTAGTGATCTATACCTTAGCAAGATTGACAATCTTTTGGAAGGCGCCTTAGGTAATTCGGTTATTAAGGTTTTTCGTTATGTGGACGATTACTTGATCTTTTGTAGTGGTGAGGACTTTGAAAAGGTGGTAACTTCCGTGAGCGAAAAATTTGAAATTAATGGAGGTGGGCTGAGATTTACTAAAGAGGTGCCTCAGAATAATGGAATACAATTTCTAGACATTTCTTTAACGTTCCAGAAGAACCACGTGTGCTGGCAGTATTCTCCTAGATCTTCGAAACCGCTGTTAAATTTTCGTCGAAGCACTCGAAGGTTGTAAAAAACGGTATCGCCATGTCTTGCCTTAAATCAGCCCTCACCAAGTCCTGTGAGCACAAAATGAGTGATAGCTTTAACGCACAGGTTACGCGTCTTTTAGATGTAGGGTATCCTCGTGATGCAGTGGCCACGGTCGCTGAACGTTTAAAGAAGTCTATTGTGTTAAGTCCGAGCATGGTTGCAGAAAGCGATAAGAAGAAACGTGTCGTAGGTATACCGTACATTCATTGCGTGTCTCACAGGCTAAAGAAAGTAGGAAGTAGATACGGCGTTAATGTTGTTTTCACGGCTGCCAATAAGCTAGGTAAGATTTGCGCCGCTGTGCAGAGGAAGAATGAGCGAGTAAAAGACAAGAAGCGGACCGATATTTGTTTCGTAAAACACACCAACAAATTCACTGATTGCCGTACGAGTGTGGTGTATAAGATCCCTTTCAGCTGCGGCCGCTTCTACGTAGGACAGACGGGCCGATGCATCAACCAGAGATTATTAGAACATAAGAGATCGCTAACAGGAGGCTCACCTTATAATCTATCTTTACATTGTCGAGATTGTAAGTGCACGCCAAAATTCGATGAATGCGCAGTGTTGTACCGTCATAGAAATGAAGAAACGCGCCTGATGATAGAAGCATGGCATATCGAGAATAGTGGTAACGCATGCGTGAGCCAACCGCCGATTAACTTGCATAAAGATGAAATCAAATGCCTTAACAGTTATCTTCAACGTAGACCGCCACGCGTGCCGGATTGATAGGTTCGCCTGTTGCATGGGCATGCGCGTTAAGTTTTCGTGCCTTCTTTCTTTTCAGCCGTTGTGCGTCTCTTCAGTTGTTAGTCGGCGTTTGTGGTGTCCTGACTTCTTTCTTGTGTCCTTGTTTGCACGCCCTGTCTTTTTAGAATGAATACTTACCAACTAGCTCAGCTGTCTGTTATTCTAAGTGTTCTTGTCCATTGTCTCAGTTGCGCTGTGCCTTCCCATTCGTGAGGACTAGAGAAGAGAGAAAGCAGTTACAGCATACGGCAAATCTTTGTAACTCCGCTTGCACTAGACGGATTCTAAAAATTTTTTGCAGATGTGTACTTGGGAAAGTGCTGCAGGGGGCCTTTAAGGTGCCCGCTGGAGGCGCAGGAAAGCGCGCGATGTCAAGACCGACCACGCACAGAGGGAACAGCTGATATTTTAAACACGAAAACTGTTTTATGCCAGGGTCCCCCAAGACTTTCATGACGTATTTCCGTCACGCAAGTATGTCGGCAAAATAAACGCCATGAGATGGCAAAGGAAAAAAAGTTAGAAAATCGTCCGTTGACGGGAGTCGAACCTACGACCTCTCGGTCCGCGACGCTGGCCGGCGGGCATTTAGCTCACTGAGCTACCGCCAAACACATTGCGGAGGCTACATGAACGCGCCTTTTATCTTTCACACTAGTCTTCTCGCAGTGCTCTGGGATTGATGGAAGGATGCTATGAGCGTCCCCTTTATAACGGGGCGGTGACATCTGTGCCACCAGGCTTAAAAAGGAGACGCGTCGTTGCTACGACCGTCCCATTCGACGGGTTTCCAATAAAAGTTTAATTTCGTCAACGCTTTAACATACCGTGCGGTGGCAGCTTTACCCAAGCTTCGCTCATAGCATCTATCCATATCGAAAAATAGCTCTCCGACACTCGTCGGCTGTCGCACCGCTTTCCCCACTCGCCCTGTGAGAAGAAACGGCCAGGCTAGAGGGAAGACTTCCGACTTTGGGATTGCGCGAGACTTCGCCTTGTGAAGCTGTGTATATTGTCACGTGGTCGTGACGTCGACGAAGACAGCAGTCGGCGTTTTCAAGATGAAACTGTTTATTTGGTCGAGCTTGTGGCTGGGAAATGGCAAGTTAATTTGCAGCAATACACACGGTATGCACTGATAGCGGCAAACAGAGCGTCGACCGTCGATCAACTGACAAGAGGTCAAGCGCGTCGGCTTTTATGCAGCTGCTATCGAACTTTCCAGCGATATCACTGGTGGCGGCGTTATCTGTCGACAAAGCTGGAACATTCGCGTGCGGCGCGCAATCTTAATGGAACGTTCTAAAACAATCGCGAAGCTTCTTACACATCGCAGCGCGGCCTGCGCAGCGCGTTGCCTACAGTCTTTGTGGGTGAAGCTTCAACCCATGAAAAATAAGACGCGCGGCAATATATTGTATTTGATGACGGTCATTCTGCGATTTTATTGTCGCGCGTTGGGAAACCACGTGATGAACTACAAACAAGCTATTGCCTTCCTGGCGCTTTGGGAGATTGCTTAGGCATGTTTCATTTCAGCAGCACCTAAGAGCTCAACATAAGTAGTTGAGACAGGCAAGTAATACCTTTTTCCTCTTTCGATTTTCTTTTTATTTCGTTTTAAGTGCTGAACATGCCCCAAAAAGTTAATATTGCATTTAGCCTAGCTGCCCACTTTAAAAACTAGTGCTTTAATACCAGGAATATTTTACTAGCATCCAACGTACTTGTGTGGCTGGAGTCAAACCTCCCCTTTCCCGTAACTGAGGCTAATGCTTCTCTGTTTCCCTGCCTTGTAATAGACAAAATACACGAATATGTAGTCAAGCAAAAGATTGCATATAATTTCTTAGTTAACAAAACATTAACAGTACAAAAAAGACCATACACACACACACATACACACACACACGCACACTACAACGCTATACACTACAATTTGAGAATTTTACGTGACAATGGCTTTTTACCATACATTTTGATCACACTCTTCTGGTCAGTAATGTTCATCGCATGATTGCTTAAGAGCGGCTTGATGAACTTCCTTCATAGAAGTTCAAGAAATTCTTTTCTGTGGGCACGGTCTTCATTCTGGCACTTCAGGATAGGGAGGTCCATCGAAACTCCTACAGCATGCTCTACACTGGTTTCCAGTCGCCGCACAATTTGTTTCCTATATTCAAGAACAATGTCCACAAACTTGCTGAGGCTTATTAAGAGCGTTACGAGTTCCTCTGAGGGGTACTTGAGTCCACTCCTGTCCTGATATGTGATCAGTCCATCTACAGGCGCGTTTCCATTTGGTTTCTCAACCATTTCTATAAAGCCCTGGCAGTTTAATTTTTCTGCCATGATTCGGGCTAGATAGCCTCCAATCAAAGGAAGGGTTGCGATTTCTGGATTGAGAAGCCATTGGTTGGACCTGGTGCAAACTTCTCGCAGCCTATTTATGGCTGCCACTGGGAAAAAAACTCTTCTCTGGATTATTGCTGCTCCCATGATAACGCTGGAAACAGCTGTAGCAGCACGAAACGGTGTCGAGTCATTAACATTGCTCTGCAGCGACGAAGAAATAATGCCTAGTTTTCAGCATTTTCTCCATCCCGCAGAACGCACTTGTCATATCCATGGCATCATTACACCCCGCGGTTCTACGAAGAAAACCAAATAGTGCCTCGATAGGGTCGCTAGAAAATTTTCTTGTGAGCACGAAGACGAACTTTTTTCAGTCAGCAGAAAACTGATGGACATTGCCTTTGATGTCGTAAGCACCAAGGCAGCATATGTCTCCTTGCTCAAGAAATTGACAGGGTGGCTTTCATCCTTTCACTTCTGAGGAAGTCCAGGAAAGTTTTCTCGATCCACTACAGTCTTGAGTCATATCGGTCACTGAATTGTCCAGTGTGGGGATTGTTCATATAGATGTGCTGCTGCGTGTTACTAACATTCATAAGGACAAACCACTTGTGCATTACCTCCATGAATTCAACAGTGGGGTCCACTGTTGCAAATTCTATGTCACAGGTGTGGCCAGCTTGACTTTTCATGTAATGCAGAGCAGCTGTGACAGGTGGAGAGAAAGTCCGCACTGCATGCTTGACGCCCATCTTTTCTATGTTGGTAGGATATAGATGTTTGCGCGTCAGGAACCTAATTGGTTTTACTGTTGACCCCTTTCGCATATTGTAGAGCTCCTTTAAAGGAGCTGAAGAGATCTCTTTGTTGGCCCCCATGCATTTAGCGAGAAACTGGGATCTCACATTTTTGATGATGTGGCGTTGGTCAAATGCCAGGAACAGGCGCCTGGAGTGGTCTGCTGGATGTGGTGCTGATGTTTTTGGTTGCCCTTTGCACAAAATTTCCATCGCCGAGACATTTGTCTTATGATTATCCGTCACAAGACGCACAACTTCAAAACCCTGTTCTTCAGTTTTCTTCACAGCATAAGTGATGGCTGCAGCAAGGTCTGGTCCCGTGCATGACTTAGTGAAGAAGTACCCGACCGGTATTTTAAAACGTGAAGCCAAGTCACAAAGAAGAAAACACAGCAAGGAGTTTGCGAGTTCGTCACTCCTATCACCGGTTGCTGGCACCAGTTGCTGTAAATCGCGGCTCATGTTCACATCACCTATAAACGCGTCTCGCTGCGTATTATATTTAAGCTTCTGCTTTATGTGCATTTCGTCAACTATAAGGCTGCACACTTTAGACTGATTCGCAGGTAGGCTCTCAAATTCTGTCTGCAGTCTCAATCGAACGAGAGGACCGAAGCCAACTTCGCCAGTTGAAGTGCCAATGTACTTGTGCAGAGTGTTTGTGCATGGCAAGCGGAGAAGACCTTCTGAACGAATGTATTCATATGCTTTGGTTGAAGGGTTTCTCAAAACTATGCAGTACCTGACAGTTGTTTCATTCCATGTCGCCCTCTTCTTGGTGTAATTGTTTATCTGGTCCATAATGAACGAAGCCTGCACACTTTTTTGTTGAGCATCAGTGGCAACATCAAGGAAGGTGCTGACGTTGCATTCGTCCTTTAGTTTGCGCAGCTCCTTCTTGTATCTATTCACTGTCTGCTTCAGTCTCAATATCTGAAGCCGAAGAGCTCGCTCCATCTCTCTCCATTTTTTGTGGTGCGTTCGAGCTGTGTCCGTTTGCGTTCCAAAGGCTCGTCTCGCAAATGCAAGTGGTTCATCACGAGCCATAGCTTTAAACACCAGCTGTTCTTCGGAGGTAGTGCTACTTGCAAGCACCGCAGAAGCCACTGACGAGAGATCGTCAACAGGGAACGTGTTGTCGCCGGGCGATTCGACGGTTCGAGCCGCAACAGCTGTAAGGGCGTTATCAGCCTCTGCATCGTTGTCGGTCTTTGCTGGGTCTCCCGTCTCGAACGAAATTGTCATTTTTTGTTTTTTCTTGGGGCAGTTGTCATTGTCCAGTCCAGGTGCACGTATGCGGCTCCTTTGGTTCACTGCGCACATTACTACGAGAAGGCTGTTTGTACGATGGGTAGGATGCGAACACACTCGGCACAACTCCCTTCTTTAGCTGAGGAATCTTTGAGTTTTCTTCAGATGCAACAAAGTGCTTACTGCACACAACAGAATAATTTGACGTCGAATTAGGCTCCCAATCCTTGTGTGAAATCACCTTAATCCACTGTCGGCGCAGCTCGATATCAGCAGAGATTTCGCGGAACGAAATACCGGGGTCCTTCTTCCTTGCACCTGACGTGCACAAGGGCACACAGCAGTACCGCATGATGAAAGCTGTTCATCGAAACTTCCACGGTAGGGAAGCAGGACCACCGTAAACAAGGACACCCTACACGTGCACGGAGAGCATGGAGACGGAGCGACGCAGAGACGCAGGAATGGGTGGCGTAAGCTCTGCCTCGGAACTCTCTGAAAACCAGTCGCCATTACAGTCGGCTTCCCCGTCGCTGGCTCGCAAGCAGCTCGCCGCCACGTTTGCTCGCTGTACTGCCGCTCGCTCGAGGAACTTTGTGGAAATTGGACGCCATTATCATCGGCTTCCCCGTCGCTCACTGGGAAGCAGCTCGGCGCCGTTCGTGGCGGCGGCCCCGTGTTCGGTCGCTCATCTGCTCGAGGTTCACTGGCGGCAGCGGCGGCTGACAGACTTGCTCGAGCTGTACGACGCCGCTCGCAGAAAAGTCGCCCACTCGTTGCCTCACGGTCGTTGGCGGCGCCTCACCGTGATGGCTGCGGCTACGGCACTTGAGCGATTGCGCTATGTGGCTCGAAATGCGTCTTTGCTGATGTATGACATCACGGTGAAATTATTTGCATATCATATTTTAGACGTGTGTTTTTATTTCACCTCGCACGTATTTGCCATGTACGTGCGTCTTCATAATCTCTGCCACGTGTTACTATTTGCAATTATTTTCGTGCTTTGCAGGATGCAGCCGTTGTCCACAACGTGCAGAATGCTGTGTGCGCTGGCGCGTGCAATGCTCATCTGTCGCTTCAGTTGGAGCAGCTTCACAAAGAGGACGGTACGAGATATATGACAACGCGGCTGAACCAGTATTGGACATTTTACAGCGAATTCAATGAAAGGAGAAACCTCATATGCATAGAGAAAAATGAAAGGTGTCATTGTCTCACTTTTGCCTTTCGTTGTCGCATTGACTGTGAAAGCAGTGATAAAGCATAACTAAATATTTTTTCGCGTGTTCCTTTCCGCACCAGTTGTTCCTCGCCGAGGAAAAAGACACACGAAAAAAGTATTAGGCCTTGCGGAGACTAACTGCAGAAAATCATTTCTAGGAAATAAGTTCATTAAGGTGACTTGTTGGGCGAGTTGGTTCATTCTTACGGTAGAATAGCGCAAATACGAAGACGAGAGAAGATGGGAGACGAACTTGTTCGTCTCCCATCTTCTCTCGTCTTCGTATTTGCGCTATTCTACCGTAGGAAATAAAGGTTCACTCGAACTGGGGATAAAGAGTTCATCAGAATAGAGTATTTGAGTGGACCGACCGGTCGTCCGGCGACGTGCAACTGCGGGGACTAACGGTTGACCGGTAAGGTGTAAATGTGACAACTCAATGTTAGACCATTGGGTGATCTTCGGGACTAACAGTTGCCCGGTAAGGTGTAAATGTGAGGACTAATTGTTAGTCCATTGAGGTGAACGTTGGAGACTAACACCGGTTACCGGTTAGCTGCATAGGGCCTAACTGTTAGACCCGGTGCCGTTAGTCCTTACATGGAGTAATGGTTGTGGCAGCCCCATTAGTCCCCAAAGGGACGAACCACATCCACTTTTAACACACTTTTTCCTTAGAGTGCTCGGCCGTCGCGCAGCTAACTCGAACTTATCGCAATAAGGAATCATTGCTACGTGAATGATTTTCGGGGCTCCTGTCGTGTTAATAATCCTTCAAAGGTGGTAATGCCACTACCAGAAAGTGGTCTTTGGAATATAAGGTACTCACGGATTGAAATAAGGCACTCGGATCGCATGTCTTGATGAATGGATGGATGAATGGATGCTATTAGCGTCCCCTTTAAAACGGGGCGGTGACAAGTGTGCCACCAGGCTCGATTAAAAAAAATGCTTCCCTTTTCTCTTCTTTTTAGATGCGAAGTATCTTATGGCGGAGTTCAATCCGGCGGTGGTGGTGGTGTGCGGCGTGACCACCCTTAAGGCTAGTTCACACAGCCGTCAAACGCTCCGTCACGTCAACGTCACGGAGCCAATTTCCGTCAGGGGAGAGGGTTTCCGAGACGTTTTCTCCGGAAAAAACGGTTGACGGCGTCGTAGAGCAGTGCTCTACGTTTCCGTCGCCGGCACGGGGACGGAGCCCCGCCCCTAGAAAACGGACCAATCAGAAGATTACGTTTGGAGTTCCGAGTTCTGAGAAGAGCCACGCGTCTAGCATTCGGCCCCCGGGTCCGTGGCCTTGAAACACTGAACGCGCGCCTGACTGAATGGGCCATAAAACGGGGGGACAAGTGGTTGCTTTTGTGTGTGTGTGTGTGTGTGTGTGTGTGTGTGTGTGTGTGTGTGTGTGTGTGTGTGTGTGTGTGTGTGTGTGTGTGTGTGTGTGTGTGTGTGTGTGTGTGTTTGTGTGTGTGTGTGTGGTGCGAGGAGGAGCGCCCAGCGGAGTCGGGAGAGCGCCAGCGAAGCATTTGAGCTGCGTGGACAATTCCTATTTTGGTGCATCAGTCGGTCAACACTGCACAAAAACGTGCTGCTGTCGACGCTGCAACCGCCGTCGTCTGTTCGTACACTGCTACGTCGCGTCTGCTGTACGTTTTTTTGACGTGACGGTGACGCGACGTGTGGTTTGACGCCTGTGTGAACGAGCACTTACTGCGCATGCGCATACCCTCTCCACACACCTCCTCTCCATTCCCCTTCACCATTCCTCCTGTCATCTTCCCCTCTCCCCTTTCCCCTCTCCACTCCACCTCTCCCCTTCCCCTCTCCCATACCCCTCTCCACTTCCCCTCTCCCCTCCCCCTTTCCACTCTTCCTCTGAAACGCGGGCTAGACATGCCCAAATTCTCTCCTGCGCAACGCCGCAATGAGCACCAGCGCATGCGCGTCCAATCGCCCTTTCTCTCCCCTCCTACGCTCCCCGATTTCGCACGCCTGTCGACCGCGTTCCGCGCTCGCCCTGTGAGAATTAACGGCCAGGCTAGAGGGAAGACAAGACGCGCGTAGCGTTCCTCTTCGCGTTCCACGACGCGAGGTCGGTAGCATGCCCAACAAACGCCACCGGAACGCGATCGTGCAAGTGCTCCGGCTTCGCATGCATCGCCTCACGGTCCCCTTTAGCGCGAAATGGTGTAAGTTTTCTTAATGGCTCGCTGGGCCAACGGCTCACGAAGCGCCGCTCGTGGGTGCTAATGGTATCAAGATATTGCATTCTGGTATAGAGCGAGGGGGAGAACATACACGCAGCAGAATTTCTCTTTCCGGTCGGCAACGAGTCGTAGGTATACCGTACATTCATCGCGTATCTCACAGGCTAAAGAAAGTAGGAACTAGATACGGCGTTAATGTTGTTTTCACGGCTGCCAATAAGCTAGGTAAGATTTGTGCCGCTGTGCAGAGGAAGAATGAGCGAGTAAAAGACAAGAAGCGGACCGATATTTGTTTCGTAAAACACACCAACAAATTCACTGATTGCCGTACGAGTGTGGTGTATGAGGTCCCTTTCAGCTGCGGCCGCTTCTACGTAGGACAGACGGGCCGATGCATCAACCAGAGATTGTTGGAACATAAGAGATCGCTAACAGGAGGCTCACCTTCTAATCTATCGTTACATTGTCGAGATTGTAAGTGCACGCCAAAATTTGATGAATGCGCAGTGTTGTACCGGCATAGAAATGAAGAAACGCGCCTGATGATTGAAGCATGGCATATCGAGAATAGTGGTAGCGCATGCGTGAGCCAACCGTCGATTAACTTGCATAAAGATGAAATCAAATGCCTTAACAGTTATCTTCCACGTAGACCACCACGCGTGCCGGATTGATAGGTTCGCCTGTTGCATGGGCATGCGCAGATAAGTTTTCGTGCCTTCTTCCTTTTCAGCCGTTGTGCGTCTCTTCAGTTCTTAGTCGGCGTTTGTGGTGTCCTGACTTCTTTCTTGTGTCCGTCTTTGCACGCCCTGTCTTTTTAGAATGAAAACTTACCAACTAGCTCAGCTCTCTGTTATTCTAAGCCGAGCTGTTGTTCGGGGTATGCTTCGGCTGTGGCAAGTCCGGTACTGCGACATTTCTTCATGGGGCCTTTCAGTGTGTTCAGAGGCATTTAAACAAAGTTTTCAGTTGAGCTGCAAAGGAACCGGGTCGGTTTCGACACATTTCGAACACTTCTTGGCGATTTCGGGACTGTGATGTGACAAGTGTCGGTTGTCCCGTTCACAAGGACACCCCTGCTGCAATGATATTTGGAGTATTTACGTGCCAAAACCACGATCGATGTGATTATGAAGCACGCCGTTGTATTGCCTCGGGTGTTTAACGTGCGGGTGTTTAACACCATCGGGTGTTTAGCGTGCACTGACATCGGACAGTACACGGTTCTTAGAACGAATGTAAATTGTTGTTCACGTTCTCGTATTCACATCTTTATTATTTATTTATTATACTGAGAGGTCTCAAAACGGGACATTACATGAGAAGTAATCCAAAAAAGAACGGTCGGTTAGGACGACGTCAGATGGAAGGGTACTTCATTTTTTTTTTATTTTAAAGTATACCGCAGGCCCTTCACGGCCCGTGCGAGTGGGTCCATGAATACATGAAAGGATATGCATTGCCGAAAATTCATGTTGAAAATTTAGGCATCGCCTATACTCATATACAGCTTTGCTGTAAAAAGAAGGTCGATACGTATCAGAATGGACGCATGCTACAGGTACACAGCATTGTGGGCGTACGGCGGGAGGAACGCCAGTAAAAGTTTTGTTGGGCCTTGTTGGTACATAGCATTTAGGAACAGAACTTCAGCGGAAATGAAGACAGACCACGAAGACTAGAAAGACAAGGACTGGCGCTTACTAATGACTGTTTTATTCTTCTCACATCATCGCATATACAGTAAAACCTCGGTGATACGAATCTCGCGGGGTTACCAAAAATATTCGTGTCATACGAAATTCGTATCACCAGAAAACATCGAAAATTAGTATGCGACAGAAGAAAGTTGGCATACGTTTTGGTTTAGTGTTTCTCAGGGCCGCAGCGACGTCATGAACAGCTCTGAATGATTGCCAGTGAAGTTTTTAGACGTCAACGATCATACTTGTACCTCGTCAATATACGGTGCATGCGCTCGTGTGTAATTAATGAACCAGATGTGTTGTGGCCCGTGACCGCTAGTAGCCCCTTCCTAATCTTACTACGCTTTTCTGCATGACACCAAAGTACTGCGGCGAAAGTGACTTAAGAAGCGCTTTGCACACGATAGATAAAGGCCAAGCTCCTTCGCCAAGACCGTCCGCTTCGTCTCTTGGGGTCTTCGTCCACCTGTAACGGGACTTCATGACGGACCCGCAGCCCAAGTCTCAGTCTTGCTTCATAGAACGTCTGATTGCGGGGACATGGCTTGCATGGACGTGACAGGCACGTGTTAACACAGTACGAAGACGCTGCTGCCAAGAGCACAGGAGCACGCGTCAACGCGTCGGAACAAAAAAAAAAAAAAAAAACGCCAGGCCTGCGCTGAAACCGCAGCACAGTCACAGCGAAAGCTGGAAGAGCGGCGTTTCTAGAGCCCGTTAAGCTCTCTTGGGGCTACAATACAAGTACACTAGAAAGGTACCCCCTACGCCATAAATCACAATTTTTGTGAAGTTGGGAAGCACCAACTAAGCCATTATTCGTATTTTTGTGGAGAAGCGAGGCACCAGCTACACGTCTGTAAGGCATTATGTGCACTTTGTTGACGCCACGACTGATGACGATGAAGAATTATGGCTCAGCCCTTTGTAATGGGTTGGAATCTTTAAACGGCCCACCAGTTATGTAATTTGCATTGGGTGACACCCGGTCGCTATTTCCCTCTCCCGTCATGCTGCATAACATACGTTGACGCGGAAGAGAGACGGGGGAGGAGGCGAAGAACTTTACTGAGACCCCGAGCGAACCTGGGCCCTCTACGTGGGAGCCCTGTATTTAACCTCTGAGCCATGCCGGTGCTTGAAACTTCTTTGAAATAATTTCCTATACAGGCTTCATGTCGGGAAGGAACCATATTAGCATATGCAATATAGCGTGGTAGGTGAGTAAAATAAGCACCAAGCGTCGCACAACGCGAATTCTGTAACCAGGCGTCACACAATGCGAATTGCGCAACGAGTTGGTTGTTGAATACTTCCAACCCATTACAAAGGGCTCTGCCATAATTTTTCATCGTCATCAGGCACAGCATCAACAAAGTGCGCATAATGCCTTACATGTGTGCTACCTCAGAGCCATGCCGGTGCTTGAAACTGCGGTGCAAAAAGACCGTGCACAGGCTTCATGTCGGGAAGGGACCACATTAACAAATGTTATGTTGTGTGGTAGAAGATAAAAATAACAACCAGGCGTCACACAAACGCGAATTCTGTAACCGGGCGTCACACAATGCGAATTGCGCAACGAGTGGGTTGTTGAATGCTTCCAACCCATTACAAAGGCCTCTGCGATAATTCTGCATCGTCATCAGCCACAGCATCAACAAAGTGCACATAATGCCTTATAGGTAAGGACACTGGGCGGGCAGCACCTGTTCGTACCTGTGCGCTAGCGTACGTTCGTATCAAACGTCGCGAGGTGCAAATCGGTTGGCAACAGCCGTACTCTAATACATTGCAGGCTAATGGGCCTTGGCCGGGACCACAGAAAAATTCGTATCACCCCGAAATTCGTACGAGCCGTGATCGTATCGCCGAGGTTTTACTGTATATGCCCCAACCACAATCATTGCATGCGCACGCGTATAGCTTCGTATTGCATACGTAACGCACTCGAATGGTGATTTGTTTTCCTTTGGTCAGTGAGTGAAGGCAACTAAAACAAAATAAAAACTGGAACCCTTTCACGGCAGTAGTTGAGCGAGGGAAGCAACTGGAGGGAATAAGTAGACGAATTCGCATAATTGTTCAGAAAGCGCGAAAGCTCATTGTCGCACTCCCCAAGCGAGGTGGCGTGCCTTGTACATGAGCTTGCGCGTTTTATGCCCTACAGCCACGAGAGTTATCGTGCTTCTGCGCCAATTTTGGCCTTACTTGGTTGCAGTTGACATTTTGAAATGTTCATGAGATATTCGGGCTTACAAATAACGGTTATTCGATTCGATGATAGAATCGAAGAAGGCACAATTCCATTTGAATATCGAATATTTTTAATACTCGCACAAAGCCCGTAAATACAAGGGTTGAAAGTTGGGCGAGTTGGTACGGGAACATCTTAAGAAAAAACTGAGCAGCAGGACGAAACACCAAAAAGAACTGACGAAAACTGCGCTCGTTTTCGTCAGTTCTTTCTTGGTGTCTCGTCCTGCCGCGCAGTTTTTTTTTTAGATGTTCCCGTAAATACGTCGCTGCAAATAATACACCTCTTGCATTCTCTTTCACTAAATCGAATGAAAATGACAAGACGTGTTTTTCTGGCTTTCTTCGTGGTTTCTGATTTGGCAGGGTTTTCAGCAGTCGGCGTAATAAGTGTCAAGGTGAGGTTGGAATATGATTGAGCATTACGGGAGCCTATAGATGATTTGCGCATATACAGGCGAAAAGTTAATGCCGGTTACAACGGGAAACGGAATGAACGTAAGCGCACTGTACAGTGTTTGCCTTATCGTTAACTTATTTTTTTTTTTCATGCCCTGTATTACATGCTGTTTCTTGTCATAATGCTGAGATACAACTAAAACGCGCGTTTCACGCAAGCCAAGTGAAATGAGAGCGACTACCACATCGAGTTAACCGTCGGGGCCCTTTCAACCTTGTCGGCCCCTTTCAATCAGCAGCGCAGTAGCAGACGACGCGCCGAGACCAATCCTAAGTAAGGTCCCTGTATTATAAAGGTAGCGACAACTACACGCGCGCCCTCTCGAGGGGTCCAAGGAGCAGCGATAGCAGACGATGCGCCGTTCGCTACCGTGCATACGCGGGCGCCTGAAACCGAACTCAGTGCTCGCTTGAACCGTTAAATTATTAATATCTGTGTACTGAGATGCTCATCAATTATCAAACTACAGGGACAATTACTTTAACGAGCACGGAGCGCGTTGAACCCTGAAACAAAACGCGTGCGTTTCCGAAGCAGGTTCCGAGCGGGCTCCCCACACAACTGTCATGCAGGGCATTATTTTCTTGTTGTTGCTGTTTGAACAGCTAAATAGCGCGAACTTCAGGGACGAAAGACAGGAGAATGCGACACACACAAGCGCTAACTTCCAACTGAATTTTATTGAAGAAAACACATGAATATATAGGGTAACACCACGCCTGCGCAGCTTCCCATCCACATAACCACATTCACTCCTAAGTGATAAGATTCATCTCTCTAAAGGCACAACACCAGTTGCATAGAACAAATAAAAGTTAATACATCACATGTCACTATCTTGCAATACGCCCAAAAAACATAGTTCCTTTGCTGACAGAGCAATGGAAGGCACGCTGATACAATGCCTAACATCCTTGGCCATCTCTGCTGCTTCTACTATCTCTCGCGTTTTTTGGTCATCATGAGAGAACAGCACTGCACATTTTTCAAATTCCGGCGTACACCCACAGCTTCGGCAATGCGTCGCCATGTGACCTTGCAGACCTCCCCGGACATTGTACGCGTGCTCCCTGAGACGGTCGTTTAAGCAACGCCCGGTTTGTCCCACATTTCTGCTGCCACATCTTAAAGGAAAGGAGTAAACCACTGCTTCTTTACACTCTGCAAAGCTTACACAATGCTTCGTAGAACACTTGCGCTTTTCTTTGGCCGTTGGGCATGTCATCTTGCAAAGGCTTGACAATTTCTTGGGCGCCGACATGACAACCTTGCAACCGAATGCAAATTAAGAGGCTTGAAGCTGCAGGATACCCACAAGAAGTAATTACAGCGGTGGCAGACGTCTTGCATCGCAAGATAAAGAATGTAAGAGGTGGTGCCAGGCTAGAGCGAAGACAGACCACCGCGGAAGCTGTGCAAAGGCAAAATGAAAGGTTTGCCGTAATTCCGTATATTCACCGTGTCTCCCATAATTTAAAGAAGGAGGGGCAATACGCAGATGTCAAGGTTGTCATGTCGGCGCCCAAGAAATTGTCAAGCCTTTGCAAGATGACATGCCCAACGGCCAAAGAAAAGCGCAAGCGTTCTACGAAGCATCGTGTACGCTTTGCAGAATGTAAAGAAGCAGTGGTTTACTCCTTTCCTTTAACATGTGGCAGCAGACATGTGGGACAAACCGGGCGCTGCTTAAAGGAGCACTGACACAAAATTTCGAAGGCAAGATATTGAGTGAAATAGATATATGTGGAGCCGTACACAACGTACACAGCCGTACACAACGTCTAGGAAATATCAAGGGCCAATATAGTCTAGAACATATTTAAAATCAATTTTAAAGTGCATGCCGCGCGACTGAGCGAGATGCGAGCGCTTCGCGACGCCGACATCAACGCGGCGGATGTGTAAACAAACATACGTCACGACGTATGTTTGTTTGCAAAAAAAAAAAACAGTTGCTAGAGCGCTTCCGTCTGTGTGTCCGTGTGTCTTCCTCTAGTCCGTGTCTACTAGCGCTACCCTTCCAAATACGTCACGAGTTTGTGTTGGCTGGTGGCTGGTTGTGCCCTTGCGCTTGTGCCGTGCTACCTACCATTTCTTACTCCGTGCCTGCGGCTTTGCGTGTGCTAGTTGTGTTCTCTTCCGCTGTTCGCTCGTCGTGCCCGTTGGCAGATGTTATGGCCCGCTCACGCAAGCGGCAAGCCTGCCGCAACGGCGCGGTGCCGGAGAATGTCGGCCGTCGCCGCACGCGCGAGAGCTGTCCAACTTGCACGGCAAGCTTCGCCGGCGAGGCATTCGCGCCTCCGAAAAACATGGCAGCACTGCCAAAAGCGGTTGTCGTCCACTTCGAATCTATCAAATGGCTGCCGTGCGCTCTGTAACGTGTAAGTTCCGAACTGATGCTTTCATCTGCTTTAGATTCATGTCCTTAAGCTTCGACAGCAATGTATTCGTCCCGATTCGGCGCCGGTTTTGAGAGCCATAGTCAAATAATCGATGCTGTAAGCTTAGCGAGTCGAGATCGGCGCATCCGAACGCTCGGAGGACATAGATTACGCGTTTGTTGTTTCTAATCCTCCATAGCTGGCGCCACTTGACCTGGTTCGGTGCCCACCGCACCCACCCTCGCGCGCCGCCTACGTCACAGATTTGCCTGTTGACGTGGCCAGCTGTGTTTTCCCGGCTTCCGGAGGACGCTGCATTCTAGCCACTGTAACGCTGCCTAGCTCGGTGCTCTTTGAAACCGAAACTGCGACTGGGCGCTTTAAAAACGTCTCTAAATAAATAACCGTCGCGCACTCGCGAAAACGAGGTTTGCAGCCGTGATCATAAGCTATCTATTGCAACAAAAAAAAAAAAAAAAACAAGGGGCAATATTTTTGTGTCAGTGCTCCTTTAAACGACCGTCTCAGGGAGCACACGTACAATGTCCGGGAAGGTCTGCAAGGTCACGTGGCGACGCATTGCCGAAGCTGTGGCTGTACGCCGGAATTTGAAAAATGTGCAGTGCTGTTCGCTCATGATGACCAAAAAACGCGAGAGATAGTAGAAGCAGCAGAGATGGCCAAGGATGTTAGGCATTGTATCAGCGTGCCTTCCATTGCTCTGTCAGCAAAGGAACTATGTTTTTTGGGCGTATTGCAAGATAGTGACATGTGATTTATTAACTTTTATTTGTTAGCTTTCATTACAATTTCTGTAAAGCCAAATCTTGAAACTCACTTTCAAAGTCTCACCCCACCTTAAGTTCAGCTTCTTTCCGCACACTATCAAAAAGTAATTCATTACTTGGTACAACTAGATCGTTGCCCTTAGAAGGTTTCTTGCATGGATGTATTGATTCGCGCTATGTTTCTTAAAAGTTGTTGTATTGTTGCTTTTTTTTTCTTGCAGTGTTGCATCGCTTTATGTTTTGTTGTATACTTAATGTGCAAAAATGCGCCCCTGCGATACCCCAAATTGGGCAACTGTATATGAAGATAAGTAGATAAACTTACGCGGTAGCGCAACAAGTATGCTCGAGGTCCAAGATGAACAAAGTTTCGACAGTATCTCCAGAGCCCCTTCCTGGCGGCGGTCGTGTGCATCGGTGAACCGCGACGGCTGCCGCCGTTACGCTGTCCCGAGTGCGGGGCGCTCGTCGCAGCCCCGTCGGGCCGCACGAGCGGCCTATCCCACAACGCGGGAGCCGTCACGGTAGCTCTTCACGGTGCCGTCAGCTCGGCTTCCAATTAGGCTTCAGTGCGCACACTCTGTGCGAGTTACGCCGCAAGCCAAGCGCGGTAAGGACGTGAAAGCGACGATACGCCCGCCACGCAGGGGCGCTGCAAACGGAGGCCTCTGGAAGAACTGCTTCCACGGCAGCGCCTACAAGTCCACGGGAAAAAAAAGAAAACAACAAGGCAGTGTCGTATTGCACAGGCGCCCCATTAGCTTATATTTTTGCCACAAAAAAAGTCCGCCTCCACCACGTGATCTCCAAGTCACTCATTATGGAACGTCGTATTTTCGGCGCGTAACAGGACAGGACCCCAGTATCGCAGAGGACAAACGCTGACTTTTCTGAGTTTCCTGCTCTCTCACGTCCTATCACGCTGCAAAGAAGAAGCCATTGTTCCATAATGGTCATAACCTACGAAGCGACGTTACTCTCCGAATTCTCCCTTTTCCTGGTTCTAGTATATTAAATAATTACGCTGCTGTACTATCAGCTCCACAATGTACTGCGGGCATTTCCTCATTATTCACCTGCGTGACTTGCATGGTTTATTGCCGTGTATTTAATCGTTTTACTCGCTTCACAATTTATACCTTTAGCGACGCGATCGACTTGGATGTGTCTTTTGTCCACATCCCTTGCCAGCTCACACAACAGTAGTAACGTACAACCGGAGCCGCGCCCACCCACGCAGGGGCGCTGCATGCGGTGAATCCCAGAAGAACCGTGTCTATGGCGGTGCTTTGGTGCCTCCATGCCATGGATAAAGGAAAGTTGGGAGCGTGGCATCACACAAGGATACCTCTAGCGTATCTTTTCTTTTTCCGTAAAAACAGTCGTCCCCATCCCGTGACCTCCTAACTGCAAATGAATTTGTCCGACTTGCTTGGTTTCTTCCACGTAGTAAAGTTCTCGTTATGCACTTTCGTACTTAGCCGTGATGTATGACGGCGTCCACTTTACGCGACGGACAAAAAAAAAGGTAGCCACAAACGAAGGTAAAGTAATAAAAAATCCATGGCGAACACGTGTTTTCGGAATGCCATACGCAAGTCGTGTACTCACAATTTTGGAGATGCTTTAATGCGCAGTTGTTCAGGTTTCAGGACGCAGCGTACCCCAATGAGTGTTTAAAATCGGTAGCAGAAACGATGCTTAAGAAAAGTAAGTTTGTTTACAACGCGCAAGGGGACCCCTCGGATGTACGGTAACCACAAAGACGGCGAGTTGCGGTGATCCACTATATTCACTGGGTCTCCCATCATTCAAGGAAGATTGGTAGGAGATCGGATGTCACCGTTGTTTTTCCCGCTCCCAATAAGCTTTCGAATTTATGAAAGCTGACCTCCTTTCTAGCTAAGAAAGAACAAGTCTGCACTATTAAGAATAGGAACCCGTTCGTTGAGCGCCCGAAGAATGTCGTCTACAATATTCCCCTGCCATGCGGCCAGGCACGCGTGGCACAAACGGGAAGGGGTCTCAACGTGCGCCTCCAAGAGAAACGTCAGAAAACGCATAAGGGCAGCGATGACTTCTTGACACAGTACCGATCACATTTCGGACGCGCCCCCATTTTCGATGGTACAACGGTTATCGCTAGACAGGGGAATGAGCTTACTAGGCTCATAATAGAAGCACCAGTGATTAAGGAAAAAGGGGCGGTCAGTGACGCGTCGGTCACCGCTTCAAGCAGAGAGTTATCTTTCTTGCGTAGCGCTTGTGGCGACGAGCCTTCCCTCAATGGTGTCCATTGGTTTTTTTATTGCCACGAGCAAACGGCAGAATGTATCGCGCATGAGTATATTTGTGTAGACTTATGTGTCTTGTTGTGAATTAAAAGTAGTTGGGAATCAGCGCTTGTCTTCGTTCGTCGCACCCCATTTTTTTTTTCCGTTGTGTAAAGTGCCGCTGTAATGCATCATGGATCCGCAGCAGCTAGCCAGGTCGCGCACCTTGCTTCTACTGCAGTGAGGCACACATTGTCGCTTGTGTCACTGCTCTGGAAGAAAAAGAACAAAACCGAAAGTCCTTTTTGGTGATTTCTGTAGACTTTTTATCAATCAGTCAATCAATCAATCAATCAACCAATCAATCAATTAATGAATAAAATCAATCAATCAATCAATCAATCAATAAGCAAACGGTATTCAGCATCAAAAAGTACCATGAAGTAGACTCGAGCAAAAAAAAAAAAGGTAGGTGTATACTACATTAAGCGGCAGGAGTCTGCGCAATTTTAACTCATCGTGAGGCGGAAGTTGCATGTTAATATTGAAATGATTTCGTTGTACGCACTGTTGATGTAGACTATTCAGCATTAAGATTGTGAACCATAAAGCAAGCGAATGATTCGTTTGGTTTGTCACAAAAGGCCTTACTGAGACATCACCCCCCCCCCCTTTTTCTTTTGCGTAAGATAGGGCACTCCAATTGTTTGCATTGCGATACTGAAGAAACTTTTTCAATAGAACTGTACGGTCACCTTTGTTAAACTGCGTCTACTTGAACTACCGTAATACATTCAGTGTTTAAATAAACAAACCCTTGCAATTTACGCCTGGGAGAATATAAACGTGGCTGCGTACTGAAATGGCAATGGTCTGATTAAACTGCTTAGTTCGTTGCATGCAGCGATGATTTCAGATCAACGAAAGACGCTGGAGGGAACGTTTTGACAAGGAAGCTTGTCTTGCCTTTGAACTTGCCCTGACAAAGACAAGTGCCCTTGTCGAAATGGCTGCAGTGACATTCTCTCTTCGACGACTCTTCATCGACTCGAGCCTCCACTATCTCCTGAACTTATCTCGGGTTTTGTATCAACTATGGCTAATACATGGCGAAAGGTCGCTGTAAAAAAAAAAGAGAATAAAAGAACAGGCACACGGATTGATGCCTTGTGGCACGCCCACTGCAGCTTTTCTTTTTTTCCTGGATTCTCTCCGGGAAACGCGAGATGCGGCTCGGAGGCGAGCCTGCCAGGCTCCGTCATTCTGGGACCGGCAGTGAGAGAAACCCGACACCTGCACGCGAAAGCGAGAGCCCCCCCCCCCCCCCCCCCATCTATCGTCCCGGAACGGGCCATAAAGCTTCCGCGAGTCAGGCCGCGCTGCGACCCCCGACCACCAGCTGTCCTCGGCGCCCATACGACTGAGGACGCTGTTTTGAAGAGGTCAACAAATATAAGTGGAAACACAAAACAGTAAAAATAGAGGCAGCTGTTTCTTCTTCTTTTTTTTGCATGCTGTGATATTGTTTTTTTTTTCGCTTTGTTTACAACATTCGGCACACGGCCTTTTCGATCTCCTTTAAATGCTGTCTACGTCATCTTTTATGTCTAAGAACGTCGCTTCTTCCTCAGTTGTGTTTTTATTCTGTTGCATGCATCTTACGAGAACACACCGTTTTCCCTCTGTTCAGTATTGGGTATGTTTCCTGTTATATGACTCAATCCTAACACATAAGGACACAGACAAAAAAACAAAACAAAAGGTGATATCTAATTTTATGTCTCTGGCTTTTTAAGTGCCAAAATCAGGAATACATCATTATGAGGCACGCTGAAGTTGGAGACATCACAACTTCATTAATGTGCAAGTAAATGTGAGTTCAGAGTTCTTGCATTTCTGCCCCATTGAAATGCGGCCACTATGGTCGAAAAATCACAAAACTGGCATATTTGTTGTATTGCAAGAATAAGAAACGACCAGAGTGAGATATCATAAAAGAGATAATATTTCGTTAGGAGCTGTCATAGCAAGATGTGCGA
Organism: Rhipicephalus sanguineus; assembly: GCF_013339695.2. NCBI lineage: Eukaryota > Metazoa > Arthropoda > Arachnida > Ixodida > Ixodidae > Rhipicephalus > Rhipicephalus sanguineus. Next base: position 151,578,663 of record NC_051183.1, read on the forward strand.
TAACTTCATTTTTCTGGGAAAAATTGTACTTAAAATAGAGTAAGCAAGAAAATTGATAACCCAGCAAATAAAAATAATATATCAATAAGGGCAAATATTATGGAGGTTAGCCTATTAAACGTGGTTTTGCACGCAGAATGACATTATTTTTTTTATTATACTACAGGCCTGACGAGCCTGGGAAGGCTAAGCAAAACAACAAACACGGTTGAATGACAGACAGGTTACTCAATGTGAGTGCTTGGCGCATGTGTTGGTTTACTCCATACTATTATTATTCTAGCAATGAGTGTTCCTAAACGTACCACTTCTCTTGGAGTACGTGTTGAGCAATGCGGTTAGGCATGTCGTGCTTGTAATGATAGTCACTCGTTGGGGTCGATAGCAAGTTTGGAACAGGAGTTAGCAACTGAATGCGCTGAGATTTTATCCGCACTTGGAAAAACCATTTGACATAAAAAGCAACTTTATAGCATAGGCGCGACCGGAGGCGAAGGGATTGTTTTCTTGTATTATCGGCATTCAACAGTTCACGTGCACAGTAGGTACCCTCAAGTGCCGATAGTTCACCGCCCAATGAGGGGCAGTCAGTGATTCAAAGTGAGGAGTATTTTGTATCGTCAACTACGGCCAATGGCGCCCCAGTGTCTCATTTATTTCCCTGTAAGTACACAGCCACGCAAATCACTCTTTATGAAATCCATACACCGAGGCAAACTAGACTGCAAGAGTGGGACACGGGTGAGAACCGTTTTAATGTTGAGACAGTTGTAAAAACTTGCGAAATAAAATTTATTTTTTTGTATACGTTAGCAGAGTTCCTTGGCGAAATGACTAAGGTGTTCGCATCTTGCAAGCACCTTAGTTGTTTAAGAGGACGCTTGAGCTTGGACCTTCAGGAGTAGCCTTAATCGGACCCCGTTCGCATCGCCTTCTCCATCGGTAATCTCGATTCGCTTCTCGGTGGACTGCCATGCCGGAAGGAATAGAACGTCTCTGCGAGATACATTGGCCGTTTAAAACTAGCCTAGAATGCCTACTGCAAGTGCAGTTGCGAACTGCCAACTGCGCGATAATTGTTCCTTTGGCGAATCAGCGAATTACCCATTACGCGTGCGTAAGGCAACAAGCGAACCGACGCAGCTGCTTACATTGTTGCTGGTTTTGCTGCTGCTGCTAATTAAACTCGAGAAGGGTATCTTGCTGGGTGAGTTGGTACGATAACATCAATAAACGCAGCGCAAAGGACATGGTCACAGAAAAGAAGCACACTACACTTAAATAGCTTCGCTGTTAAAAGGAATCAAAAGCCCGAGTCTCATGTAAATCAATTTGCACGAGCGTTATATATGTGTGCCATTTTTAATTTTTGTTGAAATTTCCGTATCGTTCAGAAGCTCTGATACGGGAGCTTCTTCCTGTTTCAATAATGTGATACATAGAAACGTGTTCTTCGCTGCCAGTAGCACCTGATAGTTTTTAACGTGATAGCGTTAAAGAGCTCGTTTTGCAGAAATTCTGGTGCCGGCGTTGGCGTCGTTGGTTTTGAGTGAAAAATCAACGTTGTCCGTGAGCGAAAATTCGAGATAGATGCAAATAAATGAATAATATAAAACCTTCGGTTCGAGTGGTAATCGAGCCCAGGCCTCTTGCGTGGCAAGCAGGTGTTCTACCACAGAGCTGCGCCATTGCATGGAACTGCTTCGGAAAAAAAACCTTATACGAATGTCACGTAATGCGAGCAGTCTCCTTGACGCTTGTAATGTTGCGTGGCAGAAGTATAGAATCGCGCCAGGTGTCAATACATATGAAGTGCACAACAAGTGAGGGGTTTAAAGGCCCATATATTACAAAGCGCTAAGACATATTTTATGATCATCGTGAAACGCAGCGCAAAGAACACGGACAGAGAAAAGGAGCACGCTACACAGCGCTAACTATCAACGCAGATTTATTGAAGAACACACGCATATATAGGCTACTCATGAAAAACAGACACGTGATCCGAAACGAAAGAAAAGAGGTGATTTAGTGATTAGCAATGAGGAAATCTAATTCGATATTATGCAACAATATTGACGGCCTCGCGACACATGCTTCACCAAATTTGCTGATAAAAAATTGGCCGCGTATCTGCGTACTTCGCCTGCAAATGTCGTCGAAAGACGATAGAGGAGCGCTGCGTTAAAGCCCCTTGATCTGGAAAGTAGCGACACTCTCCTCCGCGCGCGTTTTCCTCCTCAATTCTCCTCGGATTTCTCCTCTGCATTTAAGGCGGAAAGTTGGGCTAGTTGGTAACGTGAATAATAGGACATGTTAACTAGCGAAAAAGACGTGGACGAGAAGAAGGAATACAGGACAACGCTAGACTTCAACTAAACTTTATTACACATAACATTCAGGTATATATAGACAACTTGGCGAGCGCATGCGCGCAAAGGTCCTGTTAACACCGAAAATTAATCAGCACAGAAGAATTATCAGTTGCTTTCCAGATAGCCAAGTTCCTTGTCAGAGAGAGCCAAAGAGGGACTGCTGACACAGGCGTCAGCTTCTTTTTTAATGATCAAAGCTTCAAAAATCTCCCTCTCCCCCTGCGTTGCGAAGCCGCGCAGCACTGACGTTTTTTCATAGTATGGAGAGCATGAACATCTCCTGCAATGGTCGGCAAGGTGTCCACCACCAGCCAACGCCTTCACTGCCGCTCGGTGCTCCCGCAGCCTTACGTTAATGCAACGGCCGGTTTGGCCTACATAACACCGGCCACAGGACAGCGGAATCTTGTACACCACAGCAGTTCTGCATGGAACAAAACGAGTGGCGTGACTCACTTTACAAGCCTTGTCTTGGCTTAGCACGTTCACCGCTGCACACATACGTACAAGCTTATTCGGCGCGGTAAACACGACGTGAACGCCGCATTTTTTCGCCACCTTCTTCAGTCGGTGCGAGAGCTGGTGTACATAAGGGATAGGCACAGGACGTTCCCGTGACTCACTCCCGTTTTTTCTAGCGGCTAGGCCGCCAGCCTTCACCTCCTTTACCAGACTCTCCAGCACGGACGTAATCAGCGGTTCAGGAAAGCCGGCAAACTTGAGGCGTTCAACTTGGCCTTTCACGCTGTCTCCTACAAGGTGCTCGCACGACTTAGCAAGCGCCGCTCGCAAGCAGTTTTTTGCTATGCCTCGCTTTACAATCTTTGAATGGGCCGAATTATATCCCAGGATCGATTTTTTGGAACGAGGTCGGTATTCCCAGCAAACGTGGTCACTAAAGCTAATTCGCAGATCTAGAAATTGCAAACATCCCTCATTAGGCTTCTCTGACGTGAACCTGAGACCCTCTCCGCATCTATCAAACAACTGCAGGACTTGCTCTGCAGCCCCCGCTCTCCCTTGAGGCGTGTTTCTTAACAGCACAAGGTAATCATCCACGTACCTAAAAATCTTTGCAACACTTGCAGCGTCAACAGCTGAGGCAATACGCTTATCAACGTATGTTAAGAAAATGTCGCTTAAAATCGGTGCTATGCATGATCCAATGCACACCCCATCTTTTTGTACAAAGGTGTCATTGGCGAACGTTACCACTGTACAAGATAGATAAAATCTAAGCATTTCTAAAAAATTGTCAACAGAAAGCCCCGACGCGTTCATAAATTCAACTGCACCAAAGCTATCAATGCTGTTTCTGACCGCGCAAAACAAGGCACTTTTTGGAATAGAGTAAAACAAGTCTACAACGTCTACAGAAAAGCCAACAAGCTGCGTCCCCGTCCCTGGCTGCGCGGATATAAATTCAATGACATCGGCTGAATTTCGTATCAAATACGGATCATCCAGCTTGATTAGAGCCAGCTGCCTCTGAAGGAACCTTGATAAAAAACCTTGCCAAGATCCTTTCTCAGTGACAACAGCCCTAAACGGCACACCTTCCTTGTGCGTTTTTGCTGTAAAGAACAAACTTAAGGTGTTCTTTTTGGCTGCAACAAGGTTCTTCCTGAGGCTGGGAAGGTTCGAATCGTCACACAAACGTAACGCCCTTTTCTTCAGATCTGTCAAAGTAGTCTTTGTAGCCACAAAATTCTTGGACACTGCCTCTTGCGCCTTATTCTCATAAAGACTGACCGGTAACACAACAAAGCCACCTTCCTTATCAGATACTAACAGCGCTTGCTCATTACTCTTCAGGCTCTCAATAGTTTCCTTCACCGACAAGCCTTGCCTAGCCCTGAGCCTCTTGCTATTAAGGCAGTCAACACCTTCCGACACAAGTCTATCACAATCATTATCTTTGGCACGAGAAGCTACCTTTCTAACCATGGACAGCAGGGTTACAGGGTTCTCATTAGGAACAGTGCAAAACTTCGGTCCACAACGCAAGACCGCATCCACCGTGTCAGGCGTAGACGACTGTCCAAGGTACGTCACCTTTTCTGAAGACATCGCCTGCTTCTTCCTGGACTTCTTCCACAAGCAGAGCAACGGAAGCTGCTTGGTCCACAGGAACTCGGTCACCGCTGACGCCTCCCTCATCAGAGCTCGAAACACACGCTCACTGTTGTTATCCCCGGCGACCAGTGAAGCAGAAAGCACTCGGATGCACTCTTGATAGAATCGCCCCTGACGACAAAGTTCCGTACGGATAGACCGCATGACACGCGTTGCAGTTGTTTGTGATGCGAAGCAAGGTCCGAACAACGCCTGTACTTCAGGGGTCACTAAATAGTTGTTCAGAGCAAACGTGTAAAGCCTTGCCTTGAACGTAGAAATGGCTAATAGGTTGACGTAGGTAATTGAAGGATTAACACATAAAAAGGGTGGAAGAACAGGGCCCATTCTATTGACAAGTGATACATTTAAGGCGGAAAGTTGGGCTAGTTGGTAACGTGAATAATAGGACATGTTAACTAGCGAAAAAGACGTGGACGAGAAGAAGGAATACAGGACAACGCTAGACTTCAACTAAACTTTATTACACATAACATTCAGGTATATATAGACAACTTGGCGAGCGCATGCGCGCAAAGGTCCTGTTAACACCGAAAATTAATCAGCACAGAAGAATTATCAGTTGCTTTCCAGATAGCCAAGTTCCTTGTCAGAGAGAGCCAAAGAGGGACTGCTGACACAGGCGTCAGCTTCTTTTTTAATGATCAAAGCTTCAAAAATCTCCCTCTCCCCCTGCGTTGCGAAGCCGCGCAGCACTGACGTTTTTTTCATAGTATGGAGAGCATGAACATCTCCTGCAATGGTCGGCAAGGTGTCCACCACCAGCCAACGCCTTCACTGCCGCTCGGTGCTCCCGCAGCCTTACGTTAATGCAACGGCCGGTTTGGCCTACATAACACCGGCCACAGGACAGCGGAATCTTGTACACCACAGCAGTTCTGCATGGAACAAAACGAGTGGCGTGACTCACTTTACAAGCCTTGTCTTGGCTTAGCCCGTTCACCGCTGCACACATACGTACAAGCTTATTCGGCGCGGTAAACACGACGTGAACGCCGCATTTTTTCGCCACCTTCTTCAGTCGGTGCGAGAGCTGGTGTACATAAGGGATAGGCACAGGACGTTCCCGTGACTCACTCCCGTTTTTTCTAGCGGCTAGGCCGCCAGCCTTCACCTCCTTTACCAGACTCTCCAGCACGGACGTAATCAGCGGTTCAGGAAAGCCGGCAAACTTGAGGCGTTCAACTTGGCCTTTCACGCTGTCTCCTACAGCTCTCGCACAGCTCTCGCACCGACTGAAGAAGGTGGCGAAAAAATGAAATAAAAAAAAAATAATGGGGACGGCCACTGTTTTCCGCAAGTAGCCGTGACTCGTTATCACATTAGCAGGAATAATAATAATAATAATAATAATAATAATAATAATAATAATAATAATAATAATAATAATAATAATAATAATACAATGTTGAAAATAGAAAAACACAAGGTAAGAATAATATGAAATAGGACGCACTCATATAAGCTCAGACAAGCACTAAAGTACACAAAAACAGAATAAAAGCCCAAGTCGCACCACACTATGCTGAGTCCCTGCATGCATACAGAATCCCAAGCCCACATGAGTCCAGATGCAGTCTTCAGTGCGCATGTGAAGACATGAGAAAAATATTCGGATGAAATAATGAATGCCGGAGACGAAGAGTCAACATAAAAAACTTTCAGAGAATCCTTTCAACGGGAAAAAGAATGTTCTCCTTGGTACTGCAACAATACATTGCGCATGAAGAACTGAAAAAAAAAAGCACTGCTGGTAAAACGCTGTAGAGTGACGATCACAGTTTAAATCATACTCGCGATTTCAAAGCGTTTCATCTTTGAAGGAAACGCTGAACATGCCGCCGTTTGCTGTGCGCAGGAAATTCTCCAGATTATCTTTTTCCACACCCTGTATCATGGTAACACTGGTCGCATATTTACCGCCATGCCATACTTCAAGTCGCACCGATCATGCTTACAAAGTCAAACCTATCTCAGTGGCTCGCCATAAGGATGAGATTACCCGTCTCATTATAGAAACTGAGCACAAGGACGCTCAGCAAAGCTTCAATTTGGGCTAGTTGGTACGGCATAGCAATGTAAATGCGCTGAATGAAGCACAGACGAGAAACGTAACAGGGGACAGGACAAGTGGTGCGCAGTTGAAACAGTTGAAAGTTTGCGCACCACTTGTCCTGTCCCCTGTTACGTTTCTCGTCTGTGCTTCATTCAGCGCATTTACATTGCTATACCACAAGGACGCACTCATTGATATATTCGTCAGCGTGGTCATCCCAAAACCACGATATGGTTACGGAGGACGCCGTAGTGGAGCTCTCCAGATATTTCGACCAGCTAGGATTCTCTAACGTGCACCCAAATCTAAGCACACGGGCCTCAAGCAATTTCGCCTGCATCGAATATAAGGTGGTAGGGTCTTAAAAAATAAAGATTGTTGTGGCTAGTAGCGCTGCGTGTGTGCCTTCTTTTGCCGAGTGCCGAGAAGTCCACACTGTCCCCACACGCACCTGTACTTCCTTCACCGCTTCCTACAACCGGCAAAAGTAATTAGCACGAGAAATTGGCCGGGCACAGCTGGTTTACAATACGAAACGCATGCGGCCCAACGCGCTTTCGGGGGTAGGCTCGCGACGCCCTCATGCGGAGCGCGCCCTCGTGACTGTATAGAAAATGTTCCATTCTACTCCCGGTGGCTGCTCAGGCCGTAAGGAAGGAAGGGAGCGAGCGCGCGCCTCCAGACCGGCCGTGCCACGTTATAGACCTTATGCAAAATTGCTGCCATCTGTCGGAGGTTTGACGAAACTACCGATTCGGCGCCATGTTGGAGGCTTGTGTCCGAATCGTATTGCTATAGTTGCTATAGCTTCTTGCTTGTATCTGCGTTGATAGCCGGCAATCGAGGCATAAAAACGTCAGACGAGCCTGTACGCGTTGCCGGCATTTCCTAGTTTTTACGTTGGCAATCATTACATGCGAAGAACTGCCTCGCAACGAGAAGGTACATGTTTGTCACCGAGTCACATGTAAGCCTGTCGTCGTTGAGAATGAGGCTTTGCGCTTGGTTATAAATTTTGTCTGTTTTCAGTGTATCCAATGAAGCGTTGTTAGCTATCGGAATATCACGCGTGTAGTGAAGGATGGTTGGGAGGAGGCTCTAGCGCGACGCGGCTGACGATAAGCGATGACGGTAAGAAAGTGCTGTTGACCCATTTCAAAGCGTATTTCATAAGGGACAGCTACGTCGACCTAATGTATTGTGCATCTTATTTTAAATAAAACGTTGTCCTGTTTGTTATTTTTGAAACAAGAAATATTTCGCTGCTGTAGTCACTGATGTATGTTTTGCAGAGAGCTACCGCACAATTAAAATGTAAGAAAGGTCCGCTTCTCACGCCCGTGAAAAGTAAACATGAAACGCGTTAGTTACTCCAAGAAGTATAGGCGCCAATTAGCTAGTATTTTATTGAATAGCCTTTTGACATGTACTCGTAAATAACACGGTCCGCCAAGAATATTCGCGTTCACATCGTCGCTTTCGGGGCCTACTCGCGCCTTACAATTTCAACCAGTTGCAGCTATGGCAGTTTTGCGTCGCCGACTGAACGCTTGCGAAACCACCTCAGCGCGTAACCAACGGTAGCGCACCCAAGGTCGAATGTAACACATCTGCGGGAACAGCATTTTTTTTTTCAGTTTCATACGAAAAGTTCCACAGAAAAGCATCTGTTAATATTTAATAGCACACAGGGGTGGATACAGGATTTTTTCCGAAGGGCGATCAACGTCAGCTGGGAGAACCTGATATGTGCTCTTCTTGGGGTATAAATAAAAAAAAAGAAAGTAGGGGGAGGGGGGTCAGGCTATCCGGGCCGCCCCACTGAATTTGGCAGTGATAGCACATGAAATGCTTGAAAAATACGCATAGTGAAGCAATAAGCGCGCAAAGTATCCCACCAAAAGCTACCTTGTTAAACTCCACAATCACCAACTACAAACAACACGTTCCAGCACAATCGGTTCGTTCGCTGAGAATCGATGGCACACACGAGTTACCTGTCTAACATGTAATTGTTATCGGAATGAAATAAACAAAGTGATGCTGTCAACAGCAGCGCAGGCATGCGCGAGTAGCCGCGATGCGGCTTTGGAGCTCGTACACGAAGCTGGTTTGTTTGTGCCTAAAAGCACACGGCGCGAAAACTGCCTCGTTCCGGCATGACACGAAAGAGTGTTCTCTGATGAGTGCCGATGCTGTCACATACCACATCTATTAAGAACGGAGAACGTAAGCAAACACGGCGTTAATCGTAAGCAGTAGCCGGAGCAACGGAACGATCTGCCGCTTCTCTTCGGCCGCAAGGAAATCTAATAACACATGGAGGCTAGTTTCCTGCTAACCTTTTCTCAGCATCCCATTTTCCTCAATTTCAGCAACACGGCATACGAAAATATCTCGGCATTGCCGTTCCTATCAGCCGCCCCACGTCGATACGTACGCTCCGCGTGTGCACATGCGGAGCGCGCTTAGCCTTCAACATGGCGGAAATGCGCACGGCGGCCGCTAGATGGCAACAGATTTTGCATAAGGTCTATAGGCTTCCTAAGCAACGCTTAGCGGCGCTGCTGCTCTTGACAGGCAGCGCCATCTCTGGCGTAACTGGAGTGTAAGCAGCGCGTTTTCCCTTATCTCCACCGCGTTGCCGTTCGCTTCTGTGCACGTGCAGAGCTCTCGCGTTGCACTTGCGGCGCCTCACAATGTACCGCTTGCAGTGCGGCTTCAAAAGGATCTTCAAGCTTGACTGGCACTTCCGAAAATCGAACTTCATAAAATGAGAAAGGCTCGTCAATCACGTTAACGGTGAAGAGCAGACGATCGACGACAACGACGCCCGACTCAAAGCGAAATGCATTTCGCAAGTCGCGATTACACCGTGTAGGACGTATACCTCGAGGTAAGTCTCATTCTGTCATATTAAAGATGAATAATGGTCCACATGCACTTCGAAATGAAGCCGTACACGCTATATCGATGTTCTGCGGCGTGGACTACGAATCATATGATTGTTGTTTTGATATGCCATGTTTACAGTAGCAGCCGTGTACTTTCGTGAACAAACGTTTGCGGCGTGCGAAAAAAAAATTATACGGCCATGGCCCTGTTTCCTGAGATGGTTAGAGTCAAGTCTTCCGTGCCGCTGGAGAATCACCCGCCGATTAAGACGCGAGGCAGCTAGCTGAGCTTTAACCACTGTGAAGCAAGATGAACTGCTCGCCTCGTTTTTTCGGCCCTCGCGTCATGCTTGCAGTCTCTTTTTATGATATCGACTTGACAGGCGTATGAAACCTACTGCGCGAACGCGGCAAGAAAATCGCACAAAGTCAGAAGGTGGTTACTTCAAGGTTGCAATTGCAAAACATGTGTTAAGTGCAGGTTATATTTAGCGGATTAAATATATATCACCCTTAATAAAGTGACAAAAACAAAGCAAACCTGCAGAACGATGTCAAAGCTTGCTGAAAATGCACAGACGTCTGTTCCGGCGTGATAAAGCAGCCTTCCCGGCGCGTGAATTGCAGGCGCCGAACTTCTGACAATGTGCCGAGTTCAGTTTAATTCAACCAACCGCGCAACGCTAACTGTATAACGCGAGTGTGAACGTTCAACAAGGACGGGTAGGTCTCACGAACACGGGGAATCAAAACACAATGTTGCTTCACCTACAACCGTAACTGGACTTTTAGAATGCGAGAAGACAGCGAGTAATCATTACTGTAGTCGCTGCGTGCATGCGCCGCGTTACTTACCGATTCAGGTAGTCGAAACGAACGAAAGCGATGAACTCAGACAGCCAAAATAGAAGGCGAGGCAGCGCTGTCAGTGTCAACTATCCACGCTTACAGCCTTTATTTCTCGTGCGACACGCCCTGGAACCGATACAGTTTCACACGTGAATCGTGTGCCTTGGTGTTGTCTGCACTGTTGTGGCAGGCCACTAAACCGCAACATCGTAACTTCGGACCTCGCTTACGCTTCCGCGGGGTCGCTTCTGCCATCGCGGAAATGCGCAGCTTCGCACAGCAAGCCTCTCGGTTCAACGTGCCGAACTGACGGCCCCCCAGTTACGCTCACCTACAGAAGAACGCTTGCGCACGTGCGCTACCGCTGCCGTGAAAGGGGCTGAATCGGCCGCGCATGCACTACAGAGCTTTCCGGCAGAGCCGCAGCGCGGCCAGCGCGGCGCTGTCGTCGCGCCGCAAACTTGAGCTTGGGTTCCCTATACCTACAAACTTCTTAGTTTCATCTACTCAACTAATTTTCTGTCTCCCCGTCACGTGTTTGCCATCTCTTGGAATCCAGTAAGTGACCTTTAATGACCACCGGTTATCCTGCCGACGTGCTACGTGCCCGGCCCATATCCATTTTAGATGCGAAGTATCTTATGGCGGAGTTCAATCCGGTGGTGGTGGTGGTGGTGGTGTGCGGCGTGACCACCCTTACTGCCCATGCCCATCCTCCCCCACTCCCCCTATCCACTTCCCCTCTCTCCCCCTCTCCACATCCCCCTTTCCCTCTCTCTATTCTCCATCTCCCCTCCCTCTCTCCACTTCCCCTCTCCCCTACCCCTTTCCGCTCTTCCTCTGAAACGCGGGCTAGACATGCCGAAATTCTCTCCTGCGCAACGCCGCGATGAGCACCAGCGCATGCGCATCCCCTCCCCCTCTCTCTCCTCTCCTACGCTGCCCTCCTCTCGCACGCCTGCCGACTGCGTTCCCCGCTCACCCTGTGAGAATTAACGGCCAGGCTAGAGGGAAGACAAGACGCGCGTAGCGTTCCTCTTCGCGTTCCACGACGCGAGGTCGCTAGCATGCCCAAAGAACGCCAACGGAACGCGATCGTGCAAGTGCTCCGGCTTCACATCGCCTCATGGTCCCCTTTAGCGGGAAATGATGTAATTTTTCTTCTTCTTGATATCAACTATGATATCCTTAACCCCCGTTTGTTTCCTGACCCACTCTGCTCTCTTCCTGTCTCTTAAGGGTGCACCTATAATTTTCCCTTCCATCACTCGCTGCGTCGTCCTCAATTTAAGTTGAATCCGTTTTGTAAGTCTCCAGGTTTCTCCTGCGTAGGTAAGTACCGGTAAGATGCAGCTGTTATATACCTTCTCTCCAATACTATTCTCTCCAATGCTATTCACCGCGTGTTTATAGGAGGTTTTCAGGGCCCTAGATGGGTAAGAATTAAGGGTAAGGGTTAATGGAGAGTATCCCAGTAACCTGCGATCCGCTGATGACATTGCATTGATGAGCAACGCGGGAGACGAATTACAGCTCATGATTACTGAACTGGATACGGAAAGTAGAAGGGTAGGTCTGAAAATAAATATGCATAAAACTAAAGTAATGTGGAACAATCTTGGCAGAGAACAGCGCTTTGCGATAGGTGGCGAGACACTGGAAGTTGTAAAGGAGTACGTCTATTTAGGACAGGTAGTAACTGCGCAGCCGAACCATGAGAGTGAAATAACTAGAAGAATAACGATGGGATGGGGCTCATTTGGCAAGCATTATAAAATCATGCATGGTAGTCTACCAGGCATGGAGCTCTTACGGCCGCTATATTAACTTGATGTGTACCAAAACTGACACGGTATGATAGGAGCGTATGGCTAACATGAATGACTGGTCATAACACGAAAAGCATGTTATGCACGCCATGTGCGCCATGACACATATGACACAATCATAATGTTCTAACGGCCGTTTTATGAACTTTATGTATGCCAAAATTGACAGCGCGTGATAACAGCGTAAGATGAAAAAAATGACTGGTCATAACACCAAAGAGATGTCATGTACGCCATGACGTATATGACCCGGTCATGAAGCTCTAATGGCGGTTTTAATAACTTGTTGAGTACCAAAATTTACATGGCATGATATTATGAATAGCATAAATAGCTGATCATAACACGAAAACATTGTCATCCATGCCATGTAGGCCATCACATATATCAGCCGGTCATGGAGCTCTAACAGCCACTTTATTAACTTGCTGTCTACCAAAATTGACGCGACATGATCAGAGGGCATAACTACCATAACTGACTGGTTCTAACATGAAAATCATGTCATGCATGTCATGTGCACCATGACACACATGACCAAGTCATGGAGCATCAATGGGGAATTTATTAACCTATTGACTGCCAATATTGACATCGCACGGTAAGAGAGCATGACTAAATAAATGACTAGTAATAACACATAAATCATGCCATGCATGTCTTGCAGGTCATGACATACATGACTCGGCAATACAGCTCTAAAGGCTCTTTTATTAACTTTCAGTATACCAAAATTGACAGGGCACGATAACAGTGTAAGATGAATATAAATGACTGCTAATAACATGAAAATAGTGTCATGTACGTCATGACATACATGAGCCGGTCATGGAGCTCTAACATGGTGCACTGTTAGAGCTCTAACATGACCCTGTCATGGAGCTCTAACAGGCAAGACAGTCTCACTCCAAATTCACTTGCTTGTGATCAGCTTAATGTGAATTAGATAATCCGGCTTAATCCACATTGCCTTATTGTGGCCATACTCTGTCATCCAACTCGCTAGGCAATCTCAACCTACTCAAAATTGGATGGTTCAAGATTCAGACTACCTTAATCCAGCTTAATCTAATTTATTCGGATCGGCTTATTGTGACCATACGCAGTCACCCAAACAGCTGGTCACTCTCAATTCACTCAACATTAACTTATTCAGGATTGGCTCAACCCGGACCTATTTAGTCATGCTTAATCCGAAAGAACATAGCCTACTCGGGTCTATCTGTATATAACTATGCCATCTCATCTTGGACCGGATTAGGGTGATCCGACACAATCTCCACTAATCTTGCCTAATCCCACTTGACAGGTATCCGTCAGTGTAGATTGGTATCCATTAGCGTTAAAGTGGCTTGCCAAACTCAATTAAGCTGCCATATACTGGCTTAACTAGGCTTTTTCTAAGCTTACCCTGGTTTAATCCGGCGGCTTAATTGGTATCAATGAGTATCAATCAGAATTGATTTCTATCGATTACTACTGATTGTTTTGACTATGCTTATTTAACATGAGCTATGATTAACTTGTCTTGACCAACCTCATCTAAGCTTAATGCTCGCCCAGCAGTCCAACTCGCCCAACTCGCCCAGCAGTCCATACTTCTCATCTAAGCTTATTGGCAGGGTAGCCGAAGCATCTATTCACTCCACACGGCTTAACGCAAAGCTTAACACCCTCTTTGTAAAAGCAGCTTCATGCCATGATTATGCGATGCAGCTCTAGCGAGACAGGCAAGGATTTCTTTAACAGCATGCTCACTGCCAGCTATAAAAAATGCACGGCCACATCCTGGACAAGTCAACAAGTAACCTCGCAAATCTTGGTGCTGTCGGTCGGATGCCAGCAGTCGCGTTTCGCTTGTGCTTCCCATTCTTCCTTCGCTCGCTGTTACGAGGCAAGCGAAACATCCGCTGGCCTTTCGCATGTGCCACACAGTGGCACACCGCAGCCGGTCATAGCGGCCAAAGAAATCATTTTAATACATCAAAATCAACGTGTTTACAGCACCTTTCCCGCGCTTGATGGCGATAGCCTCTTCGCGCCGCCCGACACTTTTGAAGCATTATGGCCGCCAGGCGGGGCGGAGCCTTTCAAAAGGTTCAACAGACAGGCAAAAAGGAGAAGCGGCCACAGGACGAAGTCAACCAAATATGGGAAATATATTTAGAGCAAAAATCCATTGCGCAGAAATTAGTCGAGGCAAAAATTAAAGGTGAAAGTGAACGCTGGATGACAGAGATTCGCGAAAAGAAGAAGGCCGCGCCTAGGATATTTTGGAGCCACCTAAAAGCGCTGGGTAGGAAGTCTGGCACAATGCAACAACATATGGTAGATGAAGGAGGAAATAAATTCGAAGGATATGAAGCGCTAGGTTACATTCGAAAGATAACAGCCGATTCGTTTAAAAAGTTCCCCCAGGGGATTCTTCCGGTGAGTAAAAGTACGCAAAGGAGAGCAACCGACGAAGATGTAGTACTAGAGAATTTCAATTGGAAGAAGGCCGAAGGAAAAATTCCTAAGCGCACTACTCCGGGCTTAGATGGGGTTCCCGTCAGCCTCATTAACGAACTCGGACATAACACTAAAGAAGCACTGCTGAAAGCCACAGAAAAGTGCTTACAGGAGAGGGAAATACCAGACAGTTGGCGAAAAAGTAGAATGAACTTAATCTATAAAGGCAAGGGAGAAAAAGATAACATTCGCTCGTATAGACCCCTAACAATTACATCGGTGCTATACAGGTTGGCGATGCAGGCAGTAAAATTAAAAATAGAAGCGTAAAATTAAAAATAGAAGAACAAAATGATATTTTGGGAGAACTTCAGAATGGATTTCGAATCGACAGGCGGTTAGACGATAATCTGTTTGTTCCTACCCAGTGTATAGAAATATCTAAAATAGAAAACAGGCCCTTATACGTAGCTTATCTAGATATCACCGGGGCGTATGACAACGTTAATCAGGAAATTTTGTGGGATATATTGAAGGAGGTGGGCATAGGTGACGACTGTGTACAGCTTTTGAGAGAAATATACCGAGAAAATACAGTTTGTATAGAATGGGAAGGAATAAGTAGCAAGGACAGCGTAGAACTTAGCAAGGGGCTAAGACAGGGATGTCCTTTGTCCCTGCTGTTATTCATGCTGTACATGGTGAGGATGGAAAAAGCGCTAGAAGGTAGCAACATTGGATTTATTTGTCACACAAACAGGTCGGCACGATGGTTGAGCAGAAGCTTCCAGGTCTATTTTATTCTGATGATATTATCTTATTTGCGGACAGTCAAGATGATATACAGCGACTGGCAGATATATGCGGAAGGGAATGTGAGGCTCTAAGACTAGGATTTAGTGCAACAAAATGTGGATTGATGGTATTCAATGATCACGAAGAGGTCTTAATACAGGGCCAAAAAATACCGAGAGTGAGCGAGTACAAGTACCTCGGAGTATGGGTAACTGAGGGGGATAGATATATGGAGGTACAACAGAAAGCATCGGTAGCAAAGGGAAAGAGGAATGCTGCAATTATGAAGCACACAGCTTTATGGGGATACAATAGGTACGAGGTGCTTCGAGGGCTGTGGAAGGGTGTGATGGTCCCGGGGCTTACATTTAGGAACTCAGTGGTGTGCATGAAGTCAGAGGTACAATCAGGAATGGATGTAAATCAAATGACGGTGGGCCGCCTCGCGTTGGGCGCTCACGGGAAGACGACAAATGAGGCTGTAAAGGGTGATATGGGATGGACAGGTTTTGAAGTAAGGGAAGCTCAGAGCAAAATGAGATTCGAAGAGAGGCTGAGGAAAATGAAGAAGAGTAAATGGGCAGAGAAGGTTTTCAGGTATTTGTATAGAAAAAGCGTTGAGACGCAGCGGAGAAAAAGAACTAGGAGGCTCACCAGTAAATATACGGCTAGCAGTGCGGGCGATATGGCAACAAGGAGCATTAAGCGGAAGGTCAGAGAGGCGGAGAGGACTTATTGGATGGCAGCGATGGAAAAGAAGCCGGCTCTGAGTAACTACCGAAAAGGAAAAAAGGAAATAAGGAGGGAAAGGTTTTATGATAATTCAAGGGGAAGCGCTTTACTGTTTGAAGCAAGGTCGGGCTGCCTTAGAACGCGTAGTTATAAAGCGAGATTCAGTAACGAAGAAGAACAATGTACATGCTGCGGGGGAACTAAGGAAACGATGGAACATGTACTGATTGAATGTAGCGATATTCACCCAGGTATACTTGTGGGCAGGAGTCTACAGGAAGCCTTGGGTTTTAGGGACAACAATGGAAAGCTGAACACGTCCGCGATAGAAATTAGTAAGAGACGGTGAGAGTATTGGTGGCAGAATAGTAGAGATAAAGTACAAAAATAAATAATGGGGAAAAATAAGGTCATTCTGCCTTAATATGCAGAGAGATGGACCGTGAAGATATATTTTTTTGTAGATTTAATCAATGGAGATAAGGTATTAGGCCAACATAAAACAAGGAAGGTGTTTTTTTTTCTTCGAGCCTGGTGGCAGACATGTCACCGCCCCGTTATAAAGGGGACGCTCATAGCATCGATCCATCCATCCATCCGGTGTCTCCACCCTGGAAGCGGAGGCGCACGAATATCGAGGCACCCTAAGGAACGCGGCGTGCTGCTGGAAAACTCCGCAAAGCACCTCCGGCACGTGGGCGATGGTATCGAAATCTGAAAAACCGAGTTATCACGCGATATCGACCACCCGACACGCCGCGCAAACGGCCCATTTCGTCGCTCGTCGCTGTGCAGTGCATTTTCGTGTATATGGGGTTTGTCCTTCTCTGTCCACGTGCTACGTTAGCCGTGCAGTGCACGCACTTATTCTTCAATAGACCGTCCTGTTGGGCGAGTTGGTGATCTATCACAGACGACATTTCCTAGCGCAAAACTGGAAAGGAAAGGAATTAGGAAGAGAAGAAGAAAACACAACGCACAGGACTGCTTTTTGCTGCCGTTGCTTTTTGAGCTCGTTTTTAAAAATGTCATAGTGGTCAAGTGTTCTTGCGCTGCGGAAGAATGGGCAAGTGCTTTGTGCCCTTTTGCAAAAGTGGCTACAAATCTTGCAAGGAGGAGTAAGCGCTTTTGACGCCACCAGCTAACAAAGAAAGGCTTCAGGCATGGAGGTGTACCATACCACGAAAAGATCGCGTGCTGCAAAGGACAAATCGCGTGTGCGAAAGACATTTCGCTGAACGTGATCAGAGGTGCTATTTCTTCTACTAATTCAGGCACCATTGCATTCGTCATATTCGCTATTGCACACTGGTTAACTGGAAGAGCTTCAATAGTAGGCGCAGGCTCCAGCTGCTGTGCACACGGTGACGTTGCGTCCGCTTGAACGGGTCGTAGAGTGCCTCGATGCGCGCGGTTGTCAAGGCAGCCTACCGGGTCGAAGTTGGTAGCGCCATCTCTCGGGCTTCTGGCGAAGCAGAACGTTGTCGCGCAACGTGAAGTCTTTGTGTTTGCTCACCTAAAGTATTTCTTGCACCGTGGTTCACCCAGAACAATTGTCTGATGCTTTCGGCACGTCTGTTGCAAAACGTAATACTTGGCGACGACAGCGGGACTTTGAAGAGTAGCACAGCGTCAAGGAAGAAGTCAGTGCAGGTTCGATGCAGTTTGCCGCTCAACTGGGCCAGATGGAACCATTCGACGTTTCCACGAATGACTGGGCGTCGTACGAAGAGCGGCTAACGTCGTATCAAATCGTCAACGGTGTTTCCGAAGGTGACAGAGTACATGCATTCCTTAGCATCATAGGCCCCAGAACCTACATTCTTCTGAAATCCCTGGTCGTCCCGGAGCTGCCGTCGTTCAAGAGGATCGAGGTACTAAAGAAGACCTTGGGGGACCATCTGTCGCCGAAACCTTCGGTCATCGGCGAGCGAGCAAAGTTGCACAGGAGGCAGCAAGTCGAAGGCGAGTCCATTTCTGATTACGTTGCCAAGCTACGGAATCAGCACGAAGCTGTCATTTTGGAAGCGCGTAAGACGAATCGCTCCGGGATCGCTTCGTGTGCAGTTTATTAAGAGAGGATGTGCAAGAACTATCATTCACTGAGGATTGCAAGGTCACGTTTCAGAGAGCGGTAGAGCGCGCTTTGGCTATGGAGGCGGCAACGAAAAACACTGCTGAAGCACGCACGGGTGTGCCTGCAGCCAACGCCATGCATAAGGTAGAGACGGCTTCGAGTGTCCAGTCGCATGCATGTTTTCGCCGCGGGTCGCCGAACATTTCGGCAAAGCGTGCCCCCACGTAAACGACAAAGGCTATAAGTGCAACAAAAAGGGGCACCTCCAACGAGTTTGCTGTAGCGCCTCCGGCACGTCGCGTGGGAAACGCCCCATCAGGAACACTGTGAAAACTTTATCGGTGGTATCCCACTCGGAAGTGGTAGCCGTAAAGGGTTATCTGCTCCTAGTATAGATCCTACCATGGTACCGATAAAAGTAAATGATGCGGCAGTGTCTACGGATCTCGATACAGGCGCCGCCGTCAGTCATGCCTTTCAAACAATACCGCGAATATTTTTTGACAACAGCCAGACTGAAGTCGACAGCAGTCAAGCTGCGCACCCATACAGGAGCCCTGGTGATCCCAAAAGGCCTCCTCCAGGTCGAGGTGCAGCACGGCGGCAACACAGCGAGCCTTCCTTTGTACTTCGTCAACCAAGAGGGGCCGCCATTGCTAAGACGGGAATGGCTTCAGGCAATCAGGCTGGAGTGGAGCAAAATCTCGAACGTCCACCATCTGCCAACGTCAGAGCTGCCCATGTCTTGTCGTTTAGAAGAACGGCTATACGCCTTGATCACCAAGTGCGACTGTTTTTTGAGATGAGCTAAGCAAGATTACAGAAGAAAGGTCCGAGCTGTATTTCAAGCCTATGCAGGCACCAAAGTTTCTGAAAGCAAAAAACGTGCCGTTCGCGCTGCAAGAGGCGGTCGAGGCTGAGCTTTCCAAGATGGGAAAAATGGGCATCATAACAACCATTGCCACATCAGATTATGATAATAAGGTGACAGTGAATCCGTGCCTTGACGTCACCCGTTACCCGTTGCCGAAGGTCGATGACTTATTCGCGGCTCTCTCTGGAGACACGCATTTTTCACAGATCGACCTCAACCGCGCTTACCAGCAAGTGGTCATGTCTGGTGCCTCAAAGCAATACCTAGCCTTGAATACGCACAAGGGATTGTTTGTTGTCAGCAGATTACCATTTGGTATCGCTTCCGCGCCGGCAATTTTCCAAAAGATAATGGACACTATGTTGAAGGATCTCATGGGTGTTTGCTGCCTAGATGATATTTTGGTAACGGGGAGAACAACAGAGGACCATTTAGCCAATCTTGAAGCGCTGCTACAGCGTCTTCAAAGCCGAGGCGTCAAGGTAAAGAAAGAGAAGTGCTTGCTTTTTCCAAAGCGAGCTTCGCTACCTTGGCCACAAAATCAGCACTGAAGGCATTTCCCCATTATCAGATAAAGTTGTCACACTTCTCCAGGCACCAGAGCAGAAGTCAAAGAAGCAGCTTCAATCTTTTTGTGCGTTGTCAACTGTTACAGCAAGTTCGTGCCCCAGTTAGCCACAATAGCTCAACCATTTTACAGACTTCTGCAGAAAAAGGTAGCGTGGCACTGGGACGAGCATGCTCGAAAAGCGTTCAACCAAGTGTAAACTCTATAGACCTCTACCAGCCTACGTCACTCACTCCCCGTGACGTCAGGTCACGTGACCTCTCGGCGCACGTGCAACCGCGGGTGGTTGGCAAAACATTCCCGCTGCCGGCTCAGCGTGGTACAGACGCACGGTGTTTGGCGCACGTTTTTTTTTTCTTTGGAACCTTTTTCTGAATCTTTCGGTTCCAAGATTATTTGTGGTATGTGTCAAAGAACATATAAATGTGTCGTGGACTGCGTGACGAAAAATTTGCCACGCTGCTGGCTGTTTAACTTGGAGAAGTGAACCCACGTGGTGGTTTGTGCGAGGAACAGCGGCATCGTCTTCGAAAATGTGCCGCGTTTACTGTGGCGTGTAGTGTGCGTTGAAAGGCAGCGACGATATCGGTTCACATTTGCGGACGTTGAAAGTGACAATATTGTGTGTGGTGTGTGTTGTGTGAATAACGATGCATCTTGTTTGCGAAAACATCGGCACGCGTTGTTTCTAACAGGGCAATTTGCAGTGACCGGTTGTCGACGGAACATCAGGATTGGACATTTTATTTGACGCGATGATGTGCGAGTGCGTACATGTCAGTGTTTGTGCTGCGTGCAAAAAAAAAAAAAAGAAAGTGCATGATGTCCGGACTGAAAGGTGAGACTACGCATGAGCTACCAGCGTGTTTTAGCATTGCGGAACATGCACGTACGGTTTACCACGGCGAATATCCAGAACCATACGCGTATCGCCTTTTATTGGAGATATACGTCATAATGGAAGCAGTGGAGATTCTTGTTTGTCATATTCTAGTTAGCTTACCTATACGGCTCGATATTTATGAAGTGACATTCCGAGTTTGTGTACCAAGTCTAAAGGAGAGGAGCAAGTATGGAAACACGTTGAAGGCATCAGATACAGCGACGTAACCGCGCAAGAGAATATTTATAATTAAATTATTGTGTTCAACATCTCTAAACTGCTCAGTGGATTATGAGGAACGCGGTAGGGGAAAACTTCGCTTTAATTTTCACGAGGATTTTTTAACCGAACGCAGGCTAATGCGTGTTTCCTTCGTTTTTTCTTCTTTGATTCATCTCTGATCAGAATTTTGCGCCGTGAGTGAGAATCTAATCCGTGACCTCGCGCACAGAGCCGCCAATGCTGTACATCGTTTAAAACTGCAGTGCAGATTTCGCTACGGAAATTCATGCCATGCTAATCCATGACATACTAATATTTCTCCAAACACCAGTCGCCGTGAAAATGTACAACGTTCGCTTCCGAGGAGCATAAGATTTTTTTATGGCTGTCATCCGCGACGTGCAAACCATATGTTGAACTAACAGAATCGTTCATTACAGGCAGTAACTCTTCCTTCTAACAGCTGTGAGCTCAGAAAACAGCAATTTGCAAAAACTTCTATCGAAGTAAAGCAGACACACGCAGCGCTGCTATGCAGAGAGATCCCGCCGGCGGAACTTTCTTGCCAACCAGCACCTGCTCCGAAGGCGGGACTTGGGGGCGGGACACTGCCAGTGACGTCACACTGTTTGCAAACAGGGAGAGGTCTATTGGCACAACCGCCTACGCTCACACACTATATATCCCTTATAAAAATGACTATTGAATAACTGTTGACAAATGATTCACGAATGGTTGAATCAATGACTTTTCAACTAAATGTCAAATGTCGTTGAATCTTCTCAATGACTATACAACGAAATTGTCATCGATTCTTTCCAATAAAAAGTACATGCATTAATCTTTTGTTGATTTTATGTGATACGGTGGTTGAGCTTAGGACCGGCCGGGTCACGTATGAAGGTGGGCGTGAAACTTATTACAGATAAGAGAAGTCCTGCCATTTTAATAAGAACACACATGCGTATATAGTAGGTTTATTTGCCTTTTTTGGTAGCCGGCGCACATGACATTTAATTTCCAGCAAGCAATAAATACTCTTGCACACAATCAACACCAGCACTACTTGCATCATGGACGCTCTCGATGTGTCAGCTAACGTAAAGCAAAACTTTCTTTTAAGCATATGCAGAACTTGCTGCTGCAAGTGATGTAATAAATTACAAAAAGTACAATTTTATTTTTAAATACGACTTTTTAGATACGCAACCTTGTACAGTAATGCAGAGATGTAGCAATGATAACTGGTATTCAGAAGCGCATGAAGCTTGCGAAGCTCCCAACGCACTGACCAAACCCTGGCCATCCAGAGTGCCCTCGATCGGGCCGTCAAGTTTGGCCTGGCGGTCCCTACGTGGGATTATATCACTACCTTCGGCAACGTGATTTCTCAAGCCTGTCCGTTTTAACTAGCTCTAACCGAATGAACCACTACATAACTGTTCATGCGGCAGCAAAGCATTGCTGACGTCTTGCTTTAGTAACCGAAGCAACGCAGGTAAGTGTAAACTCCTAGGACACAGTAGTGCGCAGAAACTGTAGTGCAGCTGAATACGCAAAGAAAGCTTAATTAATGAGTTACTGGGGTTTTGGCGCAATATGATCATAAGACACTAAGTTGTGGAGGGCTCATATCGGAAAACTTGAGACACCTGGGGTTTTTTAACGTGCACCTAAATCGAAGGAAATGGGCCTTTAGCACTTTCGCCTCCATAAAAAAGCTACCGCCGCGGCCGGGGTTGAACCCGCGATCTTCGGGTCAGCAGCCGAGCACCGTAAGCACTGTACCACCGCGGTGGCCGCAAAGGAAGATTCGTTTGAGGATATAACGGCCATAAACAGTGTTTAAGGACAGGCATCATTGATGTACCGGCGTGGAGGCAAGCCAGTAACGAAAATTATAAACCTTTAAGCTTGAACGCGACAGCAATATCCGCACGCACGCACGCACGCGCACACACACACGAAATACGTGTAGTAAAGGTAAAGGTTTGCGCCCTCTTCAACAGCACATTTATGACAACAGTGTTTTGGGTGTTCAAGGTATACGGGTGAGTATCGCCTTGCCGATCTTTAGCCTGCCTTCGCTTCTCGGTAGAGACCCAAACCGGGCCGCAAGGAAAGCCATTGTGCGGGTGCCCTCCTACTAATATCTTTATTTGCATCTACCTCGAGCTTTCGCTCACGGCCAACGCTGCTTTTTCGCTTGCAACCAATAAAGCCACCGCCGACACCGGAATTTCTGCGAAACGAGCTCTTTAACGCTATCGCGGGCATGAGATAAAAGTATCTACCTCGGCGCGTAATCAGCGCCTGCCTGTACGCGGTGCCGACTAAACCATTATCTCAAACCTCACTGCATAGAGCTATCAGAGGAACGTGGTGTACCAGCGACCATATTTTTTTTAATTTTATTTTATTACTACCCCTGCTGTCGCAAACGTAGGCCGTACGCCATGCCAAACACGTTGAAACTTGAACGCTGGAACTCTAACTTGCGCGCCATGTCTTATTGCGACAAAGAAAAAACGCCAGGCCTGCGCTGAAACCGCAGCACAGTCACAGCGAAAGCTGGAAGAGCGGCGTTTCTAGAGCCCGTTCAGCTCTCTTGGGGCTACAATACAAGTACACTAGAAAGGTACCCACTAAGCCATAAGTCACAATTCTTGTGAAGTTGGGAAGCACCTACTAAGGGATTATTCGTCATTCTGCGGCGAAGCGAGGCACCAGCTACACGTCTGTAAGGCATTATGTGCACTTTATTGACGCGACGACTGATGACGATGAAGAATTATGGCTCAGCCCTTTGTAATGAGTTCGAATCTTTAAACGGCCCACCAGTTATGTAATTTGCAGGGTGACGCCCGGTCGCTAATTCCCTCTCCCGTCATACTGTATAACATATGTTGACGTGCGAGAGACACGGGGAGGGGGGGGGGCGAAGAACTTTACTGAGACCCCGAGGAAAAGGATCATGCGCTTATGGCCTTCCTTGGCAACCAATACAAGTGCAGTTGCGAGGAACCCACTACGCTATAAATCGTAGTTTTACTGAGACCCCGAGGAAGTGGATCATGCGCTTATGGGCTTCCTTCGCAACCAGTACAAGTGCACTTGCGAGGAACCCACTACGCTATAAATCATAGTAATTTTTGAGAAGTAGGGCAGCAGGCACTGTGCCATTTTTCGTCATTCTCTGGAGAGCGTTGGTACCTGCTAAACGCATGTAAGGCATTATGCGCACTTTGTTGATGCTGTGCCTGATGACGATGAAGAATTATGGCAGAGCTCTTTGTAATGGGTTGGAAGCATTCAACAACCTATTCGTTCCGCAATTCGCATTGTGTGACGCTTGGTTGCAGAATTCGCGTTGTGCGACGCTTAGTGCTTATTTTACTCTTCTACCACGCTATATTGCATATGCTAATGTGGTTCCTTCCCGACATGAAGCCTGTATAGGACCTTTTTGCAAAGCAGTTTCAAGCACCGGCATGGCTCAGAGGTTGAATACTGGGCTCCCACGCAGAGGACCCAGGTTCGAAGCTCGTTCCATCCTGGAATTTTTTTTCTTATTTCGTTTTTTTTTCTTATTTCGAGCGATACTGGTTACGGACACCGGCGGCGGCGGCGGACAACTACGGCTCCAAAAAACGGCTGGTGAAATGATCTCATAACAGCTTTGGCTGTAAAATAACGCCAAGAGAATAATAAATTTGTTGTGTTGCATTTAGTCAGCAAGCATGCAGAGTTCGAAGGTCGTTAATCAGCAAGCTTTACGTAAAAAATTGGCAGATCCCACGTACCGTAGGAATCGATGTTATGCGAAGCTTGCGCGGTATGGTGACTGTGGCGTAATTTTTCACATTGAGCAAAACGTTACGAAATGATGCTAGAGAAATATAGAAGTGGTATACGCACATTCATATAGAACTTTTTGTTGGGCTAGATGGTACATGCTTACTGAAAAACCAAAAAGACGCGTACCATCAAGGAAAAAGTAAAGACAGGACAGAAAGGGCGTCCTTTCTGTCCTGTCCTTACTTTTTCCTTGATGGTACGCGTCTTTTTGGTTTTTCAGCACACTCATATGTTGAAGAGTCGCATTTCTGTTAAAAAATTACACCATCTCCCGCTAAAGGGGACCATGAGGCGATGCGAAACCGGAGCACTTGCACGATCGCGTTTCGTTGGCGTTCGTTGGGCATGCTACCGACCTCGCGTCGTGGAACGCGAAGAGGGACGCTACGCGCGTCGTATCTTCCATCTAGCCCGGCCGTTAATTCTCACAGGGCGAGCGGGGAACGCGGTCGACAGGCGGGCGAGAGGGGGGCAGCGTAGGAGAGGAGGGAGAAGCGGAGGGGACGCGCATGCGCTCGAGCTCATCGCGGCGTTGCGCAGGAGAGAATTTCGGCATGTCTAGCCCGCGTTTCAGTGGAAGAGTGGAAAGGGGAGGGGAGAGGGGTATGGGGGAGGGGAGAGGGAAAGTGGAGATAGAAAGGGGAGAGGGAAAGTGGAGAGGGGAGGGAGGGGAGAGGGATAGTGGAAAGGGGAAGGGAGATGGTAAGTGGAGAGGGGAAGGGGAGAGGGTGAGTGGAGAGGAGGTGTGTGGAGAGGGTATGCGCATGCGCAGTAAGGGTGGTCACGCCGCACACCACCACCACCACCACCACCACCACCGGATTGAGCTCCGCCTTAAGATACTTCGCATCTAATAACCAGTTGCGTAACGACAGCCACAGCAGCATGGGTGTTACCAACACCAGAAACGGTGAGCTGATATGTAGCGCTTATATTCTTGAATAGTGGATAGCGCCAATACTGGATTGGACAAAGAAGGAACACAGACGCACAGGACAGGCGTTACTAGCAACTAAGCTTCATTCAGGAATGTTTCCCAGATATATACACAGCCTAGTGGCACGCGCAGGCGCACTACACGTGCGTTACAGTCACAGTTACAGTTGTTATGATTACACTTGTACTTGTCCGTTATGACGGAGAACGCACGCACGTTTTACGTACCCGTGTGTATGTGTAGAAGGGGTTCTTGATAGTTCTTGAACAAGGTCATCATCACCGTGATCCGTGAGCACCGGACGCTGTTCCGGACCTGTTATTCGGATCCGTTCGTGATCGCGTGTACTGATCACGTGTAGTGAAGTGCGAGGTATAGTGCAGCTGGTGGAAATCCTCGATGTCTCTCCCGATGAAATGATCTATGATGCCTCCTGTCCTGGACGTGGCAGCGAGGTCTTGCGATGCCCGCTCCACATCCAATCCGTCTTTCACGCAGTATAAGGATCAAGCATTGTTGGGTCTCGAAAAATCAATGTTGAAATCACCGGTAACGATATGAGGCCTGGTTCTCTCAGCAGATTTATTGTGGGAAGCATTGACACCGGCTTTTGCGTAATCCGCATGGCCCACGTTGCGGATCACGTGGACGAGTGGATGGCAGTTGAGCGTCTTCCAGGGGTGTTCTGTCTTCAGTGTCCTCACTTTCCTTGGTTCCGCCGAGGTGGTGTAGCGGTTAAGGTGCTCGGCTGCTGACCCAAAGGTAGCAGGTTCGGTCCCAGCTGCGGCGATCACATTTTGATAGAGGCAAAATGATAGATGCCCGTGTTCTGTGCGATCTCTGTGCACGTTAAAGAATACCCGATGGTCAAAATTTCCGGAGCCCTTCGCTACAGCATCTCTCATATGATGTCGTGGTTTTTGGACATAAAACCCCAACATTTCTTATTATTATCACATTCTTTGCGTGTCAATGTGTGTGTTCGCGGTTACTGTGCTGTTCGCGGTTACCTGTGGCACATACCCGCATAACATTAACTCTGGTTTACGGGTACACTCAAAGAAAAAAACCGGCTGAAGGGGGAGTAAAGTCAGCTTTAGTCCTCAAATCGTGTCGTTAGTCCGCGAGAGGACCAACTGTCGCGAAGTGCGTGTCGTGTGCAAATTCGGAGGACTAGACATACCTCGAGAAAGACTAATGGGGGGACGAACGGTTGCATTCACTCCCGCGGGTAGAGGTTGAAGGGAAGACGTTTTTTCTGTGGCCCTTGTTTGCAGCAAAGCTCAGCATCGAACGCGAAGCAGTGATCGCAGATCCCACGAATGCCTCTTTCAAAGGTCATGAGCTTAGCTCTCGGCCAGGTGCGCCCTATTGTTCCGAAGCCTTCCTTTCTACTCCGTCGCGGTGCAGGTTGCAGGCGGCGAGGACCTGAGGGGTGAGGAATTTGACGAACGCATGTTCCAAATGTCCACTGCACAGATGACAAGAAGGCACAGGCGCGTCGGCCCGCTTACTGCTGCGATCAAGAAAATAACGCGAGAAAAGATTAATTTAATGTGTAGGGTGTTAATATTGTGTCATCAATAATGTCGCCTTCAAACTTAGTTCACCAATTAGCTTCCCAATATTCACTGGCGGTGACAATCGTGTAAATCTGACGGACGTTTCAGCGCTTATATTGGGTATCCTTCCACACCGCACTTTTTCTTCTTCAGTATCGCTCGCCGGAGTGCGGAGTGCGGGTCGTGTTCATCACTGTTGTGATCTCTCTTGCTCTTGTTTCGGGGTCAGCGAGTGCCGCTATTACGCAGACTATCTACGCAGCTGTGAAGAACATACCTCGCTGCATGTGCTGCAATTGTGGACGTGCATGCGCGTTTGTTTCTGTGTACCGGCTATTTATTGGGCCCAGCATTGTAACTTTTCTGCGGAAAAATGGACATCTCAGCTTACATGCAAGACTTCATCGCAGCTTCCTTTCTGCAAAGCTTCAGAGATGGACGCCGTCACATCGAGATGTGATCAACAATTTCTGGATTTACTGGCCCTGCAAACAACGTCTCTCTGCTAATTCTGAAGGTAAGCTTATTATTTTCATTGCCTTGGTACATTGTATTATAAATAATATGAAGACTAAAAAAGCATTGTGCGTCGCATGTTTTTGAGCATGCGACTGCGCAATTATTGGAGCTTACGTGATTAAGCCGTTCTCTTCTAGCTACTTTATTTTGTAACAAAACTTTCTTTTTTGTATTTCTTCCAGGTAGGACTCGCCCTAGTTATTCTGGAACAGGCCCTACACCAACTAAATGATGGAATTCGTTCCTTTTTGGTGTTTTTCTAAAAATAAAGACTGATGTTACCAGAATCGTGTTTTCCTTTCTTCCTTGAATACTTGATAGAACACCGTAGGTTATCTGCAACTTACACAATCAAGAAATCAAAACCGTTGGTAACCTGAATCACTGTGCATGTGTGTGTGTGTGTGTTTGGTGTCATTCATGTGACTTGTGTTCCCGTGTCCTAATTTGCCACTTCTCGCCAAGTTTTTACCTTGTTCATAGGATTCAAAGTGTTTTAAATGATTGAAAGATCGGGGCACGCAACTAAATATTCTCGCTAGGGCAAGTCTTGAAGCCGGTATACGCAATTTCTCTCAAGTTCAGCAAAGTATATTCGAATGATCAGCATTATTGCTTGCAAGCGCTCAATGAATGCATTAATAGCAGTTAATACATATAAGTTGGGTACCGCTCCTAAAGCAATATTTAAGAGGCACGTTTCCGTGAAATGTCCGTTCCTAAGAGCGCAGGAACTTCGCCACCATTTTTTGCAGTTTCGAAGCGCGATTTGCTCTCCCAAGGATCATTTCTGAGGATCAACCAATACTCCTTAAAGGAGTAACATTTCCTCCTTCAGGGACCATTTCCAAAAACCAACTGTTAGTCCTTACAGGAGTAACATTTGCTCCTTCAGGGACCATTTCCGAAAATCAACTGTTACTCCTTACAGGAGCAACCGTTAGTCCTCTTGCAGTTAATCCTTCAGAGACTAACTGTTTATATCCTTGCAGTTCATCCCCAAAAGGACTATTGGTTGTGGCAAATCAGTTGATCCCCAAAAGGACTAACCTCCCTACCCCTTTTAGTCCTTTTTTTCTTAGAGTGTATGTGCCACACGTGACTAAGAGAAAGGGTTTCATGGCGTACGCGACAGGTATTTTGCGTTATTCGTGCCATGACCAGTGAATCGTGTTCATCATACACTGATCCTCTGCTATGTCAATTTTGGTATAATACAAGTTATGGAGACGGCCAGGAGAGCGGCCAAACGTAGGCGGCTAGATAGATAGATAGATAGATAGATAGATAGATAGATAGATAGATAGATAGATAGATAGATAGATAGATAGATAGATAGATAGATAGATAGATAGATAGATAGATAGATAGATAGATAGATAGATAGATAGAAACGGCGAAAGTGCCTGATCCTCTGCTATGTCAATTTTGGTATAATACAAGTTATGGAGACGACCAGGAGAGCGGCCAGACGTAGGGGGCTAGATAGATAGATAGATAGATAGATAGATAGATAGATAGATAGATAGATAGATAGATAGATAGATAGATAGATAGATAGATAGATAGATAGATAGATAGATAGATAGATAGATAGATAGATAGAAACGGTGAAAGTGCCTGAGGTTCGCTAAGAAATGCTTCGCATTTAACAATAGCAATTACCGCCTAACTTCGTGACGGGCTTTGTAGCGCTGGTGCTGTGTCCACTGTATCCGGTGTATCCATCCGCGCGGCGTGCGACGTCAGTTGAGCACGCGGAATTCAGCCTGTTCGGGCGTGCCGGTCGCGCGCGCGGCGCTCGTCTCCTCGCTTTGTTTCGTGCCCTGTGAGTGCCGTGATTCACGGAAATTATGAACGCAGCTATGAAGAAGCTACTTCGCGGCACGTTCAGCACTCGTGTACCTGCATGCAAGTACTACGTTCCTCTGGAGTGACTGTTAGTGGCCGGTTATACGCGGACTGGACTTAAGCCTAATCCCGGAACCTTTCCTGCAGAGAAATGGACGTCTCAGTTTGGGTGCGAGACTTTCGCAGCTTCATTTCTGCTCAGATGGAGGGACGGACGCGATCACCTTGATGTGCGTTTACCATTGCTTAGATTTCCGGATTCTTTAAACTACAGGCCTCTGTCCTTGTTGAACATAAGTTCATTTTCTTTACCTGTGCACATATATATTTGAAAAGCATGAAAAATGCGTGTTTTGTTGCATTACAAGCTACATGCGCGACATGTTCAGAAGTACGTGGTTGCGTAATTTTTGCGGCATGCATGATTACACTGCCCTGATATAAATGTCGGTTACTGTTTCCGTTCACTTTCGATCGTACTGACTTTTAGTGGCCGCGCTTAATAGAGCTTGTTTCAAGGTATACATTAACATTTACGTTCGAGCGCCTGTACTACTATTATGACTCTGCAATGCTACTTTGCACTATTTGCGGTGTTTAGGAGTAATTTGGAATGTGTGGGTGAGTGAGTGTTTAAAGCGACACTAAAGAAAAATATTAAGTCGACGTTGATTGTTGAAATAGCGTCCAGAAACCTCGTAGTGCTAATTTTATGCCAAGGAAGTTCTTATTTTGAAATAAAATCACGTTTAATGGTCCGCCTGAAAATCACCCGCCTGAAAGCGGTATTTCGCACGTCACTGTTGCTGTGCTCAACGTTGCCCGCCTTTACTGCGCGGCGGCGTGCACTGGCGGCGTGCACCATACGGGCATCCGGCAACATCATATGCATGCAGTGGCGGATCCAGAAGGGGGGCGGTAGGGGCGATCGTCCCCCCCCCCCTCCCACAGACTGTGACACGCCCCCCCACCCTTTCCCTATAGTGCCTGCGTCCACTTCCTTTGTCAGGTTGCCCCGGCTACCACTGCCCAAACCAACGTTTATAGAACCAGGTCAGTTGCAAAACTGAGCGATGTTGCGCGGCGCCGCCGCCATCAGCGACAGATGTGGCGCTGCTGTCGCAACAGGATTCACTCACTACGGCCGGCGTTGCGGCGCGTCGCGTCAGTATCCGTGGAGGCTGCTTTCTGCGCGAACAGCTTGGCGTTTTCTGTTGTGCTTCGGATATGCTGCGTGTCTTCACCATGGCGACATGTTCTGTTCCGAGACACCCCGACATTTCTTTTGTGCCTAGGGTTACCAACTCTTCAATGAAGGGAGTCGGGACGGGTCGAGGGGGGGGGGGGGGTCCAATGGTTCGGCCTCTTCAGCTGGCTACGTGCTGCTCGCGACACTTCCTCTTGCTGGAGAATGTATCCGTAAAAGTTGTCGCGTTTCGCACAGAAGTTCAGAGAAAGTAACTGAAGCCCTTCGCAGCCACCGCTAGCCACCGCTAGCCACCGCAACATTGCTTCGTGCGTGCTATTCGTGAGAACTTTGTGTTCTGGAGCGTGACGCGCGTTGTCGGGCGTGCGTTGGATCACATAAAAAGTTCTAACTGGACGGTACGGAATAAATCCGGGACATATAGCTGTCCCGACAGGGACGGCTCGCAACGCTGTATAAAAAGTCGGGACAGTCCCGCGAAATACGAGACGGTTGGTAACCTATTTGTGCCCCGCGTGACCTTGACCAGCGAGCGACGTGGGATCGAGCCATTCCTCGTATGGACAAGAAACTGTCCGACATATCACTTGTATGTGATATGCACATTCATGAGGAAGACATCCTGAAGACTTTCACTCACACGGTCAACGATAAGAATTAAGGTTGAAATCGCCAGCGGAAAGGAGCCTCGTTGAAGATTGCGTTCCAAAGATATTCCCGAACTTGCCTTGATTTGAGTGATTCTAAAAAGTGTGCTGTAAATAATTTTTTACAGTTAATTAGAGCTGTCTTTATAAGGTTTAATGCCTGAGACTGTAAATAAGTTGTGCCGTTTGTGTGCATCACACCATACATGCAATATCTGAAAAATTGTTTCTCTGCATTACGTGCGAAAAATAAATACAATTTTTCTTTCTGTAGCAGGACTGAAATTGTGGCGTGCAGTACACACTCGGCGATTTCACCACTCAATAATTACAAGTAACTACAGCCGCGGTACAAAGTGAAAACTCCTCACTTCAAAAAAGTGAAAGTGAACAATTATCGAAAAAAAAATTGCGCGAAAAACTACGGAGCACCAGAAAAAGGATTACACAAATATTTATTCGTTAACACCACGCAATACTTGCACAGTCAAAAACGAAAAGATATAAGTACCAACACGCCCAAGCATCCGCTTTAGCTAAATAATTACGCTACGAGAATGCGCCATATAGTTAATTTCCTATAGGGTAATGGACAGACTCGTATGCTATGCTATCAAGCGTCCGTTATCTTGGACGGTCTTGAAAGCCATAGCTTTACTGACTTTGCCTTACCGCTGCTAAATATTACTCAGTTTTACATTGCAGCGGCAGCGCAACGAAAAATCGCGATAATATACAGTCGGCGAGTAAACAACCGAGCCCTTTCTGAACGGCTGCCCCGGCGTTTGCCACGCAGACTACGCGTTTTCGTCTGCTAGCGGAAGCTTGTTGCGCCGCCAGCGCCACCAAACCGGAAGCTGTCCCGGTGCCGCGCGACGGGTTGGCTGACGCGGGGAGTTTTGCAACTTACCTGGTTCTATAAACGTTGGCCCAAACCGCAGAGGAAGCCGAATGGCTAGGGCGTCCGTTTCCAATGCGGGAGCGACCGGGTTCGATTCCCAGTGCCGCCGGACACCCGCCGGTTTTTCTAAAGAGTTGCCCCAGCCTGGCAGTTTGTGTTCTGGGCACTCAGATGGTGCCCTCATCTTTCCTCGAACTTCTTTCACTCCCTTTTCATCTTTTCCAACGACGATGAGCCTCTGTTCTGCTATTTTAATCCCCTTCCCCAGGAAAGGAGGGTTCAGATGTTCTTCTCGACGAGAGACGGTTACTATCCTGAGCTTTTCTCTTCTTCTTTATCCAAGAATTTCATCTCCTCAACCTCCTTGCTTCCTCAGCTTAAAGGAGCATTGACACAAAAAGTTTGGATCTTGTTTTTTCTACGACTCACTTATTACGGATGGAAAGCTCGTTTCCTCGAGCGCGCGACGGTTAAATATTTGTAGATGGTTTTATAGCGCCCAGCCGCAGTTTCGGTTTCAGAGAGCGCGGAGTGAACACAGAATAGTTATCATGTAAATAGTTATGTGTATCGAGAGTTCAGCCACCGTACCGCAGAGAGACACGCTACGCGACCACCCTCCCTCCCTGGCCACCCCAACGGCTAGGATGTAATCGAAGAAGCCGGCCCAACGCGTCGTCATTCCATATGTGCCGGGCATCAGTGAACAGCTCTCCACGGTCTTCGGGAAAGCGGGGGTCACGGTAATTCACAAACCGGAATCGACGCTCGCCCGCTTGCTACCGAGGCCGAAAGACCGACCATCACCAAGGCGTAGCCTACAAGGTGTCGTGTTCTGAGTGTCCAGCGTTTCCCGGAGAATACACCAACACAAGAACGACGTCAGGAAGATGGAAGCGCAGCGCAGCGCTCTTGCTAAGCACTGTGAGAAGCACAACCATAAAATCGACTTTGACGGCGCTTCTGTTCTAGAAACACAAAGGAATCTAGGAAGGGGGCTCTTGCTCGAGTGTCCGCACATTCAGCACACACCTGCAAATGTGAACAGCTCGCTAGGAACAATGCCCCCAGTATACGTTCACGGCCTCCGAAACGTGAGAGAAAGGGAAAGCGGGAGCCGTGGTGAGAGAACAAGACACGGCCATGCTTCCATGATCAACGCAGTCCCCCCCCCCCCCCCCCCCCCCCCAAGGAACCGAATCGATCCCGAAACGTTGGGCTCTCTTCAAACTGTGGCTGGAGGGTGATTCCACGAGAGATCGAACACGCCTGTCCGGTCGCAATTTTTGTTTTGCCTGGGTTTTTTATATGTTATGTGGGCACATTCAAAGTGCACGGAACCGATAATTTTATTTCCAAGAAACGCTCCCAGCGCGCCAAAAAAATATTTGAAGGTGGCGGCGCGGGCCTCCTGTTTTTGCTCACTGCAATGTTTTCGGATTTCAAGGCCGAATTTAGCGCGAACTATAAATGATGTGTCGAAAATTTTTTCGCTGCTTTTAATACGCACTACTGTGAATTACATCCATGCTTTTTTTATGCCGTCCTCAAAAATAAGAAAATGGAAAAAAATGGCAAACACAGCCGAAATCAAAAAAGGGTCCTTACTTTGAGGCGCCTTGACGCCTTTGCTATTTCAAACAGAAACTTGAAAACAGTGTCAACTATAGAAAAGAGCCTTTGCAACATATATACGGAAGATCATTTTCCTACGGACAGCGCAAAAAAAGGAAAAAAATCGTTAAAGAAGCGAGTTTTTTCAAAAAAGTACATTTTCAAAAAATAAAATAAAAAAAACTCCGGTCTCAATTTTGACGACAATTTTTTATCGAAGAGCGCTTATGTCAGTGAACACACGGTTTTAATATCATATGTCCTCATTTGCTTTGTTTACGAGATATAACTGGCCAAAATGACCCTTGCTGTGCGTGCTCACTTCAGTGCGACTGATGGTTGTTATTAGCTTGCATTGTGCGTAAATCGCAATTTTAATTATTCTGCTGCAGCAAAACCTTGCTCTGGTGGCTTTTCGTCAAGAAACATGTGTTCTCAGATTTTATTTGGTTCTAGCGTGTGCGAAAGTGGGCTGCTGCCGCCCTCTAAATGGCCAACGTGCGAACAGTTTGCAGCCTACAACCTCGCCTACAATCATCAGAGGAAAGATGGGCGCTCCTGTTCAAGATATCAATCGCTTCTTCTTCCTGAAGAAATGTCTGGTCTACCTCATCGCGGTTAGATGTAGACAGGTTTTCCTTGAGGAGCGTAAAGCAATGCACGCAGACTTTGCAGGTGTCGCGAAGATCCCCAGCCTATGACAGTAGTTTCTGAAGGTAGGCAACAACAAAAAGAGCAAAGAAAAAAAAATGCGCAACGAAAACGTTTTCCTCAGCAATCTTATTTTTGTGAACGCATAAATAATCGCCACAGAACAATCGGGCGTAGCGTGGGCCGCGCGCATCGCGTGTAGTGAACAGCTAGACCTATAGAGCAAGTCGAAACGTTTATACTGAACGGCGCCGCACAAATGATCTCAAATCTGCGCAGCTGTCATGAATGCCTTTCCAGAACTGCTCACGGTTTAACATTTTATGACTAAGGGTGTCTAAGCGCTTTGGGCTGTAATAATTAATTTGTAGGCCGCACTCATTGTCGAAACTAAGGACAATGACCGTCTGGCGCCACCAATGACCTCTGCTGTCCTCGACGTGAGAAAGCGCTTTAGTAAAGTGGCAACAAAACGTCATGAATTGGGCAGGTTCGGCCACTCATGGCTTAATCACGCCGCACCGCACGTTTTCTGGCTGCTGAAACGCTGAGGTAAAGGTCGAGATGATACAGGAAGACGTTATCTGCGACGCCGAAAACATGTGATAGCGGGAAGTGAAATAAGTGGCTCGGAAATCATTGAGCTAACGTTTTACAAATGTTGTTTAGGCGAAGTGTGCGTCGAATGGGGAAGATGGTTAGAGCGTACAATGCACGTAATGGAAGGGAAGCAAGCAGGCAGTGAGAAAACAACTGCATAACAGCGCGCCTGCTGATTGTGGCATTTAGTTACTGATTAAGTTGGCCTTCGCTGCATACAGACCCTTTATTCTGTGTGCAAGGAGAGCTTTGACAAAGTGACGTAAACCATGTGTTCGCGGTGTCTCGCGTGCTTCTGATTAGCGAATACTGCCGGGGTAAGTTGAGGTTGTAAGCTGCAAACTGCGTACGCGTTAGGCATTTAGAGAGCGGCAGCAGCCCACCCCCGCACACGCTAGACGCAATTAAAGTTTGAAAATACATTTTTCTTGGCGACAAGACACCAGAGCAGCAAAGTTTTACTGCAGGAAAATAATTAAAACTAGATTTACGTGCAATGCAAGCTGATGACAACTATCAATCGCACTGAAGTGAGCACACACAGCAAGGGTAGTTTTGGCCCGTTAAATCTCGTGAACAAAGCAAATGAGGACATACATATTAACACGGTGTTTTCACTGACATAGGCGCTCTTCGACAAAAAAATGTCGTCAAAATTAAGACCTGAGTATTTTTTTTTTGAAAATGTACTTTTTTTGAAACAAACTCGCTTCTTTAACTATTTTCTTCTTATTTTGCGCTGCCTGTAGGAAAAAGATCTTCCGCATAAATGTTGCAAAGGCTCCTTGAAATACTTGACACTGTTTTGAAGTTTCTGTGTGAAATAGGAAAGGCGCCAAGGCGCATCAAACTTAGCAAACTTTGTTGATTTGGACCGGGTTTGCCATTTTTTTCACATTTCTTCTTTTCCTTTTGAGGACGGCATAAAAAAGCATGGATGTAATTCACAGTAATGCGTATTAAAACGAACAAAAAATTTTCGACACACCATTTATAGTTCGCGTTAAATTCGGCCGTGAAATCCCAAAACATTGCAGTGAACAAAAAAACAGTAGGTCCGAGCCACCACCTTCAAACATTTTTTCGGCACACTGGGAGCGTTTCTTGTAAATAAAATTTTCGGTTCCGTGCACTTTGAATATGCCCACAAAACATATAAAAAACGCAGGCAAAACAAAAATATCGACCGGACAGGCATGTTCGATCTCTCGTGGAATCACCCTTTAGACGGCGGCAGCAGCCCACTTTCGCACACGCTAGAACCAAATAAAATCTGAGAACACATGTTTCTTGACAAAAAGCCACCAGAGCAAGGTTTTGCTGCAGCAGAATAATTAAAATTGCGATTTACGCACAATGCAAGCTAATAACAACCATCAGTCGCACTGAAGTGAGCACGCACAGCAAGGGTCATTTTGGCCAGTTATATCTCGTAAACAAAGCAAATGAGGACATATGATATTAAAACCGTGTGTTCACTGACATAAGCGCTCTTCGATAAAAAATTGCCGTCAAAATTGAGACCGGAGTTTTTTTTATTTTATTTTTTGAAAATGTACTTTTTTGAAAAAACTCGCTTCTTTAACGATTTTTTCTTTTTTTGCGCTGTCCGTAGGAAAATGATCTTCCGTATAAATGTTGCAAAGGCTCTTTTCTATAGTTGACACTGTTTTCAAGTTTCTGTTTGAAATAGCAAAGGCGTCAAGGCGCCTCAAAGTAAGGACCCTTTTTTGATTTCGGCTGTGTTTGCTATTTTTTCCAATTTTCTTATTTTTGAGGACGGCATAAAAAAAGCATGGATGTAATTCACAGTAATGCGTATTAAAAGCAGCAAAAAAATTTTCGACACATCATTTATAGTTCGCGCTAAATTCGGCCGTGAAATCCGAAAACATTGCAGTGAGCAAAAACAGGAGGCCCGCGCCGCCACCTTCAAATATTTTTTTTGGCGCGCTGGGAGCGTTTCTTGGAAATAAAATTTTCGGTTCCGTGCACTTTGAATGTGCCCACATAACATATAAAAAACCCAGGCAAAACAAAAATTGCGACCGGACAGGCATGTTCGATCTCTCGTGGAATCACCCTGGAGCCCTTTCAACTTCCTAAAACATAGTTGACTGCATGAGTACACAAAACCGCGTGCACATGCGCACCGTGTCGTCAACTCTTTTCAACGAAAGCTTTCTGGGTGCTGCTATAATCCCCTTGGAGGCGTTGTAAGTATGCGTGACCCCCCAAAAATGCACTGCCGAGGGAAGGACATGAGTTAAGTATAAGACGGTGGCGCAAAAAGGGACAAGGACGAAACAGGAAGAAGAGACGTATACAAGCGCACACTACCAACTGGTTTATTCTCGAAAGGACACTCAATATATATGCCATTACACACATGCGCAGACGGCCGAAATCAAAAGCGATCTCGCAAAAAAAACAAACTCACTGCTGTGCAGGACGATAGAGGGAACGCTGACACACCCACTCCCGTACAATTTAATGAAATAGGCCTCAGCCAGTTCTCTTGCGACTGCGTCACAACTTCGCTTTAAGATTTTCCTGGATGAGAACAGGGGCACACATGCACAAGATTTACAATGAAATGGCAGATGCGAGCCCGTACCATTTTTGGTGGACAGCGCATGTTCCTGTAACCGAACATTAATGCATCGGCCTGTCTGGCCGATGTATACATTGCCACAGCTCAAAGGAATCAAATACACCGCACCGACACAACACTCCCCAAAAGGATGCTCATGCTTAATATCACACCAACGTTTCGTATCACCAGGTTTAATTACTCGCCTACAAACGCTGGACAATTTGCGTGGCGCCGAGAAGACCACAGGAACATTGAACCTTGTAGCAACCTTCTTAAGATTATGAGCGACTTTATGAGTGTACGGGATGACTACAGGCCTCGTTTTTTTTTTCCCTTGGCATTCTAAGGCAGGACTCTGAGTCTTGCCTTTCATCTTCTTTAGCATTGCTTCTACAACAGAAGCAACAACAGTCCGGGGAAACCCAGCAGCTGAGAGGCGCGAAATTTGTAGGTCGAAGCTCTCCTTCATGGTGTGCATACACGACTTCTTAAGCGCTGAACCTAAACACGCAGAAGCAATAGCTCTTTTCACTGTTTTGGAATGGGCAGAGTCAAAAGGTAAAAATTCTTTTCGCACACGTGGTCTGTACATCCAACAGACGTGTTTGTCACAAACATTTAAAAAGATGTCTAAAAATTGAAGCCCGTTATCAACCGGCGTCTCAAAAGTGAAAGTAAGCCCATTCCCACCGTTGATAAACGCATCTAAAACTACAGACACACGCTGTTGCAACGCTACCCCCTGGTCTTTACCCAAGATAATCAAAAAATCGTCAACATATCTAAAAGTACGTAAACATTGACCCTCTGCATTGCCCTATCCAAACCTTCATCAACTTCTGCCAAAAATATTTCGCTTAGCACCGGTGCTACACAAGACCCGATGCAGATTCCTCGCTTCTGCAACAAAAACCGATCCTCAAAAGAAACAACCGTGGCACCAAGATAAAACTCGACTAAACCCAAGAAGTCATCAACGCTAATGCCACACCGATTCTGAAAAGCCAAAACCCCATTCTTTTCAATGCACACCCGTACTGCCCTGAAAAGCTCTTGGTGGGGAATGGAATAGAATAGATCTTCCACATCTATGGAGAAAACATCGCTTGTTGACTGGTTATCTTTCAGAAATTCAATTATTTCAGTCGAGTTCTTTACGCGGAACGGGTCATCCAGTTCTAAGGACTCTAGGTGTCTCTGAAGGTACCGGCTAAGATTCAATTGCCAAGCACCATTCTCACTGACAATGCACCTGAAGGGAACACCAGGCTTATGTGTCTTGGCCGTAAAAAATACCGAGAGGCACTTCCCTTTAGAGTCACTGATACCCTTAGCTAGCTTGTTCAACCCAAGATCTTTGCACAAAGAAATCGCCTTTGATTTTACCCTGAGCGCAGCTTTCTTCACTTCAGTGAAGTTCTTGTCCAAGGCCTGGGCAGCTTTCGCACCAAAAGTCCCGGACGTCATGACCACAAAACCACCCTGCTTGTCGGACACCACCAGGCGAAGGTCCCGCTCTTTGAGGTAGTTCTCGACGCTTTTCATGTGGTCCTTCCTCGGGTGCACCTTTGGAGCCGACCTTATGAGACAGTCCACACCATCCAAAAGGCATCTTTGCTGATCCTCCGATTGTGCTTTCCTTGCCACACGACGATTAAGTGACAGGATTAAGTGACGTCGTGTGGCAAGGAAAGCACAATCGGAGGATCAGCAAAGATGCCTTTTGGATGGTGTGGACTGTCTCATAAGGTCGGCTCCAAAGGTGCACCCGAGGAAGGACCACATGAAAAGCGTCGAGAACTACCTCAAAGAGCGGGACCTTCGCCTGGTGGTGTCCGACAAGCAGGGTGGTTTTGTGGTCATGACGTCCGGGACTTTTGGTGCGAAAGCTGCCCAGGCCTTGGACAAGAACTTCACTGAAGTGAAGAAAGCTGCGCTCAGGGTAAAATCAAAGGCGATTTCTTTGTGCAAAGATCTTGGGTTGAACAAGCTAGCTAAGGGTATCAGTGACTCTAAAGGGAAGTGCCTCTCGGTATTTTTTACGGCCAAGACACATAAGCCTGGTGTTCCCTTCAGGTGCATTGTCAGTGAGAATGGTGCTTGGCAATTGAATCTTAGCCGGTACCTTCAGAGACACCTAGAGTCCTTAGAACTGGATGACCCGTTCCGCGTAAAGAACTCGACTGAAATAATTGAATTTCTGAAAGATAACCAGTCAATAAGCGATGTTTTCTCCATAGATGTGGAAGATCTATTCTATTCCATTCCCCACCAAGAGCTTTTCAGGGCAGTACGGGTGTGCATTGAAAAGAATGGGGTTTTGGCTTTTCAGAATCGGTGTGGCATTAGCGTTGATGACTTCTTGGGTTTACTCGAGTTTTATCTTGGTGCCACGGTTGTTTCTTTTGAGGATCGGTTTTTGTTGCAGAAGCGAGGAATCTGCATCGGGTCTTGTGTAGCACCGGTGCTAAGCGAAATATTTTTGGCAGAAGTTGATGAAGGTTTGGATAGGGCAATGCAGAGGGTCAATGTTTTACGTACTTTTAGATATGTTGACGATTTTTTGATTATCTTGGGTAAAGACCAGGGGGTAGCGTTGCAACAGCGTGTGTCTGTAGTTTTAGATGCGTTTATCAACGGTGGGAATGGGCTTACTTTCACTTTTGAGACGCCGGTTGATAACGGGCTTCAATTTTTAGACATCTTTTTAAATGTTTGTGACAAACACGTCTGTTGGATGTACAGACCACGTGTGCGAAAAGAATTTTTACCTTTTGACTCTGCCCATTCCAAAACAGTGAAAAGAGCTATTGCTTCTGCGTGTTTAGGTTCAGCGCTTAAGAAGTCGTGTATGCACACCATGAAGGAGAGCTTCGACCTACAAATTTCGCGCCTCTCAGCTGCTGGGTTTCCCCGGACTGTTGTTGCTTCTGTTGTAGAAGCAATGCTAAAGAAGATGAAAGGCAAGACTCGGAGTCCTGCCTTAGAATGCCAAGGGAAAAAAAAACGAGGCCTGTAGTCATCCCGTACACTCATAAAGTCGCTCATAATCTTAAGAAGGTTGCTACAAGGTTTAATGTTCCTGTGGTCTTCTCGGCGCCACGCAAATTGTCCAGCGTTTGTAGGCGAGTAATGAAACCTGGTGATACGAAACGTTGGTGTGATATTAAGCATGAGCATCCTTTTGGGGAGTGTTGTGTCGGTGCGGTGTATTTGATTCCTTTGAGCTGTGGCAATGTATACATCGGCCAGACAGGCCGATGCATTAATGTTCGGTTACAGGAACATGCGCTGTCCATCAAAAATGGTACGGGCTCGCATCTGCCATTTCATTGTAAATCTTGTGCATGTGTGCCCCTGTTCTCATCCAGGAAAATCTTAAAGCGAAGTTGTGACGCAGTCGCAAGAGAACTGGCTGAGGCCTATTTCATTAAATTGTACGGGAGTGGGTGTGTCAGCGTTCCCTCTATCGTCCTGCACAGCAGTGAGTTTGTTTTTTTTGCGAGATCGCTTTTGATTTCGGCCGTCTGCGCATGTGTGTAATGGCATATATATTGAGTGTCCTTTCGAGAATAAACCAGTTGGTAGTGTGCGCTTGTATACGTCTCTTCTTCCTGTTTTGTCCTTGTCCCTTTTTGCGCCACCGTCTTATACTTAACTATGCACCAACTAGCCCCGCAACAAATTTTATTGGAAGGACATGAGCATTTTCACTCCCGTGCAAGTGTGCCCGTTCCCGTTCAAAAAGTCTGCTAGGAGGGAGCGCTCCCAAGAATCGTGACAGCCAGCACAAACTCGTGGCGCAGGTGGTGGTTGGTTGGTTACAAGAAAACCAAAGGCGAGCTTCGCGTGCAGTGCACATGGCGCTACACGCACTTTAAAATCGATTTTAAATATGTTCTAGGCGATATTATGCATCGATATTTCGTAGGTGATGCGTGTGTGTCCACACAAATCTATCCCACAAGTTATCTCGCCTTCAAAATTTTGTGTCATTACTCCTCTAACAAAGTCTCTTCGCGGCGTAAGGCAAGACGCTGGATTGCACACATCGCTGACATATCTGAACCAGAGAAGGTTATGACAACGAAACAAAGCCTGTAGGAACCTTTAGATTGTTGCCGTCGAAGGGATGAAACAGTGTTCTTCACGTCACCGTTCTTTCCGGCATTCCCAGTGCAGCTTGTCGCTTGGCACGAAGTTGTCCCTCTAAGAATTCAAAGGTAAGAGGTTCTTGAAACGATGCACCTGCGGGTATTACGCTGCCGAAGTTACTAGAACGTAGGGTATTACCGTCACTGCCGCATCTTGCTAAAACGTTTTAGTCTCACGCGT
Source organism: Rhipicephalus sanguineus (assembly GCF_013339695.2). Lineage (NCBI taxonomy): Eukaryota > Metazoa > Arthropoda > Arachnida > Ixodida > Ixodidae > Rhipicephalus > Rhipicephalus sanguineus. The sequence goes on from NC_051183.1 coordinate 151,620,682, forward strand.
GGTCTCACCTTTCACTCCTTTCTCTCTTTATTCTTTCGGCGAAAAGCATGGGAGAGCTTCCACGGCAGCTGCAGGTTTTTCGGATTGCAGTCCTAATGCTGTAGGTTTGACGTTGCACTGCGTTTCTTACAGCGTAGGAGTGAAAGGAAAGTGGCCGCATCGCCTTTGTTTACGCCAAGAATTTCCACTCTCAAATTTGGCGGGAAACAGCGGTGTGCATTGACAAGGCACAGGCGGCTGGCGACTTTCCCACCGTCCTGCGATTGTCTAGACGCGCGCGTTGCTACCCGAGTCGTATGAATCTGGAAACTGGTACTGTGGTTGCCACTTGACCCGTCCCTTTGACACAAGGTAAGCGTAGGTCACGCGCAAATATAGAGCTTGCGTTTAGAACTTTCAGTTTGATATCGTCACCCCTTGATTCTTTTGTTTTTGAGTTCAAGAAGACTTGAAATGTGCCTATCATTGCTAGCTGCAGTATTGGAGATACCAGTCACGCCAGTATTCAGCCAAATATATATTCTGCAATTTGTCGTTATTAACCTGTTCAGAGCAGGCAAGAAATCCGGAAAATGACTATAGTGTATCCTTCTGCAGCCCTTCTAATGCAGTTACGAGGAATGTACCAATATCCTACAGAATCCGCTATAACACTATGATTGAATTAAGCACTTTTTCTTCAGTATATTTTTCCACATGTTAAAAAACTTCAAGGTATGTTTTCTATGACATGCGAAAGAATATGAACATGAATTGTTTTCTTTTGCATGAAATAAACGCTGCTCACGATTTTGTGTTCGGAAGTTTCAAAGGTACTGAAGCAATGCCACACTGACTGAGATAAATTTTCTAAAGTACAAGCAATATGTCGCACGGTCATATATTCAGCATCTCCTGCTCATGCTCAGACCGATATAATGTTAATACGCATATTGCGATTTATTCTTTCGGTTACAAAGTGCGCAGCTATTTTTTAAAGGTTTTCCACAGAAAGTAATTTGCAAGGCTTACGGAAATATGCGTAAGCACTGTGCCACTTGCTAGTTTTCGTCGTCTGTGATGCTGCTGCCGTTCTGCTTTGTCGTTGCTGTCTTCGTTTTACTTGTTAAAACGATGCGACGTACACGTGGAGATGAGCAAGTGGAGCAGTGCTTTATTTATTTTGAAGCACTCTCTAAAATAAATAGTTTCATTTGCAAACGGCACATGCGCAGCTTCGAAACCACCTCCCTACACTTGCGTGCCTCCCCTGGTCCGGCTGTCAGAAACGCTATTTCTTTATAGGTTAAAACCAGTGACTGTTCACTCACGCATTTCTCTCCTTGTTTCTTTATCAAGGAGGCTTCTCAGAGCCGCCACTCGTGCCTTTAAATGTTTGACCTCGCTTCTCAACGACTGAAAACGACCTGGAGTGGGTTGAGGGAGAGCAACAATGGTATTACGGTACCGCTCTTCCTTTCTCGCTCGTTGTGCTTTCGCCGCTGCTAATTGCGGTAAAGGCATCCCAACACCACAAAAGCTTTTTCAAAATTTACTGTGTGGTGTCACGCCTCATTATTGCCTGGCAGCCCATGCATTCTTAACGATCCACCTGTCGTTCGGGAGACGCACTATTGCGTCACTGGAACTGGGAGCGGACGAGCGACAGAGGAGGAGCGCTACCGTAATCCCGTACCCTATTTGTGTACTGTGTTTCCGTAACTTCATAAAAGACTAATAGCGCACCGTGCACCTGCCGTGTAGTCTCTGTCGTCTGTTCGGAGCCATACGGATGATTTTTGTCTAAACGTATATTCCGAGTACAAGTGCTGACAATGCGAGGTCAACGAGCCTCCCAATCCCCAGAAGGATCGTGAGAGTGGCGGTCCTCAACCTCTGTGAAGTCTTGCGCGGTCAACGGGACATTGAATTTTGAAGTGCAGGTGTGTGCTCATCATTATGACCCTACAAAGGTTCCAGGATTGGTGTAATCCTGGTGTGGTGACAGCGTGGAGAGAGGGAAAATTGGGTGGACCTGAACCTGCTAATTTATTCCGGTGCTAGTGCACCGGAGAGCACCGTGCCTGTTCCCTGTGATCTGAATAATGTAAATTACTTCTATAGTTTTCTTCCTTCCATCAGCTTATCCTGATGCAAGACACCAATCCGTGTTCGCGCCGGCCACGCAACCCGATTTCTAACAAAGGTTTAGCGCAGCAAAATGGGCATATATTTGAAGTGTGGTAGCCCGTAATTTGTAGTAATTCTTCCAATATATTAAGATTAGAAAACTGATTAGGACAAATGAGTGGAACCACCTTAAGTACAAATTAACAGTATTTATGTTTTTATGGGGTTCTTTTAATAATAGTAACACTAAAAACAAAAGTGACCCCCCCCCTCTCCAGTTTTTTTCAAGCGACCGCCCCCCCTAAAATGAGTGGCTGGATCCGCCCCTGTATGCATGCGGTATTTTGTCGAACTTTCTGTCAGAGTGACTTTCAGGAGCGTGCAAAACACACGCGGCAGTACGCGATACCGAAACTACCACTGAGAGGCGACCGCGTGAGCGAAGCAGGGCGCAGGGCGAAGTGCAGTTCGGCGAAAACTGAACTTTTGAACCACGCGCGCCGTTCCCCATGGCAACGCCAAAGAGGTTCTTTTTTCGATGAATCAAACAGAAATGAAAAAGCAGCATTTTATTACTTGTCTTGATGCCCGGAAGGTTCTTTCTTTATTGCAGCTAGTTTGATTACTAGTGATTAATTGTATTCAGACTCTCCCACGTCATCGGGATCACTTCGAAGATGTCCCACTCGTGGCGCTCATCGTGTGATACATTTAGCTTAATTTCTCGGTAAGTAGGGCACTGCTGTTGATAATACTGCCGTTTTAGACGATTAATAATTGTGTTTCTCCCCTTGCTGATGTAACATCCAGAGTCCCTCAAGGCAGTGTTCTAGGCCCTTTACTCTTCCTCATTTACATTAATGACCTGCCCAATAACATTTCCTCAAGTATAAGACTATTCCCTGACGACTGTATCATTTATAGAAAAATAACATCTCCTGATGATCACCACATCCTGCAAAATGACATTAACCTCATAAATGTGTGGTGTGAAAAATGGCTCATGGTATTGAACTCTGGAAAATGTAAACTCATTTCGTTCACTCGCAAGCAATCGAACTCAGATTTCCCCTACGTTAATAACAACTCTGCCATATCTCGTGTTCAGTCATTCAAGTATCTAGGGATAAACCTAACTCACAATCTTTCTTGGCACCCCCACATTACTGCTATCTGTGCTAAAGCATCAAAAACGCTTGGGTACACTCGCCGGAATCTGCGTAAATCGCCACCTAACATTCGCAAGTTAGCGTACCTAACGTTCATTCGCCCGCAGTTACAATTCGCGTCATCTATTTGGTCCCCTCATCAAGATTACTTAATTACTAACCTAGAACTTGTACAAAACCGTGCCGCCCGTTTTATTACAGGAAATTACGAGCGCAAGTCCAGTATTACGAATATGAAACTCGAACATTCGCTGCACCCTCTTCAGGTTCGCCGGTACGTTTCCCTTTTGTGTCTGCTTCACGGATATATTCATAACACCAGGCCTCCCTTTGAAAACCCCACTGCGCATGTCTAGGCGGCTCCATAATCAGGACAGTTTCGAGCGCATCTTTGGCAAAACAAGGGCGTTTTGTTGTTCCGCGCTGCCACATGCCGTTAAACTTTGGAACGATCTCCCTGGTGATATCGCTTCGATCACTAATCGCAAAGCCTTCCACGACCGCCTACTCGAACATTTCATGCTTACATAGTTTTTCTCATTAAAATTTGTCCAGATCTGTTACTTCGTACGTTTATCTCATTTTTTTCTTTTCTTTAAATATTGTATAACGCTGTATTATATCACATTGTATAGGGTTGTAAACGCTGCCAAAATTTGCTTTGTTTTTCAGTCAATGACTGTCAATGTTAATTAAGTTCGCATTTTTCCCGCTTCGCGCATCCTCCTTCCTTATTTTATTTTTTCTACCTGGATGTTACTCTTTTTTTTTTCTGGCACTCGATTACGTCGCAGTATCTCAGTACACCTTTTAGAATGTATAGTTTAGATTTTCAACTTTTTCTGTATTTATCACATGTCATATTTAACCATGTATCACCCCCCTTACACAATGCTCCGATAAGGAGCCTGTAAGGTATTGTGAATAAATAAATAAATAAATAAATAAATAAATAAATAAATAAATAAATATTTCATTGTATGTAACATTTGTATGTAACAACTTCTCCGTCAATAAAATTTCGATGGCCAATTTTTCATAAGTGTCAACATTGAAATCAATGATTATTCAATGGACAGACAACTACTTTTAAATAAGAAGTCTACCACTATTCAACAAATTCTCTGTCAATAAAATTGCAATAAAATTTAATCGGCCAATTTTTCATAGGCGTCAACATTGAAATCAATGATTATTCAATGGAAAGACAATTACTCTTCAATATTATATGTCAACACTGACCAACGGTTTTTCAATAACTTTTCAATAAGATTTTTGTAAGGGATATATCACCCTGAAAGACAACTTAGGCTGTCATGCGACGCGTCACAGTATGATGTAGCAGCCGTCCTATCTTATGTCTACGATAACGGTAGGGCACAGCCGATTCCTTACGCTTCAATAACGCTATCTTAAGTGAGAAAAAAATTGAGCTGGACAAGGAAGTGTTAGCCATCATTCTTGGTGTAAAGAAGTTCCACTTCTATTTGTATGGGCGCTCATTCAGCTTGGCCCCAGACCATGAGCCTCTTCAAACAATATTGGGCCCGACAACTGGAATTCCCACCATCGCAGCTGCTCGCTTGCAACGCTGGGCCGTGACGTAGGCAGCGTACTCGTATAATCTTATCTTCCAGAAATCGAGCGAGAACGCGGGAGCCGATTTCTGCTCGCGTCTACCGCTGCCAGATCTTGAAGCGGAAACTAATGGAACAAAAGAAGCATATTATTCATTGCGATAGAACTCATTGCCTGTTTCTGGTTGAGATATCGCGGTTGCCACGAGTAAAGACCGAATTCTTTGCCAATGAAAGAATTCAGAAACGTGGGATGGCCCACTTCAATCACGCATGAGCGGTTCAAGCCTTTTTTCGCAGGTGCAACCAACTGATTGTGTATCAGATATGCGTCATGCTCGTTTGCAACGCTGGGCCGTGACGTAGGCAGCGTACTCGTACAATCTTATCTCGTACAATCGATTTCTGCTCGCGTCTGCCGCTGGCAGTTGTCGTCCCTGCAAAGCTGCAAGGGTTCGTTCTGGACGAACTCCATGACGGCCATCCCGGCATCGTGCGCAGCAAAGAGCTGGCGCGCAGCTACGTGTGGTGGCCACACTTGAGGCGGACCTGGAACGTCGCATCAGAAGCTGCGCCAGTTGTCAAGAGCAACGAACGCTCAAATCAACGCACCTCTGCAGCCGTGGTGATGGCCGACTTCACCGTGGCGGCGTGTTCACGTAGATTTTGCGGGAACTTTTCAAATTATCATTCTTTTAGTGGTGAGCGAGACATATTCTAAATGGCTAGATGTTTTCGAAATGCGCTCGACAACTACAGAAGGCACAATTCGTCGTTTGACGGAGCTCTTCGCACGTTTTGGTTTGCCTGAAACGATTGTTTGCGATAATGGACCTCATTTTGTTTCGCAGGAGTTCACGCACTTCGTGCAGACAATCGGGGTACGGCACGACCTCACAGCTCCCAACGACCCAGCTCCAATGGGCTGGCCGAGCGTTTCATTCAGACCGCAATAATGCCCCCACCCCCTCCCCAAGGCGGCAAAGGATAGACACTTCAGGTAAAGCTGCATAAATTTTTGCTGTCGTATCGCAACACGCCGCATGCCACGACTCATGAATCACCAGCGGCATTGCTCCTGGGAAGACGCTTATGCAGTCGGCTAGATGCCGTAAAGCGCTCCGTAGGGGAAAGGGTAGCCCGCAGACAGTGCATTCAGTTGTCCGTGTCGCGAACGTCATTTCTTGGTCGGCTACAACGTGTTAGCTCGTAATTATTCCGGAAAACCGAATTGGGCTCCCGCTGTGATTGCTGCTCAAACAGGACCTGCCTTTCTAAGTGTGTGCAAGCACCCCCAGGGTCACCTTCACCTACACTCTTAATCAAGTCCTGGCTAACGCATGCCCTTTAGGCGGGACGCTTCAAAACTCAGGAAAACTCCCGGCTATAGTAGGCCTTCGAAAAGGAGTTAGCCGTGACAAGTGTATATAAAAAACGTGCACCCTTCACCGCCGCCTTATAAACGGCCTGCAGTCTCAGTGGCGCGTCGGTGGGGCCGTGTAAGCGAGAATCCTGGCTACAGCTGAACGTATGCTCCCGCGTGTTATAACTTGTCGGCGCAAGCGTCGGTGTATGCGCGTGCGCCGACAGCGTCAGCCGCAAAGGCGAGCAATGCTGCGAGGAGGTATACGCATGGAGCTAACTACGCACTCTCTCTTGCGTGCCTGAAAGAGAATAGGGGCCGCTACGCTCTCCGTTGCACTCCGCTTCTGCTGTTTTTGCGCCGAGAAAAGAAAGGAAGGAGGTAAAAACGAGAGTTCGAAAATATTGTGCGATGGGAAGGGGGTTGCGTTTTTGGCGCGAAACGGGTTAGTTTTAGCGCATTCCACGACAGCGGCGGGTGTTTGATAGGTTGGTGTGGTTTGTTGAGCGTGCCGCGTGAACCGGTACTCGGCCGCCATGGAAAAATTCTCTCATCTCGATATTAAGGGGGTGTTGCGAAGACATAGCGACATCCCCTTGCACGTGAAATGGCTACACGCAAGCTGTTGATGCAGGATTACAAGACGCTCTCGCGCCATTTCTGTCTAGCTGGTGCGCTCACTGCGGACACAGCCCGACGCATCATAACCGCCTGGGTGAGTGTTCTTCTTTCTTCACATACATGTTCGTGCTGTTAGCGTTCACAATGTTGCACGCTTGCGCTGATATATATGAATGACGGTATAGAACTGCTAGAATATTCTTTTGACGGCTTTTGAAATAACTATACGAGTATGCTTACGAGTAACTATGCGAGTACACGAGTACTTTGTTGTAATCGTCATCCGTCTCTATAGTCGCGCACGTGTTGTCGTGCTGGTCGCATTTATTATGAACTCTCATACAGTTCAGACGATTTCGTCGCTCTTGACAGGTGTCAGTGAGATAATCAGTTAATCATTTCGTGTTGCTTAACAAGCTGTATACTTTTAGCTCTCGCGTGGCTTCTTATCCCTCGGCTAGCAACTGTTCTCTGCATTTATAGTCAATGATACAATGCGGCAAAAAAAGCAAGCATATTTTTGCTAGCAGTTGAATGATGTTAGGATCTGCTTTCACGGTAGGTCGTTATACTGCGCATTTATATTTCTTTTTTTGCCTTTGGGAAGCGGAAAAACTTTTCCACAATCAAAAAGTAATAAAACTGCACTTACGAGTGCCGAAGACGTTAGTACCGTTTCATGGGATCAGGCGCTCATAGATACGACTCGCGGCATGTCTTGTTTTTAGGAGGCAAAATCAGCAATTTAACTTTCTGAATAGCGACAGTCTTTAAAAATCGTTTTGCTGCCTAATTTCTAACATGTTTAAAAGCCAGCCTCATTCATGTTCGTGAATACATGTGCGTATCTGCTGTGCCCCTTCACTGATTTCCGTGGTTTTCGGTCACATTTGCCCATTGGTCTTATGCAGTGCCAAGTCAAGTGTGGGCAAGTACATCAGTGCATCATGCACCAGCTGTGGTGCCTGTGAAAACTGCTGATCTCGATGAAGGTAAAGTAATGCGTCGTATGTAATTAGACGTTAGCTAGTTGATGGCATTTTTGTTCTTTTATCCATCATTTCATGCGATGCAACAGCGATATATAACCGTGGTTGTATAAAAGTAGTGTTGTTTTCGTTGGCAGCTTATTATTTATGTTGGATTGCTCATTGTTAATGTTATTACAGAGAAGTGAAGTGCATACAGCAGTCGTAATAAGGGATATAATTGTTGTTCATCCTCGTGATAGTATACACAGAATTTCGATACGTTTGCAGGTGGCAAGACCTTCTGACACAAGAGCCAGGCGCAGTTTTATCGAGCAACTGGTGAGGAGCTCACACCTTGCAGGGTCTCCAGCAGCAGCCGCAGCAACACCGGCCGTGGGGTTGTTTACAATGCCGTAACTAAGCATACGATCTTTCTTTCTGTGTTTTTTATACATTTTATTTTTTTTCCGTTTCACACCCATCTAAATATCGCCACCGCAGCCGAGCATTGACGCGCCGCAGTGAATTAATTTTTAATCATGCATTGGCTGCTACCATTTAAATATTCGCCGTGACTGGCATTCACCTGGTATTGAAGAAAATTCGTTTCCAATATTGTGCTATTGCAATATTGTGCAATATTGTGCAACCAAATTTCAAGCCAAGCTTGCCTGCCACTTTATTTACTTAACGCATGAATCGCGAGTCTATTGTAAAACTGCTTTCCTTGTACGTGATTCTCATCAAATGGCGACTGTGCTGTGGTTTTCACTTGCAGCCGACATTCGAAACAGAGCTTCACTTTTAGGAAAAACTGGAAGTTTCATGGAGAAGTTCAACAAGGTCATACTCGGTCACATGTGCAATGCCTGCATGTATTTCGTGGAGATCGATTAGTATTTCTGAGGAAATCATGCTAAGCTTTCTCTCCTAACTGTAGTAAGTTTATGGTTAAAACACTATTAGAAAGCTTCATTAGCAACTTCTGAAAACACTTTCATATTTGTAACTTCTGTGACGCTGTCTACACAAAATTCGACAAGGTGTATAACAGATTGAAAACGTCCGTTTACCAGGTAGATGTTTTTGTGTGATGGGCGAAAACACCAGGTGATCTAAGAACATAACGTCGCATGTGTGCTCTGCTTTTCTTTTTTTTTTCTGTCAGGATGACATGCCAGCAGCCCGCCCATCGCCTGACCACAGAATTTGGAGGCAGTACGACGACAAGGCGTTCTACGATCAAGTGCAAGGGAATGTGAAACTTTCGGTTGGCACACTTCTAGAGGAAGCCCTTATTTGGTGCTTCACGATGTACTATATTAAGTACCTCACATACCCAACTGGGTATGCTCAATACTTCGTCTTGTGCAGAGTATAATGAACCCAGTTGTTTCCCAGGTGTTTTGCCGGCGGGAAGCTGCTGAAGACATGAAAAGATCAAAGGTATTCGTTAAGCACCAGAATATATTTGTCCTAAAAAAATTTGGCTGGCACGTTTATCGTTTCCTTGAGCGCTGAGCATTGCTTTTAGCGCTGTTTGTATTTTTTTACAATAAATACTTATTTTTACACGTGAGCAGTACCTGTTTCTCGCATGCTTATACACGCTAGACACAGCAGGTACTGTTGAACTATGAAGCTGGTATGGTCCGTCAAGTCATTCTCAACCGAAATGATTCCGCTGAACGGTACATTTATGGGGAACGCGGTGCGTCCATGCTTTAACCGCCGCTACAGAAAAAAAAACGATGCGAATTTTTATACGCATGTCTAAACACACTGCATGCTTATAGTTTCCAAGTTCACTGTTAATGGTTAATCTAGGTAACCATCAAGGGGAAACTGAGCTCAAAAACGCTCCTATGTGATTTAATCGGTTCACGTTAAAAAATCCCACGTGGTTAAAATTAGGCAGTATTAGCATACGGTACCCAGAGCTTCGTGTGCGCAATTTCTTGTGTTTGTTGCCACTGCGCATCTGTCAAAGACTAGACACTTGTGTACGCACGTTACTTTCCGAATACAGTATAGCGTACGTGCCCAGCCAACGCAACGTCTGCGTACACAATTCTAACACTCTGTTAGCCAACAATCAACCACTACACGGCGTGCCACTTGACGTCAAGGGAGTCCGCATTAGGGATACTGCAACCTGACTGCTTTCGTCGTTCTTGTGCATGCCACAAGCACACAAAAATAGTAATCAAGACGCTGGATAGGATCAATGGGGGATAAGTCAAGAGACCTTCGTCCTCAAGTGCACATAAAATAGGCTGGTAATGATGAAAAACAAGATGCTTCTTTGGACAAATGCGCGAATCGTTTGCCGTGAAATGTACATATCTAATTTATTGTTCTACTATTAGTAACGGCATGCTGTCGAAATCAAGTGCGGGCAGTAGAGCTTCCACGAGGTGTTCTAGGTTTCGCAAAACCGTTCACCCTTTTCTCCTAAATCCGCGGTATACAATGCCTAAGTCTGGAAAACAATATTTGCATAATTAACTTACCATCCTCTGGAGCGTACATATGTGCCAGCGCGAAGTGCGCACGCCTGTGGGTGTACCTCGTACTAACATCGCTGCATTGGCTTAAAAAGTTCAGTATTCGTTAAACACCCTCATGTTCGACAAATGGCTACTCTACGTTAACTTTCTTGCGAAAATATGTCATAATTTAGCAGTTTAGGTTCCTCGTGACGACTACCACACTAAGCCGCAACCGCTTTGTATGTGCGGCTCTGCAACTCTAGAACCTATTACTCGATGGTGTCAATTTCATTTTTCAGTAATGCACCACTATACTACCTTCTGGATTTCCGCTGTATACGCAACGCCTCTCGGTAATCCGCACATAAAAAATTAAGTGCGTGTATACGTAAAAAAACTCCAGAAGGCTATCCCATGCACTCTAGCACAACAAACTAACATTCCCCAGTCGCGTGCGCATGCAAATGCAGCCATGTGGATGTAGCTCGTAAATGTTTTGCGTGTTCAGCCTTATTAATCACGGCGAGATTTGTCAAAAATTTATCAAAAGGTGAAACTTGTACACAGTTAGGCACTGCATGCCCATGAAAGTGCCTTTAGCACCAATACTACACTTAGTACATTGCATGGACTCGCGCTTCCAAACAATGTTTCAGTAAACTTGTGTGAAAAATATAGCATCATCCAGTGTGATTTTAGCGCAATCTCGGCTTTGAGACGAGTATTAGGCGATTTAAATAGCGCGGCGGGACCGCTATATCAGCGTGAATCCAGACGTTCTCAAAGATATGGCCACTGATGGAGTCGTAACAGAACGCCACAAACATTTTTGCGATAAGTGCTGCCGGATATAAGATCCAGTCCATGTTAGCATCAAATTCCTGCCTGCGCACTGCGTGCCTGAGAACGGCGAACGGCGAGCCGCGTCTGCAGCGTGCACAGCCCAATTCACGAGTCACGGATGTCGCGCGAGTGGCGTCCAACATAAACCGCATTTCCTCCGGGGCACAGTCCGCCGAGCGACTGCGTAGCTGCATGCAATCAGCGCCAGCTCCTCGCTTCCACGGTCGACACAAACGTCGGCCACATTTTTTATTGAAGCTAAAATAATGTCTAATGGAATAGTGTCATTCATTTGAGGGGAAGCGACGTGCACTTTCCAACGTTTAGAGCCAAGATGAGTTCCTTTACAAGTGAAGTTCATCTGCAATGCGTGCACGGCGTACCGCATCTGCTCGGGCGTGTTCGCATATTGTATATATGGCTGACACTACCACGATTATCAGTGCATGTTCATCTCAGTGTGTAATTATTAGGGAGAGACGGTCGAGCCAACGACGGTAACGGGTAAGACATCCTGGCATGTGAGCGTGAGCGGTTTGTTCTGAAGCACGGTCGACTACGGCTTCCAAATAATCCGAATAGGCTTAGTGACGATATCGGCTACCGGCCCGGTAACCGTCGGCGGTGAAGCGGCCAGCGGCGTTACTGAGAACACGGCGATTCTCCGTCGGTAATCGGCTACGTCGCTGTGCGGTTGCCGCGGATGGCTTCCGAGCACACGTTCCACGGCAAGCGAATCTTGACGTTGAAAACTCGTTCAATCCACGAAAGGCAACAGGCTGACGGCTAACATGAATAAAACTCGGGTATTATGCACGGCAAGACCTCCACTGCACTAATACGCCAGAGCATGTAGCGACGCATTGGTGCATATAAACCCCCGTTCTTCTACCACCACGGCCGCGGCGTGATGTGGTGTAATGGTTAGCGTACGCGCTTGCTGATCGAGTGTTCGCGAGTTCGAATCCGCGAGTGTTTGTTGTGATTTTTCTGTGGTTTATTTCTGAATGTAATATGTGTATATGGATTATGTATGTCATAAAATATGTGTCTAAGCCTCCAAATCCCCGAATAGAGCTTAAGAGGTGACCTAAAATCACTTTTTTTTCGCCGCTTCGTACACCGGCTATAGCTAGGACGCGCCGCAGCTGGGACGCACCGTAGGAAGGACTCACCGTAGCCAGGACAGCTGGTCACGTGGAACGAGGAGCTCTCTATAGCCGGCCTTCAACTAGCCGGGATTCAAGACGAAAAATCTCCGGCCTATATTTAGTCCCGCCTATGAGATGAGCCGCTCAGAAAGCTACTACGCCGAGGGACGGCTACGGGCGGCGCCGCGTACAGGTAGTGCCGGTTAAACAAGCAGTCTATAGGCGTTAGATTTTTCGTCTCGTTTCCGGGCTATAGACTGCCACTTTAAGCAGGACATGATTAAGAGTGTAGCGTCGACACAAGGATCAGCTGCTGCACGGACCTGCAGAGAACGTTACCCCTACGCATGGAACAGCTGGCGAAGCTACGACCAGCGTGTTCCTGGTTTTTCCTGAGACTGGCGACGGGGGTACCAGTTCCTCCCAGTCGATAATCGTGCAGGGTAACCCCGACCATAGGCAACACCAGCACCCGCCGAGGCAAGACGCTACACCATGCGAAATCGTCGCCCACCAGATAGATTCCAAGCTGGACTGTGAATGACTGTGTGCGTTAATAAACAGCATATCCACGGAGTGAATGATGATGAGTGGGCGAAGCTGCGGAGACTCATCGGTAAACCGTGAATCTTCATGAATTCTGCCCAGTACATCATCACCGACGTGAGATCGGGCGCGTTTATACTAAAGGTTCGATGAGTTATGACGACTTGCAGCTCACTTTAATTTTACATGTACGCTGTGAATTTTCATTGTTTAGAAAACCATTGCTTTAGAAAACATCTGAAGTCTTTCGTTAAGCAGCTGGCGTCTTTTCGTTTTGCTTTAGAAACATCTGGCGTTCTTTCGTTTTGCTTTTAGAAAACATCTGGCGTCTTTCGTTGGTTTATTTCATCAATCAACGGCGTTTTGAACAAAATTTTTATTGTTTAATCACGCACAGGAGAAATCTCACCAGGCACTACCTTGGAGGTAAACAATGGCTGCTAATGGGAATGAGAGACAGAAGTCGGCTTTTAGCTAACACTTACACTTCTACTTCTACTAACGTTTCCTACTGGAACATGCCAATGGCTGCTAATGGGGAATGAGAGACAGAAGACTTCGGCTTTTAGTTAACGCGCACGCTGCGAATTTTTTATTGTTCAACAACGCACAGGAAAAATCTCCGACCGGCACCACCTTGGAGGTCAAGATCTGGTAATAGCGTTACGACTGGTTACGCACTACTACGACTACGAGGGACGAACGGGTGCCGCCTTAAGGAGCTTCGCCCCTAAAAGAAGGGGAGGTGGTGTTGTGTCAGCTGGCGCTCAACTGGCCGCTTGGAGAGTGCCGCTTGCTAGCGGCGCCTTTTCTTGCCCGAGCCACGAACTCACAAGCATCAGAGGCGTAGCCAGGGGGGGGGGGCTTATGGGGCTTCAGCCCCCCTCCCCCGAATTTTTCGTGCTCTCATACACCACCGACCCGGGGCGTCACACGGGGGGCGGGATTTATTGGGCTTGTCTTTTATTTTTATCTATGTATCTTTTTCATACCCTCAAACTGTTAGCAAAAGAAACTGATATCGTGCTCTATACAGATGACTCAAAAGTGGATGATCAGACAAAACATCAACTGCTACCTTCTCCTTGGATTCCTCCGCCAGGCTACATGCTTAAGTCTATGAACAATTTGAAGCAGAAACGAAGGTTTCAGGTGGCTTGGCTGGACAGGTACCGATGGCTTAGCTACTGAGCGCTTCAAGAGGGTGCGTTTTCTCGAGTGTGTGCCCTTTTTAGCAGAAGTGAGGTTGGCAAGGGGCCAAGGGCCAACTTGCGCGCACTGGGGCCCTCGCATCCCAGCCATTTCAAAAGTGGAAGCACGCCCTCGAAGTCTTCGGTGCACATGAAGCCACTAAATATCCCATTGACGCCCAGCTGGTAGCCGATAATTTTCTTCAAACCTTCTCAGGATGTGTGCCCAGTGTTGTTGATCAACTGGTCCTTGGCAGGCAAATTCAAATAAAAGAGAACCGAAGGAAGTTACAGCCTATTGTTGAGACAGTTCTCTTTTGCGAGCGGCAATGTCTGGCTCTCCGTGGCCATAGAGACAGTGGTCCCATGGATTCAAGCACAGCCTCCACTACAAATACAGGCAACTTCAGAGCGCTGCTTCGCATGCGAGCGGATTGTGGTGACACAGATCTAAAAAAAGCATTTGGAAAGTTGGCCAAATAATGCCTCGTATTTATGTCCAGATGTACAAAACCAGATTATAGATATTTCTGCTGCATTCATCAAGGAAAGCCTAGTCGCAAAAGTAAACGCTGCAGGCTGCTTCTCCGTACTTGCTGATCAAACGACGGATATTGCTGGTATCGAGCAGCTTACTGTTTGTGCAAAGTACCTTAATAAGGATGCGAACGAAATCGAAGAACTGTTCTTAGGCGTTGTGCCAATTCACGATCAATGTGGCCGGGCCCTCGCCGACAACATCATAGGGTTTCTTATAGACATAGGAATTCACACGCAGCATCTCCGTGGTCAAGGCAACGATGGTGCAAGCTCGATGGCCGGCAAGACTAATGGTGTTCAAGCTTCTGTTCGTAAGAAATATCCAGCCGCACTCACTGCTCCAGTCACGCCCTCAATCTAGTCCTGTATGCGGCATGCTCCGTCACAGACATCCGAAACTATTTGGAGACTCTAATGGCGACGCCAGTCTTTTTCCGTAAATCTTCTAGCCGCTCACACGTTTTGTGAAAAATGACAAGTTTGAGCTGTCCTGAGTCTAGAAGGCAGCGCCTTTTGGGACTATGCTAAACGCGTTGTTTCGAGAAGCACGATGCAGTGCTTTCATTTGTCAGCCTCTTTGAACCGTTGATCGCAGCACTAGAGGGGATTAAGTTTAACGGAAATTGCGAAAGTCCAGTGGAAGCAAACAGTCTAATGTTGGCACCCTTGTCCCCAGCGTTCCTTGTAAGCCTGCACGTGGCGGAGCACGTGTTAGCACTGACTTTGCCACTGTCAAAGAAGTTGCAGACGAGGAGTATCGACATGAGCGCTGCCATTGACGACAGAGAAGCGGTAGAGTAGACAATTGAAAATTGCCGCAAGAATGCGAATTCTTCTTTCTCAAAAATATTTGCACAAGTGCAGGCATTGGCAGGAGAAGTGAATGTGGATATCACCAGCCGTCGAGCCGGTGTCCGGAAGCAAAACCATGGGAGCAATGCATTAGAAACCGCGGAAGAATATTTTCGCAGAATCCTGTTCATTCCGTTCATAGACCACGTACTAGCCCAGTTAAACCAACGGTTCGAAAAGCACAGGGCACTTCTAAAGGACTTCTCAGTAATTGCACCATCCGCAATACCACCAATGCAAGATGATCGGGAGAAAGGAGCAGAAAATCTCCTGACCGTTTTTGCACATGTCGTCGAAACGAGGGCTGCTTTGGGAGAACTGCTGCTATGGTGGATAGTGTCGGCGAACAAAGCAGCAAACCAGCGCCCCAGTACAGGAACCGATGCCCTCTCTTAATGCGACAGCAGGTTGTATGCGAATGTGCAGAAGCTATACTCCAGATTCCAGTCACCCTTCCAGGGACCACTGCCAGCGCAGAGAGAAGGTTTTCAGGCAAGAGGTTACTTAAGAACTACTTACGCTCTACGATGTCTGAGAAACGCATGGTTGGCCTGGTACTTCTGTACGCCCACATAAATGTCGACATCAGCGTGTCGGAAGTCACTGACCGCTTCGCTAAGCTTCATCGCTGGGTCAACTTTGGCCTTTGATACCGAGCAGGGCAAAACACAGCCAAACGAAAGGAAAAGATACTGCTGTTCCAGAGTTCAGGTCAATGAGCCCGTAATTCTGACGCAATATTATTGTTCTCCACCTTTTAAAGCCGTGAGGATTTTGTACCTTTTAGCAGTTACACCGTGACCTAATATAAAGATACGAATACGAGCATCAGGTGGACAATACTAGATAAACCACAGCTTCACCTTGTCCACTGAGAGGTTGGCATACGCGGCGTTACCAAACAAATTCAGCTATTGGGAAGCCGTACCGGCGGCATTGTTTGTTACTTTCATTTGTCGTTATTGTTCATTGCTTTTTGAACTAGAAGCGACAACCCTCCTTTTATATTGAATGCACAATAGTGGTTCGCACTTTTAACACAGTTTTGAAATAGTTTCTTTCGTTATTTCTGCGCTCTTCTTTTATAGTTCTGTCCACATGGTTCGTCCGAGACAGCAGCTTGGCTCAAGGACATATCAGTTTCTGAGATTGCGCAGCATGTTCTTTCGCCTTATTTTGGGCATTATGTATCATGATCATTGCTTAGTTCCGTATATTGATTGCAAATTTAATAGTACATTTCTGATGTTTTATGTAAGCATGCTGCGCACTGTTTCCGGTGACAAGTTTCGCCCGTATTCGAGGTGCACTTTTCCATTCTTGTTTTTCCCTGGCCGCATCATTTGTGCAGAAAGATGAACATTTTGCGTAACCAATCTGCATTAAAATATTTTATCTCGTCTTGGTTATTTTGTGGACTTCATTTTTTTTTTGTTGTCAGGTGCTTCTTCAGTTTAAAACTGATGCAGTTCCAAAGTATACGTGATATTTGCCGTATTTATTACACAAAAAAAAATTGAAAACTTTGAAAAGATTGAAGACAGCTATTCCTGGAAAGATTTTGCGGGCATGCCAACATAATATTTTTATGAAAAACACATTTCTTACTGGTTCTTGACAGTGCGCCTCTTACAAAAACTTGTACCAACCGTCAATAGACAGTTTATTGGGAAAAGTCGATAGAACCTACCGACGGTATATTGAAAGTCGTTAGACCGTCTTATATACCAGCAACCAACATTCCGTCGACTATTGGCCACCGATAACCAATAGAAATTTCCTTAATAACTTTCGATAGACGCTAAAGGAACGTTCAATCGAAAGTTGTTAGACCGTTTTTAAACGTCTTATATACCAGCAACCAACATTTAGTCGACTATTGGCCTCCGATAACCAATTGAAATTTCCTTTATAACTTTTAACAGATGCTAACGAAACGTTAAATTGAAAATTACATTGTTTTTAAGCGTCCTAAATACCTGTTACCAATGTTTCTTTGACGTATACTTTCTTTGACGTATAACAGCCGAATGTAGATGCAGGCCCTTCTGTGCTGCATGCCCTAGTCACCCTGGCTTGCGTTACAGAAGGGCCTACACTTACACTTGGCCATCGTCCCAAAGTGAGATGATCTCAAGCAGGAAATATAGCTGTAATAAATGTTATTGTAATGTGCAATAAACCTTTTCATAATGTAGTTCTTCAACGCACCACATGCTTAAAATTGTGTTAGGTACATAAATTTACTGTAAACATTAAATTATATGTGAAGTTCACAAATGTTCACACAGGAAATATTTTGACAGTGTGCCAGCACATCTGAGTAAACATTTAACTATAGTGATGCCTGAAGTTAGTGACTGAAGTTCTGACGCATGTTAGCAAAGCTCCTGTCCAACTGACCAAAATAAGTGAACACAACTTTCAAACAATGATGTTTTGTTTAGCACAACATGTGTTTACATCTATAAATATTAGTGTCTTGATAGAGCACAGAACTCCGAAAAATGTGTAAACTGCCTACAGCGTGGCAAAACAATACTAAGGAAAAGATCACTTGCATAAATAAAAATTACTAGTAAGATTATGAGATGTATATATACGAGGGGAAGTCGAAAAGTAAAGCAACTTTTGCTATCTCTCCCACTAGTGTTTGTTAACACTGCTACACTCGGCGACAACTTTTCTTGACAGCACTGTGGAAGCTACAGAATCGAAACGCATGCCTGCTACCGCGCTAAAAAATAGTACTTAAGTTTGCTGATAATTTTCTCATTTGCCTTGCTGAAATAAATGCTGATTTATTTATTATGAGACTGAAACAGTCGCGGAAAGTCATAGGTAAAATACAGTTATTGCTCACTTTGCAAGAATGTCGTCCAGTTCTTTCCATTTCATAGACAGCACCACCTTTTCAGCATGCCTGTTTTCCGAAGTAAACAAGGTGTCCATGACGTAGTGAGTCAGTGTGCAGCCGCAAACGCATTGTTTAGTTCTCCAAGAAAAATATACTCGTAATATGACACTAAAACGTACACTGAACAATCAAAATGTCTCTCCCATTCACATTTCTCGTGTATATGTTTTTTTAAACGCGTGAACGATGCGAGCGAGCAAAACCGAAATCAGCCGCAAGCTGCTGTACTACTTGCGGAGCCACACGGATGTGTGGAAGCCCCGGCTCCGTAGCCTTGGCTCCACTGTCAAAATAAGTTGTCGCCGAGTATAGTATTCAGCACTGGATTAGAGTCTTCTGCAACACTTCTCTGGAATGTGTCACTCTTATTTCCGCTTTAGTCGAAGTGTAGCAGACCGTTCAACATGGCAGTCCCATTGTCGATCTTCACCAGGGAGGAAATGAGGGCAGTGATTCGCTTTTCTCTGCGGAAGGTGTTAAACCTGCTGAAATTATTCTTCGAATGCAAGTACATTATGGTGACAATTGTTTATCACGAAGCAAGATCTCTGAATCGATAGTGCATGTCGAACATGGAATAACTTTATGTGACGTGGAAAGATCGAGCAGGCCATCAACGTTTGGGTATCATGATGGAAAACAGACGAATCACAGCGGACGAAATCGCAAATACTTTAGATATTAGTTTTGGTTCACCGTATTCCATCTTACAAAACAGGCTAAATCTTTGTAAAGTGTGTGCAAGGTGGGTCCCAAATGAATTATCAGCACATCACAAGGCACAAAGTTCTGACATATCTCTCATAAACATTTCACCCGTTATCGTCATGAGGGAGATGGGATTTTTTAGAGCTAATTGTTGCTGTATATGAAACATGGGTACATCATCACAAACCAGAAGGTAAAGCTGCGAGCATAATTTAGAAACACTCATCACCAGAACTTAAGGAATCTGAACGTCAACCATGAGCTCATAAGATTATTCTAACACTATTCTGGAACAAGGACGGTGTCGTAGCCGTTCATTTCACCCCAAGAGGCGAAACTGTGAAGTGTGAACTAGTGTGATGTGTTGCGAACCAAACTGAAACCTCCAATCAGATCCAAATGTCACGGAAAACTGCGTAAAGGTGTCATCCTGCAGCAAGATAATGCTCGGCCACATTCTGCCAAGCGGACTGCCAAAACAATAAAGTTGGGTTATTGCTGGAATACTCACTACACAGTCCAAACCTGGCTCCAAGTGATTTTTGTATGTTTGGACCATTGAAAGAAGCACTCGGGGGAAGAACATTCGCTATTGACACAGAAGTCATGATGCTGTGCAAAATTGGTTACAGGTGCAACCAAAAAACTTTTTTTTTCTGACGGAATCAAGAAACTTGTGAAACGTTGCACAAAGTGCGTTGAAGTGCAGGCAGGTAATGTAGCAAAAATAATGTATGCTTCAGTTTCCTATCATTAGAATAAGTGTACCGTTTCTCAAATGTGCCTTTACTTCTTGACCTCCCCTCATACATAGTAGTTAACAAGTAAACTATCTGGAACCATAAAAATTTACATTAGAGGCATCAGAAGTTAAAAAAGCATATTGACGCTGTTGACAGTGCAGGTACACAACTGAAAAAAAGGAAAGAAAATTAAGAGAGTGTGATAATATTTATAAAACGTATGTGCTAGTAAAAACCGCCAAACTGCATGATCACAAACTTGCCCAAGGCTTATTTACAGCTCACTCTATGTAACTGTGTATAATCTTGCGCATTACAAAATCACAAAATTTGGCAAGGTAATGTAATTGGTGTTAGATTAACTTAACGTGACTGTTCATACACTTGCACATTACAAGATCACAGCTCTTCAGTGCTGGTTGCACAATCCATCTTCAGCTGCCCAGGCGACTCTGGTTCCTTCGACAGAAGTGGGGCCACGGTGTTCCTTCTCTACAGTAGATTCATACCCGGAAGCCTAAAAGAAAAACAGGAGTAATGACCAAAAGATTCCCAAGAAAGGGTGTAACATACAGTATGCTTCCGTCATGCTGGAATTTTCTTAGTTCTGTGTGGGTATAAATGCAGTGCACGGCCAACATATTCAGTAAAATCTGACTCCACACAATGATAAATGCAAGAAGGGCATGCTGAAGAATAAATGCAACAAAAAGCGTATTGTGGCAGAACGTTTTATACATTTGATATCGAAGATCTGAACTTTATCCTTTTTAGCTCACTCATGCACCAACACAAAGCAACAGCTCTTAGGCAAAGATGCCCCCTGTGAGTTGTATGTGTTAACCACGTGTAATTGAAAGTTAAATTCTGTGTGTGAGTAATGTCATTGGCTGCTATCGGTAAATTCTGTTCTTGCGGCGAAACGTGTGCATGAGTGCATCCACACAGATACATTTGTATTTCTGTAGATATACTATGATACTCATATGATGTGTTTCTTGAAGGGAATGCAATGCAATATGCATCATATGAAATTTTATTTACTGCACAAAAGCACAATACCACTGCACATACATGAGGGTATGCACATGTATTCATTGCAGGTAACATCTAAAATTAAATTACGTGTTAACTTGCGAATACAACTAATGTAGCTTTCTTCAGGCTGCTCACAATGGCACTATTATATAATGTCAGAAATTCAGTTCGCTAAATGGCTATTGTGCACTGCCGAATTGTGGTCATTAGCTTCCATGATTCCGGTTGGCTAAAAAAGGCAATACTCCTCACCAAAGCAGTACAGGGCGTATGGGGAAAAAGGTGGAAATGCTAAGACTTACAAGGCATCAATCTTGAACCACATGCCATCACAATAAAGCACGCAAGCTTTAGCAACCCCCGGCACCCAGAATCCTGGAAGCTACTGACCGCAATTTAGCAATACACAATAAGCATTCAGTGAAACTGATGTTTGAAGTTGTATAATTGTTCCAATGCCAACAGCTTGTAAAAAGGCAGTCTAGATCTGTTGTGTGCTCACATTAATACATTGTCTAATTTTACATTTGAGCAGCAACACATGCATGACTCACGCATGCGTACCGTGAAGTATGCATAACTTTATTGAGAGTTTTCAGCAATAAATAAAATATTCATATGATGCACATATCACAGACACCTTTTAACATCTGTAGAGTATGCCTAGAGAATTTACTATATGCGATAGACCGTTAGCCTTGTCATCTATCAGAAAATATGTCATTGGAGGTGGCGCTACAAACTGTGTTTCATAATGTTCGTACACGTAAAGGCATTTAGCTAAGTTTTTACGCCAAAGCGGGGCGACGCGCATACAATTCTCAATAACCAGAACAAAATCAGTAAAGCTAAATATGGTGGAAACAAGCAGAATCAAATAAATTGTGCTCGAAAGCATGCCCTAATGCTCAACCTAGCGCTTGCACAGTTAAGATACGGTTATTCGGCTACACATAGACAAGGATCCGTTCGACTACAGTTCAAGTTTAACTAAGGGCTCAACAGGCACGTGTGCCGGCCGCATCAGGCAACCCATCGGTGCCTATGTTGCGGGTGAATTAAAACGTCGGTTCGAATTTAACTAAACTGGCTGTATTAACACCTAAGCGGAAGTGCAAGCACACGCATTAACACGAATATCACGGTAAAGACGTGCATTTGCGGATGCATACACATACACACGTTTGGTCACACGCAAGGAAAACACGTCTCTGACGGTAGTCACATAACGATCCTGTAGCTGTTGAAAAGAGGACGCGCAGCGTATGGAACTTTCTTAGGCACGTTCACTTTTTTAGCGCTCAAAACGAACAAGGAAGCGAAAAAAAAAAAAAAAAACAACGCGGACACCGCGTCATTCTTTTGCGACCTTGTTCGTTTTGTGCCGCTAGAAAATTCACCACGAATTACCAACATGCTCAAGCGTACGCGCTTTAGACACGGTCGACGCTTACACGCAGGCGCCGTCCCCGCCCTACAATTATTAAACCAAAATAGTGATTCATCGCAAGCAGCTCCCCCCCCCCCTTCCAACACCACTGCCGACAGAGGAGAGCGCCACCACAACTCTGTTCAAATCCCCCGCCGAAACACAGCCGCGCATGCGCACACTTGCGTTACACTCCAAACAAACAGAAAAAAAAGTTCGCCTGCACTTAACATCACACAACTTTGCCTTGATCCTGATGAAATGATGCACACCAGCAGGCTGGCTACGTTAACAAAAACTCACCTATCGTCTACTAGTCAAGAAAACCATAGTTAACAGCGTTATTATCCCGCTCACGGTGTAAACAAAGCGCTGACAGCAGCAACGTTCACGTACCTGTTTTCGTTCGGCGACGGCTCAACGATGTGAAGCAGCAGGTCTTCGCTTGAGTCTTCGTAGTAAGCAGCACTGGCAGAACCCACAACACGAGCACAGAGCGCAAGCACCATTCACACAAGAGAAAATTCAACTTCAAACTCGGCTTTTTGGGAAGCGGCATGGACGCGACGAGCAACAAACAAGCAAAGGAACCTTCAGTCCCGCAGACCTCAACGGGTCCGCATTCGTGTACCATTAATTTTTAATCTTAACTAAAAATATTCATTCCTACTTGTAAATACTTAAAAAAACATTTATGTAAATACATAACATATTTGATGCGTACAATGTCTCGACTTTTGTAACAAAAAAAAAAATGGAATGTAAGCGCGCGAAATTTGAAATGTCTGGTGCAGCTTCAGGGAACGTTATTTTGAACAAGTGAGCAAGAACGCTAATAATTGCTACAAAACGTATATATCTTGTGAATTAAAGTTATTCTACTGGTGCACACGTATACACGCAAGATTTTGATGTAATGATTCATAGTCCTTATGTCAAACTAAATAGATACCAAATACAACTTTTATTCAGACAGTGGTACGAGAAAAAAAAATACTCGGGGGTCTGAGCACGGTGCATGAAAACTTTACACGTCATTTGTGTGTGTGTGTTACACGTAATTTGTGTGTGTGTGTGTGTGTGTGTGTGTGTGTGTGTGTGTGTGTGTGTGTGTGTGTGTGTGTGTGTGTGTGTGTGTGTGTGTGTGTGTGTGTGTGTGTGTGTGTGTGTGTGTGTGTACGGATATATTATGGGACGATATATATATCCGCCACGGTCCAGTGGTTATGGTGCTCGAGTGTTGACGCGAAGGTCACGGGATCGAATCCCGGTCGCGGCTGCCGCATGGATCATCTCATTCATTTTCATTTATTAATACTGTCAGCCCTGTTGTAGGGCTATTACGTACAGGAGTGGAAGATACATTGTAATATTATCACGCACTGAATGTACGTAGATCATACATTATTATATAGATCCCCGGGCATATATACATGAATATTATATATAAAGGTTAATATAAATAAATACACAGTCACAGACAGAATGTACAATTGATGACAATGAAGTAAGAACATGACCGTCACCAAGGGCGTATACCACAGCTTCATTTTTTTTCAGGGACGGGGGGGAGGGGTGGACGACGTTTACGTCGGTTTGTATATGGGCGCGTACAAAATGCAAAATGTAAAAGTTGCGGTGCGTGGGGCAGTGGCGTAGGCAGAATTTTTTTTTGGGGGGGGGGGGTGTACGCCCTTGATCCGACATCAATTGGGTCCGGGCACGTAGGTGTGGTCGAGTGTCATTTTTGTCATTTTGTGAGCTCTATCCCATCGGAGAAAAAAAATGCGAGGGGGGGGGGGGCACGGGCCCGATGTGCCACCCCCTGGCTACGCCACTGGCGTGGGGGCCTGGTGGGGGAGGCGCGCACACACATGGAAAATGTAAAAGTTGCAGTGCTTGGGGGGCGCGGGGGGGGGGGGGGTTGAAACACCCAGCACACCTCCCAGGGCTACGCCACTGAGATCTTTTTAAGAAACATTATTTTCACATTCTTTAGAGAAATTGTCTTTAGACTAAAGTAAAGCAACTTTCTTTAGAGAAACTGTCTTTAGACTAAAGTAAATCAACTTTCTTTTAACGGTACGTTAATAGAACGTGAAGGTCCATAGCTCGTCATTAAAGTTGGTAGATCGTTGGTTAAACGTTTAAAGACCGTCAATGTCCATTTTTGTAAGGGGCAGCATTCAAGAAGTGATTTGTAGCATCTAATACAAGCTGTCACTGGTATTACAGGTCATTCATATACTTAGTCGTTCGAAAAATTCAATGAGGAGGACGCGCTGCAACGTGAGACCCCCCCCCCCCCCCCCCCCGAACAAAATTCCTTGGCTACGCCGCTAACAAGCACGTGTTAATAAACGTCGTTCACTCGGAACTTGTCTGATCCATTCGGCACGTCTGTGGCAAAACGTGTTTTCTTTTGAGAAATAACAAAGTTGAGGTATTCTTTGACTGAAACGAAGTGTTCTATAAAAGTGACATACGGTATTTAATGCTCTCCGACATATTTCAGCCGGAAATCCCTGATAGAAAGGCTGAAGGTTTCGGCGGTGCACCGCGAACATACATAAAGTGTTACGCTATTCTGACTGACATTCGGAACACTCACTTCAATTTAAGTCATAATTTCCGCACTATACAGTTAAGCATAGCAATTAACGTACCCTGTGCTTTGCATGGCCTAAGTTGTCCGTTGGATTGGTTTGGTTGTGTCTAACGAAGGAACCAGCCCCTCGAAAAAAATCCCCTTTATTTGTTTCTTCATAGCAAGGGTCAGCTGCCATCTCGTGCAGAAGATCTCCTGCCACATGAAACACTATGGCAAAAAGAAAGTGTTCCACACTCGCTGCTTTGGCTACAAGTGGCACTGGGCTATACTCCCAGGGATTACACGTACAGAAATAGTCAAATGGACGGGGGAGAGCCTTCCGTTGTGCCTAAATTGTTAGAGCATCGGAGGCGTTAATCGAAGGCTGTGGGCTCCGATCCCACCGACATGAAAGGTGCTTTTTTTCATTCACTTTAACTGATTTCTGTTTACGTCATAATTACCGCACTATACATTTAAAGACAACAATTATGGCCCCTATGCTTGTATTCATTTGGTTGTGTCTAACAAAGAAGCCAGCCCCTCGGAAAAAATTGGGGGACTCTTAAGCTTCGCCTTTAAGAGTTGAACGCGATAGCGAAATCCGGCCCCTAGTGCGCACTTCAACCACTAAGCGCATACTTATTAATGTGTATTGTTACACACACGCGCGCGCGCGCGCGATCTAAAGCACTTTCATGTGCAAGAGTCGAGACATATTTCTCACAATGCCTCACAGAGGGCCGCACATTATCTAGCGTTTGCTGTTTGCTGCGTTGTCTTGATATGTTTTCCGCTAGATGGACATAGTTGTCCATTTTTAGAGTTGTTTGAAAGTTCGTGTGTGCTTTCAGCGGCGATGGCTGCACTATCCCGGCCTTTTTCGAAGCATGGCGTCGCGCAAGAAACGTAGCTTGATGGCCTCGCCAATGCGCCTACAAATCGCTGAATGGGCACATTTTCTTCGTGACACCTGCCACACAAAATACGTTAAGGAGACTACTTCCACTACGTGGTATTTATGTAGTGTTTTTTTCCGAAGCAGCTGCAAGTAACATCGTGGCTTTGTGGTAGGACATCTGCTTGCCACGCGAACGGCACGAGTCCGATCCTCAATAGGACCGAAGATTTTTATTGTTTATATTATTTGCATCTTTCTCAATTTTTCGCTCCCGGACAATTTTTTGCTCACAAGCGACGGTAGCGAACCCGACGCCATCGCCGACACCGGAATTTCTGCGACACGAGCTCTCGACCGCTATCGCGTTAAAATGCCGCTTTTTTCTCAGCGCTTATGTGTAGCACTGCAGCTGCTTTGCGGTCTATTCTGAGCGCCCTCTTCGAACCCAGTGCACTTTTCCGCCACGTCCAATCTGGAGAGCGCGTGTTCCTGACGGGCTCTGCCCGAACTTCCAACACCCCACCCGCCGATCTCCGCCTACAAGAAACCTCAAAATCGAGCGACTTGGCGAGCTCCTGAATTTTAGCGCGTAAGCTGGCGCCTCCTCGTCAGCTTGTATCGAAGTGAGCAATGTGCCTCATGATGCACAGATGGCGCTGATGACTATGGAGGCGCGCGAATCAAAAGAAAGCTCTA
Source organism: Rhipicephalus sanguineus (assembly GCF_013339695.2). Lineage (NCBI taxonomy): Eukaryota > Metazoa > Arthropoda > Arachnida > Ixodida > Ixodidae > Rhipicephalus > Rhipicephalus sanguineus. The sequence goes on from NC_051183.1 coordinate 151,647,128, forward strand.
AGCCAATACAAATGAAATAGAAGAATGGCCGTGCGTAGAAATGCTCGCACGATTGCTGAACGGCTGGTGGTTGTAAGTACGAGGCAAAATGCATAAATCCGCTGTCGCACCTTGAAGTAAACATTGATGTTAGACACGAATGAATTGTGATTGCCTCCACAGCCTCTTTTTCCGTCCTCTCTTTTCTTGCGCTTCTCATATTCAAGAAGACATATTGGATTACCAGACACCGAACACAACATAGCTGAGTTACAAGGTACAATGTGGTTAACAAATTAGCAAGAACCGAGTAGTGGAGTGTGAAATAACTAGAACAACTAGAAACATAAACCTCCCTCGACGTCTACAGGACGGCTGAAATAAAGTTATACGATTATAAAATGATAAAATGATAAATTGATCAAATAGAATTAAATGGTTGGTCAAGGTATGAATCACATGATATATCATGAATAGTACGCTATGCATGACGCCGCGCATGGCCTGATATGAATGGCCGAAATTAGAAGATGTAATTGCAGCAATTTCTTTAGTTAGCATAGAGAGAGATAGAGAAAGAAATGTAATGAGGAAAGACAGGGAGGTTAACCAGAAAACAAATATCTGGTTTGCTACCCTGCGCTGGGGAAGAAGAGGTAAGGGGACACAGAAAAGTAAGAAAGAGAGGAATGGGATAGGGAGGGAGGAAAGCACAAACACACACTTACACAGGAGTGTCACAATCGTTCAACGAGGCGGCTCGCTCGCAGAAGCTTCAGCAGCGCCTTCGTTGCTTTCTGCCGCGAAGCTCCATCTTTCCGACATTCCAAAATTGACTGCTCAGAAAGCGGCTGGTCGTTGAGGCGAGCAAACACTGCTGAGGGGGACTGTCTTTGAGAGCTGTACTGAGGGCACTGACATAAAATATGTCCAATGGCTTCGTCATTGCCGCAATGGTCACATGGAGCGCTGTCTGTCACTCCGATGCGGCAAGCAAAGGCTTTCGTAAAAGACACCCCAAGCCACATGCGGCAGAGAAGGGTCGTCTCGTATCGGGGTAGGCCAGATGGAATGGAGACGTAGGCACGGATCCAGGCGGTGAAGCGGGTGTGGAGAAAACCGGGCGTGTTCCACATAGACCTTGCGACATTGTGCGCAAGCGTATTATGCTTTGCTGCTGCCTCGCTTCTTGATAGTGGAGTAGGTTCTATCATGCCATTTTCGCGAGCATTCTTAGCTGCATTGTCAACATGCTCGTTACCGATGATGCCGCAGTGACCTGGCAACCACTGAAAAGTTACATCATGCCCTTCGTCTATTAGTTGATGGTGCAGTTGTCTTATTTCCAGCAACAATTGGTCTCCAGCCCCACGATATAGAGCAGTTCGAAGACAAGAGCAGTTCCAAGACATTGCAGAGCTGGTTTCGAATCAGTAAAAATGCTCCATTTTTGTGGTGCTTCTCGATCAATTCTGCGGAGTGCGCTACGGAGTGCCGAGAGCTCCGCGGCTGTCGATGTTGTCTTGTGTAACGTTCGAAACTGGATGTTTTCAGCTCTTGCTGGCGATGATCACAGCTCCTGTAGATCCGTGTAGTTTAACATTGTATTTGTATTCTTCGTGCAGCATGAGTAGAGTCTTAGAATAACAGAGAGCTGAGCTAGTTGGTAAGTATTCATTCTAAAAAGACAGGGCGTACAAACATGGACACAAGATAGTAGTCAGGACACCACAAACGGCGTTTGTGGTGTCCTGACTTCTTTCTTGTGTCCATGTTTGCAGGCCCTGTCTTTTTAGAAAGGATATCACATCATTTCCTTCCGCGTGAACGCAACCCGCACCGATTTCTCAGGAGAAACGTCGAGGCCTTGATTTCTAAGGTACGCCGATACTGAATTCGCTGCTTTCTGGAGCCTCGCACGTACCTGAGGACGTGTTATACCTGACGTCCAGGCACAAATATCATCTGCATAGAGCGATATTTGCACAGAATCTGGTATGCGTTCTACGAGACCGATCAGAACCAGGCCAAACAGTGTGGGGCCCAATACGCCACGGTGTGTGTAATGCTCAGAAGTCGGCCCATCATCAGTTTGCAGAAACAATCATCTCATATGTAGGAGCGTATCTCAGCATGCGTTACCTAACATAAACGACATGAGCATATTTGATCGCGTAAAGCCAACACTGGGCGCGCAAGAGTTGGCTAGTATTGTGTAATAATAACTATTGCGCGAGTGCCCACATTACGTAGACTATAAGGTTACCGTGTGGGCTTTGAGAAGTAGTCGACGTGGCTGGCAAGCCGCCTAAGGTTCACAACTACTCTAATCACGCAATACTGCGCGTCCACCTCATAGCACAATACTCCAAGTCAAACAATACGCCATAGCCCACTCCTTGCTGGCCGCTTCGCATAACATCGATTCCCACATCGCGTGTGATCGGCTGGATTTATTTTCGGCTACCCCTACTCCCATTAGTGTGGCTGGCTGTGCGGCCACTGCAGTATAGCCGCTTCACATATTTGAAAATTACACCATCTCCCGCTAAAGGGGACCATGAGGCGATGCGAAGCCGGAGCACTTGCACGATCGCGTTTCGTTGGCGTTCGTTGGGCATGCTACCGCCCTCGCGTCGTGGAACGCGAAGAGGGACGCTACGCGCGTCGTATCTTCCATCTAGCCTCGCCGTTAATTCTCACAGGGCGAGCGGGGAACGCGGTCGACAGGCGGGCGAGAGGGGGGCAGCGTAGGAGAGGATGGAGAAGGGGAGGGGACGCGCATGCGCTCGAGCTCATCGCGGCGTTGCGCAGGAGAGAATTTCGGCATGTCTAGCCCGCGTTTCTGAGGAAGAGTGGAAAGAAGGAGGGGGAGAGGGGTATGGGAGAGGGGAAGGGAAGAGGGGAAGGAAAGAGGGGAAGGGAAGAGGGAAAGTGGAGAGGGAGGGGTATGGGAGAGGGTGAGGGGAGACGGAAAGTGGAGAGGGAATGTGAAGAGGGAAAGTGGAGAGTGAAAGTGGAGAGGGGTAGGGGAGAGGGTGAGTGGAGAGGAGGTGTGTGGAGAGGGTATGCGCATGCGCAGTAAGGGTGGTCACGCCGCACACCACCACCACCGCCGCCGGATTGAGCTCCGCCTTAACCCTTTAATGCCTGAATTATGAAAACGCCGAAGAAAAAAATTTGTTTTTCATTTTTCAGCTTTAAATAGCAACCTTAACTTAAATCAGCAGTTTTATTATCCAAAATGCAACTTTAATGCATACTTTTAGGTATGTCGCGAATTCGCGACAACCGGCACTTAAGCCAATAGTATCACAGTATAGGGATATGTTCAGTGGCAACACAAGTATTGCATTCCCGCATCAATGAAGCGGATCTGTTCAGGGCGACGTAACTTGGCGTCGTCATTGTTGTTAAATGCAAGTTTGACTTTATTGCCTCCTACCAATCACGTGACATCGTGTCGGCCACGTGTGGACCCTAGACTCCGCCGCCCAGTATAGCCGACTTCTTGGAAGTCGACAGAATGACATGAAGGTGACGGCATCAAGAAATAGATCTAGCTCGCCACGAGACAGTACCAGTCTTTTATTCGGATTTTTTTGTGTCGCAAACAGATTGCTGTGCTGAACTATGTGATCCATGGAGGTGTCATAAAAAATTCCTTGAAATATTCAATAGGAGCGCGGACAGTGTCCCATTGAGGAAGAGCGGTTTTCCAGTATGGCATTTCCCGCTGTTCTTGACAGTCTTTTTTTTTCCACCGCACTGCATGTTTTAGAGAGGCACTAGCTTGGTTGGTCTACCACATCTTCGTCTTCATCCTCACTGCTCGATGAAGACACTCGTGCTTGTGCATGAGGATCAGGATCAACATCGTCGTGTTCGCTGTCACTGAGACAGCTGTCGTCATTTTTATCTTCAGGTGGCAAGCGCGTGAGAAGCCTTTTTTTCCCATAAAATGAGCGGAAGTCCATCATGAACTTGTCATACCAGTAATCATCACTGACTGACTCAAATGCCGGATGTCGCGAATTCGCGACATACCGCAGAAGCGAGCATCGTGCCGGAACTAACGTACTTCAAAACAACGTGACATGTCGTGTGCAACCTCTTGTATGCGGCCACACCGAAAAAATTTTATATGAGATGGAACTTACGTCCATCGGGCAGATAACAGCGAAGAAGTCAGAGCTGTTGCACGTGCTTCGCGCTCTCCGGCAATTGATACACAGCACTGAGTTCCATCTTGCAATACCTTACATGCGACGGCGCTAGATGTCCCGTGCTGAAAGCTACGTTCACTGCAAATACGTGACAGCCGCCGTTGAAGGCAGCAACGCGTTTCGTGTGTTACTTGGTCGGCATCTTTCGGTATGTCGCGAATATCGCGATAACCGGCAGTAAAGGGTTAAGATACTTCGCATCTAAAAACGCAGCCGCTATGTGACTAAACCTGCTGCTCTTTGCTCCTGTCTGTTTCCTTTCAGTCGGCTGCAATAGCCGTCATATCAAGTGAATGCGACCATGCACATTCTCTCAGATATCTAGAGAATCAGTGTAAATGGGTTCAGTCTTTTTTTTTATTTATTTACTTTTTTTAAGATGCTTAACCCATTCCACCTAAAACGATATACCCAGACGAACATCAGGATGACACGTGCAAATTGTGCCAGGAAGGGCCAGCAGCACTCAAAAACACGTTGTGGGAGCGTAATAACGTTATCAGAAGGATGCCAGTTACTTCCGAGACCCTGCGCCGCCGCTTTACGTAGCTCAGACCCCGGCATCCAAATGAGGGCAGCCCAGAAAGCCCGTGAGGCGGCGCTGAGGCAGAGCCTTCACGTTCCCCCGTGGGAGACCTAAGCCCGGGTCGGATTGAACCTTGCCGAATGTTTAATAAAGTTGTATCCATTCATCGACGGCCGAGCAATGTGTTACCTCTGTTAATCCAACTCAGGAGTCTCACATGTGCAAAGAACGCACAAAGTTCCACCGCATATATTATTATTTATTTTTTTTTTTACAGCGTAACCTGTTATGGGCTCACAAGAACGGTGAGTTTTTGTGGTTATGTCGTCAGCCAACGCCGGTGTATATCCCAGCTATCACACAAGCCAAAAAAAAAAAGAGATAACAGGATTCGAGCCGGAATCAAACCGAGGTATTCTGCGTGGAAGCCAATGCTTCTTCCACGGGGTGACGCCCGTGCTTGAACTTTCCTCGGAATATAGTCTGAGTCTGAGTCTGAGTCTTTATTTCAGACATGCATACAAAAAAATATATATATACATGGCTGAGGAGGAGGGAAAAAAAGCCGCACAGTCGCGGCTTGCCCCATATATAGACATCATGCCCCATAGCCCCATATATAGACATCATGTCGGGTGTGGAGTTGTATTCCCATATGTAATACTTTCTAGCAGAAGCGTAGACCCACGCCAGGCGTCACACCATTAGCGTGTGGGTGTTTCAAAGCGGTCCGCCCATTGCAAAGAGCTCAGCCGTAGCTGGTCCATCAACATCGCCGACAGCCACAGCGTCAACAATGCGTGCAGATTCGTAGGTTCACACATTGCCCTACTCACACACATACGTCGTCTCTTCGCAAGATGATTGTGAATTATGACGCAGTGGGTACTTCGCAAGTATGCTTCTAGTGGGCTAAAGAACGGGAAAATTACCGCATTCCTATTCTCTTCGCCGCCGCGCGCTGTTGGCGGCTTCGCGACACAAATAGTCCAGCTCGCTCGCCTCGCTAGTGTCTGCCAACCGCTGACGCGTGGCGCTTTCAAGGGCGATTGTGCAGGAAATTTACGACATTCCATATCGTTTTGACTTACATCACAAGCCTGTCAAGGCATTGAAGAATGCCTGGCTGCTGCGCTTTTGGATGCAGCACCCGACAGGAATCGGTCAAAGCTCTCTCTGCTATTTACAGCGGGAATTAAATGCGAAGCATTTCTTAGAGCAAACTTCTTCGACTTTAAACGTATCTATCTATCTATCTATCTATCTATCTATCTATCTATCTATCTATCTATCTATCTATCTATCTATCTATCTATCTATCTATCTATCTATCTATCTATCTATCTATCTATCTATCTATCTATCTATCTATCTATCTATCTATCTATCTATCTATCTATCTATCTATCTATCTATCTATCTATCTATCTATCTATCTATCTATCTATCTATCTATCTATCTAGCCACCTACGACTTTGTGATCTCCTGCCCGTTTCGCTAATGGGATGTAGACCAAAATATACATGGCATGACATGAATTTATGCCGAATATCAGTGACAAGTCATAACATGAAAATCATAACATGCATGTCATGAACCGCGAGATTTACACGCTACTGTCCTAGTGCTTTTGCGGCAGCCTTATTTGCTTTATATATATACCACAATTGGTATGGCGTGACAAGAGTATATGACGAACATTAGTAACTGTCCTAACATGCAAATCATGACACGCATGTCATGTTAAACATGACTTACATGAAATGATCTCGGGGTGCTCGCAGTCATTTAGTTAAATGGATATATACAAAAATTGCTATGACGAGGCATTTCTGTATGACGAGCTCAAATGACACGGGGTAACATGAATATAATGACATTCATGTACGACATGATTCACATGCCACGCTCATGATGCGCTCGCTGCCAGTTTGCTAGCTTCATATACACCAACATTGGTGTTGAGTGAGGTGACCGTACGACGAACGTCACTGACAGGCGATAACATGAAAAGAATGACATGCATGTCATGTACGGCATGATTTACATGCCACGCTCATAGTACGCTCGGGCCTGGTTCGCTAGCTTGATATACATCAAAATTAGCATTGTGCGACATGACAAGCATGTCATTCTTTTCATGTTATCACCTGTGATTCACTTTCGTCGTACGGTAGCCTTACTCAACACAAATTTTGGTGTATATCAAGCTAGCGAACCGGCCGAGAGCGCATCATGAGCGTGGCATGTAAATCATGCCGTACATGACATGCATGCAATTATTTTCATGTTATCGCGTGTCATTTGCGTTCGTCAAACAGAAATGTTTCGTCATAACAGTTTTGGTACATATCCATTTAATTAAACGGCCGCGAGTGCCCCAGAGACAGAGCTGGGCAAAGACACTTTGAAATTGTATCGCGATGCGATACAAGATCAGGCAAGAAGTATTGGAGATACAGATGCAAGATACTACCGCAATAATTGTATCCGATACGATACTTGCCAAATGTATCTTAAGATACTTCGATACATTCGCAAATTTGTAATTATAGGCAACCATAATGTAGTAACGAACGCCCATGCACAAAAACGTTTGCTTGAAAATGTCCTTAGTGTGAACAATTTTGTCTTACTTTATTTAAATGTCTGTTAGTATCTCAAAAGTTTTGTCCTTCTGGCTCAAAGTGCACTAGTTTACTTCCGACAGACATTATTAGAGTTTGCTTCGGCTGCTAACAGGACAGCTGTTCGCTGACAGCGGCTCTTGCTTGTCATTTTTGTAATTGATGAGAGTCGCTGCTCAGCTTGCCGACCTCAGCTAGCCGGTCGCCATCTAATCACAAGAACTTCAATAAAATCCTTCGCACGATGGCGCAAATACCGGTGCGGAGTTTTACCTTGTCTGTAAAAGACCGCTTACGCAATACCGAATCACCGGTGTATAGCAGCGACAACGCTGCTAGCGGCATTTTTCGTGACGCATTGTGTGTACGTATAGAGCTCATAAAACTGCAATGACTTTTCAGGTTCTACTTATCTGCTGGCGTAAAACGTTCGTTATCAATATACGCACTAACTTTCAATCTTTTAACAATTTTTCTTCAACGAAAAAACATGTGCACCCCAGAAATACCTAATACCTATTGTATTATCACGTGGTGGTGACGCGATGAAGAAGGCGGCAGTCACTCTGGTAGAAACGAAACTGCTCATTGGGCAAACTTGTGCCCAGAAAATAAGTAACTCAATGTACAAGCAAAAGAATGCTGTACACTGACAGCGGCAATAAATGTCGTTGGCCTTCGATGTTCTGATCATCGGCAGAACGCGTGGTCCTCTATTCGTCAGCGATGGAAACTTCCAGCGTTACCGCTGCAGCTCGCGTACTGCGCATAATTTTAAAAATAATTTTTGCGGTTTTGCATCACAAAATTACAATATGATTATGATGGACGCCGTAGCGGAGGACTCCGGAAATTTCGACCCCCTGGGGTTCTTTAACGTGCACCTAAATCTACGTACACGGGCCTTAAACATTTCGCCTCCTACGAAATGTGGCCGCCGCGGCTGGTATTCGCGCGTGATCTTAACAGAACAATCTGAAACAATAGCGAAGATTCCGAAATATCGCGGCGCGGCTTCAGCCGAGCGCTGCCCATAATTTTTTTTTTTTTTGCGATTCAAACCCAATCACACCAAATTAAAGAACTAAGAGCGCGTGGCAGTATAGTTGCACAAATCGTCGCAGGACACCGCTGCTATTCACGCTGCTATTCACGCCACCTATAGCTCCGATTGCCTGGCGATTTGTAATAGTAAAACAAAAAATTAAGGAGACCTAAAAAAGGAAAATAAATATACGTATAAATAAAATAGAAAAGCCGTTCTGTATCAAACATTCATTGTGAATAAGTATTGAAACGCGATACAGGTGGCACCCCTAGTAGCTATGACAATTAGACAGGAAGTATCGTCAGCTTACCTGTTAATGTAAGACAGAAAAAATATTTAGTGCCTATGAAAAATTGACTGAAACGGCTCGTTGGGACGCTCATGAGAAAAACAAATAATTTAACATAACACTGTTTCTCCAATCCCTTTTCTAACAACTTGAAGATGGCTTCTAATTATTTCCAGAATTACAATGCAAGCTCAATTTCGCTGTTCTACTAAGCAATAAGCAGGATGTGTGGTAGTGTATACGCACTTCGCACACATATAATTACATATTTGCTTTCAAAATCGCCTTGGCGGAACAGTAAACTCAAGTGAAATATAAATGCGTAAACAGTAGCAGAAAAAAGCAGACAGTTCAAAGTAAGAATAAAGCAGAGAGCTTATTTTGGCAGCACGTTACGAGAGACATATTGCTGTGACCAGACCGAGAAAAAAAAGCGGTTCAGAGCCCTATGTAATGTATGGGATTCAAGAACAGGACAACTAAGCCTGCACTTGTGCTAACAATGAAATTATGATTTCAAAAACTCTTTGAAGATAGCAGGAACATAATAATAATAATCGTTAGGGTTTCATTCCTGAAACCATGGTACGATTATGAGGGGCGCCGCAGTGGAGGGCTCCGGAAATTTCGACTACCTGGAGTTCTTTAACGTGCACCTAAATAGAAGTACACGGGCCTCAAGTATTTTCGCCTCCATCGAAAATGCCACCGCCGCGGCCGGGATTAGATGGACAGCAGGAAAAAAAAAGATAGGGTACACGAACATATATTCTGGTAGGTAAACGCTTCATCTATTCTATTAGACCTAGCATCGGTACAAGTGGTGCTATAGTTAGGACCTTCTTTGCACATAAGTCAATTGCATGTAAGTCGAACTTACATCGACAAGATCCTTCCAATCGGTGATGTGTGAAAGCCACGAGACGCAAAGCAACCCTATACTTCAGATTTCGTAAGGAAGCACTTCGCAGAGGAGCGGCATCAGAATTCGCGCGATAATCGCCGCACGCATTGTGTGGTACGCGGCGCTGGACAGTGGATAAGGGTAACCATCATGGCACTGGCACACGAGAAAAGAAAAAAATCGAGAAAAGAAAGGCACGTGAGCTAAAGGCCGAACCATATAGAGCGTTTTGGCCGGCGTTTTCTGACGTTGCGTCCCTCGGCGTCGTCGCATCAACGCCGTCAGAGAGGGCGGCAAACCATATGAGGAGCGTTAACTCAGCGTCGCACAGTGTGACCAGAGGGAATGAACCTGACACCTCGTAAAGCAGTGTACAGTTTCCGTCAATGGACCAATAAGATATATTCCTGATTATAGCTTTTATGTTTCATTTGCAATTCTGTGGTGCAAAAAACGAGTCACAGTGCCGCCGAAAAGTTAATTTTTTTATTTGACTTGTAGCGCCAGCTATTGGCATTAAGAAGAACCACAAACTCCTAATATATGGCCTCTGAGCTTGAAGCTGCCGCACATCTTTGAGGCCACGTATTCGGCCAATACACTCATTCCTGCTAAGCCTACCGATGAACTTGAGTGCGGCTCTCGGAAGGAGTTCAAAGATATCACGAGCGCTTTGCTGTCGAAGCTTCTAGGGAACAAACTAAGTCAAATACAAGCATCAGTTGAGAACTTAAGGGCCACACAGCGCACGGCGACGACTTATTAGATTCGAGGCGGGCGGCAGCCATTTTGGCAGCAGCGACGACGCCGTTACGTAGCGGAAGTCGCTGCCAGCCGCACGTTGATTGGTTCTGCGTCCATCGAACTGCTTCCGGCGTCGACGCTGCCGCCCGTGATGTCTGGACCGTCCAGAGGTGGACGTTTCGGCCACCGTCACCGGTAGCGTCGACGTCGAGGGACGCCGGCGTACGAAACGTCGGGAAAACGCCGGCAAAAACGCTCTATATGGTTCGGCCTTAAGCATAGAGGTTCGCGCGCTTGTTCTGTCGAGACTACGCGAGTGGTGTCATGTTGCTCTGCTCCCCCAACAAGGACGCGCACACCTCATCACCTTCCAGAAAGATAAGGATATGTCACTGCACTTACATTTATTCAGTCGGTTTAGTGGCACCAGTACTAGCTTGAGAAGCAGAGTTGAGCCAGCGATTATTGTTTCGTACGGTGGTGTTTCTATAGGAGTATCTTGTATCTTAAGATACACGATACATTATTGAACGTATCGGATATACACATACAGATACTCGTCTTGCAAGACGTATCGCGATACAGAGACAAGATACCCAAAGAGTATCTAAGATAGTATCTGAGATACATGTATCTTCGATACTGCCCAGCACTGCCCAGAGACCATGTCATGTAAATCATGTTATCCATGATATGCCTATCATAGTTTACACGTTAAGACCGGTCACTTATGTTCGTCGTACATTCTCGTCACGCAATACCAACTGTGGTATATATAAAGTAAACGAAGTTATGACCTGCTATTCATATTCTTCATACAGTCATGTTATGCCATATCATATTTTGTATACATCCCATTAACAAAACAGGCAGGAGAGCACGAAGTCGTAGGCGGCTAGATTAGATAGATAGATAGATAGATAGATAGATAGATAGATAGATAGATAGATAGATAGATAGATAGATAGATAGATAGATAGATAGATAGATAGATAGATAGATAGATAGATAGATAGATAGATAGATAGATAGATAGATAGATAGATAGATAGATAGATAGATAGATACGTTCAAGTCACAGAAGTTAGCTAGGAAATGCTTCGCATTTATTAAATGCGGACAGCCGAGCGCGTAAATGCCGCGCAGTTCGCATTTCTTCATCGCGTTACAACGCGCGCGTGCGCGTGCAGGCAAGTGAAAACTGCCGCGACTTCTTTCCTAATCAGTTAGAGAACAACGGTAAGCTTGTTTCTGGGCTGCAAAAGCGCACGCAATACGTAAAACATGCGTTACTTCGCGTAAAATCAACACCGCGCCGCTGCAGCTTCAGCCACGCTGGACCAAATATGGCGGCGGGCCGGACGGTCGCGGTACTTTTCCCGTTCCAGTGGCATTACAGCGGGCGAGCTTAGAGCGGGTTCTATGAAGGCCGTTTCTCAACGCCGGAAAAACTAACATCCGGGTCCTGCAAAGCATTCAAGGCCATGTACTCCGCAAGGTAAATGTAAATGGTAGCGAAGCTTCCATAGAAGCCCATACGTTCAGAAAATGGCTGCTCATCAGCTGCTCATGGGGCTTAGCGCCATCTGTGTGAGGAGGGAACACTTCCGGCGGAACAAAAAATAAAGCGGATGTGACGCAAGATCCGGTAAAAAAGTGACGTCATTTTGTTGGCACTAGCGCGAAATTTGACCTCAAAATATTTTTCTTAGGCCCCTGATCGCTAAGGACTCGCGCTACCCTTGGCGAATGCGCTTGAAGCCAAAGCTAGCTAAACTAATATCGACCCGTGACTAAACAGCGGTGTTTAAGTGTACCGTCGTGCATGCAATTCGCCTTGGTTTTACCAGGAAACATTATTCTCTGAGCTTTTATTCTGCGTTCGTGTCATCTTCCACAGCGTGAATAAAGTGGGCAACAGCGTACCTCTCATGTTTGCAGCGTTGCTTATTTGCTTCGCACATGCGCAGGGGACTTAAAGAGCACATTGCATGTGTGCTTCAGTTCTAACGAGAAGAAATGACGCCTGGTCATGCCAAAATAATATTTCAGTTTTATTCAATGATCACAATAACGCAATTTAACGCACAATACACAATGAGCAACAAATGTCATAATAAGTACAAAAAGTGCGTACACTACGTGCACTATGTTTTGCCTTTTGTTCCAATAAATTAACCTTGCGTGTAACGTATCAAGACATGCGAATTGGAGCGCGACAGATAACTTAGCGATCTGCTCACCGATAACAGGAAATATAGTAGGCACCGCGTGTTCACGAAGGAAACCGGGCAGCAGGAATACCGATCCATGAAAATCCAGCAAGCACACTACTCCGAACCGTTGCCCCGGTGTCTTATCTAGAAGAGAGGGCTCGCCAGGCATACGCGTGTTGCTATTGCATCCTTGGAACACCACATCGTTTCCGCGAGTACCGAGGAAAGCGTTCGGCGTGAAATGTTAGCCGCCTCGTGCCGTTGTCCGTTGAACACCGTAGCCAACGCGTTCACCAACGATGAAACGCACCTCGCAACTTCGCGCACACCAAAATCAAATTCTCGCCACAATAAATCACAGAACGCATGCAAGTGCGAAACACCAGATCGCCTGGCGGGGCGTGTCGCCGCAGACGAACTTACGAGCACGCCTTTCCATGCACCGCGAGGGTTGCACTGAATGACAATGACGTGCGCCTCTCTTCAGGGGGCGCTAAGAAAAAGGTTTTTCGTAAGAATTAAACACTGTCGTACATTCTTGGCACATTGCGTCTACATAATATTGTTCGGGAAATAAATGTAACTTGTAAAATATAAAGATTGCTTTACCTTTGAATAAAAACTTGGTTTTTCGCTATTAGTGTTTGTTCCCTCCAAACATAGTCGCGCTTCAATCGCAGCACCCATAACTCCCCTTGCTGGTGTCTTTGGCAATAGGTTCTGAACCGTTTTTCGCCCGAAGCTTCGCGACCTATTTGAATCGACCTTGTACTCCGCACCTGTTTGGGGCTACCTCGGTGTGCTAACACGGTAGCAACGATTGCTATTGCTAAAGACCACCTGATCACGACATATATAACTGTCGACGCACTCCGGGCACATATCCGTTACATATCCAGAGTGCCTGTCCACCACCTCGCTAGCTTGCCACTAGAAAGACAAAAGGCAGCATTTTCCAAAGTTGTTGCGGCTAACCAGCATTCCATCTCGTGGAGATTCTCGCGCGCAACCATACCACTATCTCCGGAGTGGTGCATGAAAAGGCCCACTGTGCACCTTGAAGTGCCGGGGATATCTAAAAAGGCAAGCCTGTCATCTGCAGCCCTCAAGCAGATCTCACTGGACCTTTTGCATTTGTCGTATGCTAACCGAATTCATGTTTACACGGACGGTTCGGTCTCGGCAAGTTCGACAGGTGCCTTTGTGATACCATCTCGATCAATCAACGTCAAGTTCAAGACATCACACGTCACGACATCTACGGGCTCCGAGCTCGCCGCTCTTCGAGTTGTTATGCAAGAATCCCCTAGTAGATGAGCCATATTCTGCGACTCCAAGGCAGCCCTTCAATGCGTGCGAAGTCTACGACGTGGAAACTACCACCAGTTGGTGTCTGATATCAATACAATTTGTCATCGCGCCGCAAATCAAGGACACGACATTGTTTTACAATGGCTTCCGGGTCACTGTGGCATCAGTGGTAACCACGCCGCTGACGGCGCTGCCCGATGTGCCCATGATGGAGCGCCCACACTGTTCATACTCTTGTCAAGAGTAGATGCAGCTAGAGAACTTCGTCACATCGCGCATAATACCACGCTTGCGCACTGGGATTCTCCGCTTAACTCCAATCGTCGCCCTAAGAACCTTGAATCATTACTCCAGCTACAACTGCCATCCAAGATTTCTCGACGTGACGCTACAACGCTGTGCCGGTTGTGGATCGGTGTAGCGTTTAATAACTCATTCAGCCATCGCATTGGCATGGCAGATTCATCCATGTGCGAACGCTGCAAGTGTATAGAGACTATTGAACATCTCTTGTGCCACTGTGCCCAATTTGATGAAGATCGGCGGACTATCCAGTGTGCCTTGAATAGACTGAATGACCGGCCCTTTAATGAAGCAAAGATCTTAGGAGCCTGGTCGCGCAGCATATCGCGCCAGAAAGCCCCACGAGCCCTCCCGCGGTACTTGAAAAGAACCTTATTGAGCGACCGCCTGTGAAACTCGGCACTGTGTGTGTGTAGTGTGACATGTGTCTATCCTTCTCTCTCCCTCTCTCTTTTACTCCTTTATTCCCCCTCCCAATGTGTAGGGTAGCAAACTGGAAGCATTGTCTAGTTAACCTCCCTGCCTTTCCTACATTCCTTCTCTCTCTCTCTCTCAACCTAATTCTGTGACTCTGCTGCGTGTTGCGTGAAGACCTGATCCTTCTTATCTGCCAGATATTCGTTGTTTAAAAGGTGAGGTAATGCAGAGGGTTAATATTGCGTACCGCAGATTGCCTAATGAGGACACCCTCCCTCCCCACGTCTACGTAAAGGAGCGTTCTTGTATCCTCCCATCAAAAAGTTGCGCCTACAGCCGGTGTCTAGAACCTCACATCCAGCCCAGCCGTGCAACACCATAGCCACTGAGCGACCTCTTATCGAAAACTACAAAATACAGATGTCTTGAAAAAATCGCCAGGCCTCCGCGGAAAGCGCAGCGCAGTCACAGCGAAAGCTGGAAGAGCGGCATTTCTACAGCCCGTTATAAACTCTCTTGTGCCGACTAAGATCAGTACACTAGCAGCGTACCCACTACGCCACAAATCATAAGTTTTGTGAAGTTGGGAAGCACCCACTACGCAATTATTCGTCATTTTGGGAGAAGCGAGTTACCATCTGTAAGGCTATACGTGCACTTTGTTGATGCGACGTTTCATGATGATGAAGGATTATGGCTGGGTCATTTGTAATGGGTCGGAAGCTTTAAAGGGGCCCTGGAATACCTTTCTTAGTTATACTGGAATAGTCTCATTATTGACGTATGACTCTTCACGAGTCATATGCCGCAAAAATTTTTCGAATCCGTCAAGTCTAAGTGGTGTTACCAAATTATACAGATCACGTTCCGCAGCTTTCTCCCTCAACTCAACGCCGCGAGCGCGCGGAAAGCTGCGCGGGTCGTGAAGGGAGGGAGGGCGGAGGTGCGAGGAGGCGCCGAAGAGTTATGTCAGCGCCGGCGGCATTTTTTTTTCTTCTTTTTTTTCTCTCTGGCGTCTCGGCGCAACCACGTGGTCTGTGGCGCCACTTCCGGTCGGCTTGCGTGGTCGTCGTCGAGCGGAGCCCATCGCACCGTGTATCGCGCGTGCTTGAAAACTGCGAGTCGGTTTGGTAATGTTGGGTGTGCACCTCGAACTGCCGTAGTGTTTTCATCGCTTTGCCAACCATGGACGCAAACCTGCGTGCGCGTTTGGAACGAATGACAGCTGAGATGCGTTTCGACCCACACTCCGATACACCGCCTCGTCGCACTGCTCGCGCTTGAATCCTATTAAACACGGCAAAGCTGCGTGCACCCTTCTCCCAGTGGCGGTACTTCGATGCTGTTTGCTCTTCGAATGCGGGCGCACAGCGAGTGCGGGCTGACAACAAAGAACTAAAGACTAGAAGAAAGGATCGTGGGGCATCGGGCCGGCGCGGACCCTTCCCCCGGCTGTCTGCAGCTACCGTGAAAATGCGAGTCTGCTTGGTTGCTGTGTCGCGGTTTCTCGGGAACGTGAGGCTACGGGGAGGATACGCCGCGGTACGGCTCGATGACATACTGAACAAACAGCGAACGGGACTCTCGCCATACAGCGAACACAGGTATCCTAAGCTAGCCGGCGCCAGCATTGTTATCGGAGAAATGCTGCACCGCTGCCTCGGTCGGTCGTGAGAACATGACGACGATGCAGTTTCCAGCTGACGAGGCAACACTCGAACGGCTGTCACTCTCAACGGCAACCGGCGATGGTCAAAAGCACAAATATTCACGAATTCGGCACTGCGCGTGGTGAAGAAAACGCAACCACGCAACTACGAGCAGACGAGCTGTCGGTGAGACCGGAAGTGCTAATATTAATGTTTGTTCGGGGTTTAAAGGCATAAAACAATATAAACATATATAGTATCTACTTATTGAACTCAAAATTAACAACTAAGGTGATAATGAGTGTGTTATCGTGATTATAACATCAGCCAATGGTGGAACTGCCGACAATCGCGTCATATATTGCGGACTAATACATCATTTGTCGAGAGAAGAGGGAGCGATTTTCAGCTGACTTTGAGAATTTATTGTAACTTCCAGGCCGCTCGCTTCGCTATAATATTTGGCTCGCGTGTTCTCGGGAGCCTCGACTACCGAATGGCAGTGCTTTTTGACCCTGCTCAAAAAGTGTTGCAGGGCCCCTTTAAACGACTCACTAGTTACATAATTCGCATCGTGTGACGCCTGGTCGTTATTTTACTCTCCCACCGCGCTATGTACCGTGCGTTAACGTGAGAAAGAGACAGAGAGAGGCACGGTAAGAACTTTATTGAGACCCCGAACAAGTGAATCATAGAAGCCTTAAGGGCTTCCTTGGCAACCACTTGCGAGGAACCCACTAGGCTATAAATCATCATAACTTTTGTGAAGTAGCAACGCAGCCACTATGCAATTTTTTATCATTCTGCGGAGAACCGTGGTACCCGTTAAACACCTGTAAGGCGTTATCTTCACTTTGTTGATGCTGTGGCTGATGACGATTAAGAAATATGGCAGAGCCCTTTGTAATGGGTTGGAAGCATTCAACAACCCACTCGTTGCGCAACTGGCATTGCATGACGCCTGGTTACAGAATTCGCGTTGAGTGACGCCTGGTTGTTATTTTACTCTTCTACCACACATCATTACATATGGTAATGTGGTTCCTTCCCGGCATGAAGCCTGTAGAGGGTCTTTTTGCAAAGCAGTTTCAAGCACCGGCATGGCTCTGAGGTAGAACACTGGACTCCCACGCAGAGGGCCCAGGTTCAATCCGTGTTCCATCCCGGATATTTTTTCTTACTGAGTTTTTTTTTATTTTGCGCGATAGTGGTTACGGACACCGGCGGCGGCGGCGGACAACTACGGCCCCAAAAACGGCCCTTGCTGTGATTTCATTACAGCTTTTGCTGTAAAATAGTATCAGCACTTTCAACCTGAACTTTATTTACATAAAGAACAAGTTTACAGAGCACCACTACGGACCTGCCATGTCATTTGTAGTGAAACGGCCACATGCGGTTTGTCTCTTTAATGCGAAGCATTGTTTTATAACTTCTACATGAGATCTCGCGATGTCTCGTCTAGTTTGACAATGTCTTGCAAAGGCTACGCTAGCTGTGTCCTCCTCCTCCCGTCACAATGCCGCTGGCTGTCGCCAAGTTTCACAGGGCCTTGCCAAGTCTCGCAGTGTGACGCCATGTCTCGTCGAGGTTCGAAAAGTGGTGCTTGATCTCAAGAAGACTTCTAGCTGTCGTGCGGTTCACGTACTCTCGACAGGTTTCCGGCGCGTTTACATTATAAGCCTCGCGGATTCGCGCAAGCACACGGAGACAAAGAAGAGATACAGAAGGACGAGCGCAATACACAAGGACGAACACATGGATGAGCACAAGGATTGCGCTCTTCCTTGTGTATCTCTTCTTTTTCTCCGTGTGCTTGCGCGAATCCGTGAAGATGAATATGTTCCAATTAGGCCTACATGCAGTATTGCTTCACTTTAAAAGCCCATCGAGCGCTCGCGGGCGCACTTTTATTTCTTTTTTTCGGTCACACTTTAAAATGCCAACGACACTTGTGAGGCAAAAAGAGGATGGACGAACGGCAGGCCGTTCACATTGCCTCCTGCTTCAGACGCGTTAAAAACGTGCATTCTAGTTGGGTTGAAAAAAGTTTGGCACTTTCCCCAGCGCTGCCTCGTTTGCGTTCCTATGTGCGCTACCCCAATGTGTACCTGCAAGCGTTCGTACGATAGTCCGTGCATGTGCTGATATGAGGGTGCTGTGGTGTCTGCGTGTGCGTGTGTGCGTGTGCGTTTGTGAGTGTGTGTGCGCGTGAGAGAGAGAGAGAGAGAGCGCACGCTTGAGTACTACAAAAGAAAATACGTGCTGTCGTGAAGGCACTAATTCTACAAAATAAATTTTTAATCCTGATCTAAAGAACGGGATATTTAGCTTCTCATGGCACCTTCTGCCTTGTGTTTTTTGTAGAAAAGACTATGCCGCCATGTAAGCGACACTTCATTAGATTGGTCAAACTACTCTAGTGAGCCTTTTCCATAGCATGGACATAACAATGGCACAAACCTGGCTACTAAAATGTACCAAACGTGGCCGAAGGTAAAAGCACTTGCGTGTATTTCGAAAAAGGTCCGCTATTTTATTTTTAGACAGCAAGTTTTTTTTCGCTCTCGAGGAAACTTTTTTTTTTTTGAGGTTACGAATTAAACACGCTTGTTGTGTTCGCAGAAGTTAATGAAAATCAGCAACGGGGCGAGAAGCGGCTTTATTCAGCATTTTGTGAGCAGCAGAGATGGCTGCCTCATGAATGCAGATCGTAAACGGAAGGCAAGGGACGCCATAAATATCCAACACTAACAAGAATCACGGCTGCATAAAGGAACCGCTACACCTGTTTCCTGCATTCTTACCGACTGACACTGTCGTCGACATGGTACATACGAGTGCTAATATCGCCTGCATGTGCATCAACCTTTACTCCATACGCCATGAATACCAATTGTGCCTTAGTATAACGAATAAAAGGCTTCAAGTGCAGCTTTCTACGCCGCGTTTGTAAAGTCTCCCATTAAAAACTTTTCTGCATGGTGTTTGAGAGAACAGGGTCCAGACTGTGTACTCTCAGAGTCTAGGTGTAGAGTCAGTGAGAATACACAGCGGATACACCTAGACTGTGTGTACTCTACTGAGTTTGTTAATGTAGCATGCCGTAAAATGGTCCCAGATTACGTAACACGGAGCCTACGGGTAGTGAGTTCAGTGTGCTGAACTCACTGCCCTTCCAGGTGAAAAGATATTGTAGGCACGTGGAAGAGACCTTGGTAATCCTGAAAACGGTAAATCTGGGTGCTTTCCACGCGGGCTGAACAGCGTACACCACACCATTAGGTGCACGTATGAAACAGAGCAAGACAATGTGTTCCCTCTTTTGGATATGCTTGTACGTGGGGCTTAAATGGCAGTGTGGAAGCGGCAGTGTACCGGAAGCAATATGACACCGGTAATTTTTGTCCTTTCTCTCTCACCAACCGACCGAACACAAACGGACTTTCTGGCTACATTGTGATGCAGTGTGCTCCAGTAAGCACTTGCGGCTACGAGAAGTGGGAAACGTGGTTGTTGCACTGGGACGACAGCATTAGCCTGGGAGGTTTATTAACGACACCCAGAAGCGCATGCGAAGAAGGACGGGGAGGGTGTCACGAGAAAACACGACGTTCATTGTGTCTGTTCCCATAGGCGTGCGCAGGGTCCCCAACCAGGCGGGGGGGGGGGGGGGGTTGTCGCAGCGTCGCTCCCGCTTCTATTCCATGTACGAGGCAGATTTTGCAACCCCCTCTTAGGTGACTAGGGGGGGCGCCCCCCCTCCCCCCCCCGTGTGCACGCCTATGTCTGTTCCTTATGTTCAAGGCATATCAGACTGTGTTCTGAAAGCTTTGCGTCCGCTTGGCATACATACTGGACGACCGGCGAAAGGCGGGCTAATTGGTACGTGACTCAAAAGTGGAAAAAACAGCGCGAACGCAGGCCGAAGGAAGGTGACACGAGGAGGGGCGCTGCCCTCGTGTCACCTCCCTTCGTACTGTGTTCGTGGTGTTGTCTCCACTTTTGAGGCACACATACTTTTATAAAGCCCCGTTACTCCTTGTAACATGTGTTCGCTAAGCCCAAAGAGCGCACACCTGCGGACGATCAGAGCGGGCTCGTCTGCAAAGTACGATGCGCGGATTGCGACGGAACTTACATCGGCGAAACGGGCAGGAAAACATCAACGCGGTTAAAAGAACGCATATGAGATGTTGCTAAAGCCGCCCATGGAACGTGTTCCAACACGGAGCTTGTGAACACAGCTAGACGACAGGCTGTAGCACTTAAACAATGCGACGACGCCGGCTCGGGAGCGAAGGTGGGGGAAAACTCCTGGAATCATGCTTCATTCGTCGCGACACATCTGCTTGCGACAAGAACCGCGGCCTCCTACCGGACGTGTACAAGGACGTATGTTACTAGTGGGGTGGGCGACCTCGGCTCATTTGTTGCCAGCGTATACTGAGGATGCCACCTGAATAATTAGCGAGACGTCTATATTATTTTGTTACAGTCGAACCCACTTATATCGAATTCCCCAAAAAAGAAGAACAAATAAAAACACGGGGATTAGTTCGATATATCGGATAGTTCTATATAGACGAACTTTCCTTGACATACGTCACGAAAATACGGTGGTGCTGTCGTCGGGCGCTGAGTTTCGTGTGGTACGCAAAAGCCGCTGCGCCTGCCGCAGCTGCTGCCGAGTTTTCGCTGGTGCGTGCGCTGTTTGTTGTCGTACAACGAAGAAAAACGCTGCACTCATAGAGTTTCCTACAATACTTACTAGAGGGAACTTTGGCGCTAGTGTCTATGGGAGCTGCAACGCATGGCGCTTCAGCCAGCATGGGAATGATGGGTAGTACACAGATTTGTCTAAACTTCGTTCTTTCGGCTCCGTTTGGCTCCGCGTCACCTGCGTCCGCTTTGTCGCAAAACGAAGTTCAGCAAAAGTCAGCAGTTCCACTTCGCCACTTTAACTTTTTTTACGCTCACCAAATCAAATCTGGTCACAAAGTTCACAACGATACATTCTTTTGTCCGAAAGAAAAACAAAACACAGATATAAACGAAGCCGCTAGTGCGTTCGAAGCCGTAAGTACGAAGATTAGGCAAATCTGTGTACTACCCATCATTCCCATGGTGGTTGAACGATCGCAGCGCCAGAGTCCCCTCTAGTTAATTTTAGGAAACTCTATGGCTGCACTGACGAGCTGCGTTGTGGTTACTTGTGCAGGAAGGCACAAAAGAGGCGGGATAACCTTCTGTCCGCTTGTTTTTCTTTTTTTTACGCAGACCGTCGCAAGAATTTAGCTGTTAAACACAAGCACTTGTCTGTGACGCCGGCTCATAGGTCATGTGACAAAACTTGAGCGGTTTGCAAGTCTCGTTTTACCGAACGAAAACGAATAACTTTTTCAAAAGTGCGTCATTGTAGTGTCCCGCACACCACTTTTTGGCATAAGCTTTGTGTGGAGGCATTGGAAGAATGTTTATCTTAGAGCTCAAACACGTAAGCGGTGTGAATAGCTTTGTAATAGTCGGAGAATTCATCACGATTGAAAAATATTGAAGTCGGAGGGGTGAAAAGTATTTTGTAGTATTCGCGTGAACTAAAGGTGCGGCTCGGTTCATTAACGTAGCAGCGAATGAAAGCACGACTTCGGCTATTCTTTTCAAAGTTGTATGCGGCTGCGATGACACACGCAGCACAAGTGCATTGGACGCAACTGTTCTGGCTGCGATACGCATTAAGACATTTCTATATCTTTCAGACTCCACAGGCAAACGGCAAGCGTGAAATGTTCCGAGTCTGCTTACGGGTTGTAGGCCTGCGCGGTCTCGACTTGGGCGTACGGGCAGAGCTGCTACCGGCGATTGCATATCGAAATATCTGTCAGGTGTCCCATGGCGAACCTGACATATATGTAGCAGCCTTATCCGGCCGTGGCATGTAGTAATTGTTTAATACGCTATCACAGCTGTATCGCGAATTAAAGTCACCGAGATCACTCTTCAAGTTTGAATGAGTAACTAAACCGGCGAATTTGTTTATGTGCGAGGATTTACCGTAACGATTATGTACATGTTCGTCATTATACTCCGCGCAACATCTTGTGGGGCTAGGAGGTCCGTCCTTGCATTAGTTAACGTCGATGGCATTTCGCGAATCAGTGAAATTCGTGGCGTCAACATACCAGACGCTATGGTGAGGTTATCAGAGGTAGAGTTGCACGTCAACATAGTTTTCATATGTTCATTTCAGAGTTCTTGGGCCACGAGAACTTCCTCTGTCGCGGCCGCCCGGCCGCCCCTTGTTAACACGCGGGAGGCGTCCCGACTCGCGGTGCTCGGAGGCAGCTTTGCAGTTGCTGTGCCACTTGTCACGTGATCATAGAGGGCGGTGGTGAGCTTTGGGCTGGGCGGAGCCTACGCGCCGCGACGTCGCTACAAGAACCTCAGTATGTCGACGGCGCCTACCCTGTTTACGAACATGGAGTAGGTCTATACAAGTTTTAATGACGTTATTGCATTTTCGATGTGAATTTTGACAAGCATGTGGGCTTCACGGCACTGCTTCACAGTAATATAGGAAAACTGCCTTCACAGCCATACGCGGGAGTTTTTTTTTTATTTTTTATTTTTCCGTGATTTGTAGTTGCGGAAGCGGGATAATATGCCGGAGCGGGTCGTACGCAAGAAAATGCGGAGTAGATCTGTATAGCGCCTCAACATCTTCATATGCAGCTGTGCGTTCTCGACTGGCGCTGGAAGCGTGTACTCTGCATTGGCCCTGCTGTCGTTCTTCTATACAGTCGAAACCCGTGATAACGAAATCCCGAGGGAACGAAATTCTCGCCGCAACGAAATATTTTCGGAGCACCGGCGAACGGCCATAGGAGTCAATGCCTTTCGCAACTCGCGACTACGAAAGATATTAATACCGCAGTCCCTCATTAACGAAATTTTTGAAACAGGAGTGCGCAAAATAATCTACTCTCGCAACATTAACTACATTCGAAAACTGCTGAAATGCATTCATGCTACACTTAAATTATTCAAAACTATCACTAGAGCGCACTTGAGAAGCAGCCGCCATCGTTGTTTACAAAAACACAAAGCTGGCAACAATGATGTTGATGATGCCTTGCCGAAACACCTGCTCGTTATCGCGGACTACGCAGCCAAATCCACATTCCTCATGCAGCTTCGTTCGTTGGCTTGGCTCTGCTAGGCTTTGTAGGCTTTGCGCGCACATGGTCGCATGTGTGGAGCCATTTGTGGAGCGTTTGCTTGGTCGCTTGGTGCAACGTGAACTGTGTGTTGCCATTGCTTCGTCCGATTTCGCTGCCTGCGAAGATGCCGCCTTCAACGAAAAAGCGAAAGTTCATCACGCTGGAAGATAAGGCTGCAATCATCAGTGAGGTGGAAAAGGGCAGGAAAAAAATGGACATCGCCGAAGGATTCGGCGTTGCGTGCAGCTTGCTGTCCACGATTCTGCGCTGATACCCGCTGATCCAGCGGAGCCGGAAGAAGGTTCGCCTGTAGGCGCACTTGATGACGGTACTGGTGACAGCGCAGTGCCGCCGTCACTGACCAGTGCATGGGGCGAACTTTGTGCCGTTGCAAACGAGATTACCGATCAAGAAGCATGAAATTGCTGCATGGTAAGGCCCGCAAAAGACAAACTTACTGACTTTTGGAAATAAAATGTGTTTTTTGTAAATTCCATGTCTTTTCTGCCGCCTTCTCGCACCAACAAAATTCCCGCAAGAGCGAAATTCCGTGCTTTCCCCGCCGATTTCGTTATTGCGGCTTTCAACTGTTAGTACTCGGTGTGCTTTCAGCATCGTACTCAGTGTGCAGCTTGGGATACTATACGCAGTAGTGGTGTCGCATTTCTGCTCTTCACTTTCGAATGTACTGATCATCGCCACCTTTGCGGAGAACAGCAGGTTTTTCAGTAGTGCGGCGGTTTTGGGCACGTTGGTATTCCATCTTGAAAAAACTATGAGCGCACAGAAAACACAGACGACAAAAAGACACACATATGCACACACGTAGGCGCTACTTCCAACAAAATTTATTCTTGTGGTCCACTGCTACTTAAAGCACACAAACAGCCCATATCGATGCGCCGAACTCCCAAACCCCCCAGATGACACTTTTAATTTGACGTTGTCATACCCAGATATTCAAACTCTTTTTTTGTTAGTGCAATTGACGGCTCATTTTTTCGGCTATCTTTTCAATCTGCTCTGCCTCGATTATCTCTCTTGTCAACTGATTTCGATTCTTGTTAACAATTCTACATGTGTCAAACAAAGGCATACAGCCACACTTCTTGCAATGTATCGCTAAAAAGCCACCAGCCACGTTCTAGACATTGTACGAGTGCTCACGTAAGCGGTCGTTGACGCAACGACCGGTTTGTCCTATATAGCTGCGGCCACACGACAACGGTAGGCAATAAACAACGCTTTCAGCACATTCTACAAACTTGTTTTTGTGCGTCTTTTCACAGACGCGTTTTCGCTGTGCTCCTGGAGCTGTCATCTTGCAGAGCTTCTTCAATTTTGTCGGGGCTGAAAAAACAACCCGCACATTGGCGCGCTGTGCGATTTTTTTTCAAGTTATGGGAGACAGTGTGTATACACGGCAACACACTCATGCGTCGTCCGCACTCGAACAAGTTAGTCGGAAGTTCATGTACACTTTTCATGTCTCGCAAGATGCGCTCCGCTACAGATACGAGTACAGGCTGTGGATAGCCAGCATCAGTCAGTCTTTTCCGCTGCAATTCAAAGCTCAAGGAAACCGAGTGGTGACACGACTTCTTCAAGGCGTTCTTGAAGCAGAGGTTGGCAATTGCCCTCTTAACCAATTTAGAGTGTGTCGAATGGTAAGGAAGCAAGGGTTCATTTGCACGTGGCTCGTAATGCCAGCAAGAGTGATCTCCCTTACTTGACAAGCATAGGTCCAAAAAACGCATGGTTCCATCTTGCGGTAACTCGTGTGTCACTTCCATGGGTTTCAGGGTATCTTGAATAATCGGCAACAACGCTTGCACCTCAGCTTCAAACAGATCGCCATGACGATCAACAAAAAACACAAAATCATCCACAAATCTAAACACTTTTATCACCTTAGTTCCCACTAATCTTTCAGCTAGCTTTTTACCAAGATGGCCCAAAAACAAGTCGCTAAGGCGGGGGGCAATGCAGGACCCGATGTCAATGCCCTGTTTCTGTAAAGGCGGGGTATCATCCCACAAAATAAAGGTAGATTTCAAGTAGCACTGGAGAAGTTCCAAGAAATGCCCACACGACAGACCTGTCACGTTCTGGAAAGAAGCACAAAAACAAGTTTGTAGAATGTGCTGAAAGCGTTGTTTATTGCCTATCGTTGTCGTGTGGCCGCACCTATATAGGACAAACCGGTCGCTGCGTCAACGACCGCTTACGTGAGCACTCGTAGAATGTCCAGAACGTGGCTGGTGGCTTTTTAGCGATACATTGCAAGAAGTGTGGCTGTATGCCTTTGTTTGACACATGTATAATTGTTAACAAGAATCGAAATCAGTTGACAAGAGAGATAATCGAAGCAGACCAGATTGAAAAGATGGGCGAAAAAAATGAGCCGTCAATTGCACTAACAAAAAAAGAGTTTGAATATCTGGGTATGACAACGTCAAATTAAAAGTGTCATCTGGGGGTTTGGGAGTTCGGCGCATCGATATGGGCTGTTTGTGTGCTATAAGTAGCAGTGGATCACAGGAATAAATTTTGTTGGAAGTAGCGCCTACGTGTGTGCATATGTGTGTCTTTTTGTCGTCCGTGTTTTCTGTGCGCTCATAGTTTTTAAATGCGAAGCATTTCTTAGCGAACCTTTGGCATTTTGAGCGTTTCTATCTACGTATCTATCTATCTATCTACCTATCTAGCCGCCTACGTCTGGGTGCTCTCACGATCGCCTCGTTAACTTTGTGTAGACCAAAATTGGCATGGGAGGGTAAGAGAATTTGACGAATATGACTGTCGGGTCATGACATGAATAATGTGAAAGTCCTGTCGCGTAAGTCGTCAACCCCTTTCCTCTAGACACGCGTGGCACATACCCGTTTAGCACGGGCCACGGTGTACGGGCATGCGCCACAGGTGATTAACAGTTTATATCTACCCAGGAACGGCGAGAACAGACATTGGTAACTTGAATGCGACAGCGTTAAGAAAAACCGACATCGGCAGCGTTGGCCCGACGAATGGAAAGAATGAAAATTAGGATCCCAGTAGGAATCGAACCCAAGCATTCCGCGTGGCAATGAGGTATTCTACCACAGAGCCACACCAGATCTATAAAATGGTTTGTAAAAACAGCTTGTGCAGGCGTAATGCCAGTGCAACGTCAACTGTGGTTGTGGTGGTGGCTATCTAATTTAACAAGAAAGCAATAAACACTACATATGTACTCCTACGATTCAGGCGTCATATCAGATTAACGTATGTGGTTCCAGTGTTGGCTCCGCTTTTATAGCAGTCTAATAAACATTACATTTGTATTCCTATGATTCAGCAAGCTATATTGAAGGAAAGCAGATGATTTTTCAAGGGCTCGTTTATCTTTGTTAGACACAATATTAATGAGAACTAACAGACAATAACGCCAAGGAAAGTACAGGGGGTGTTATCTGTAGTATTTAGAATATAAATGTGAAGAAAGTAAAGTGGACGAAAAGATGACTTGCCGCCGGCAGGGACCGCGTTATTGTCTGTTAGTTCTCATAAGCAAGCTATATTGAAGCATTACTCGACCCCGGAGGAATATAGTAACGAAAGTTACGTATGATATTCACATCATCGCATCGTAAAGTGCTCTTAGTCGGCCAGAACGACGCAGTGTCCTCTTCACTTCTTACGAGGCTGGACGATGGCCTCATGCTGACCGAGGATGATGACAGATTGATTGACAGCCGCTTTGTAGACTAGGCTACGTAGGCCACGTATACGCTCAGGTAGTCTACGAATACGACAAGCGCCATCTACTGATGTTGGGCTACGTAGCGCTATCCAGGCCTACCAGTCTCAATGGCCTATACCTCACCAACGCGAAGGGAAACTTCAGGTTCCGACATGTCGCTGGCTCTAGCGACAGACACTTTGTCGACGAAATGACCGAGACATCCACAATTTCCAACAATTGCACTATACCTCATACTTCACTACACATGGACCCCTCGTCACCGCGATCACGACCAGATCCGATAACAAGTCATGACCCGCTGCTGGTGCTCACTGATCACGATGATGATGACCTTGTTCAAGAACTGTCAAGAACCTCTTCCGCACATGCACACGGGTTCGTGAAACGTGCGTGCGTTCTCCTTCATAAGGGACAAGTATAAGCACTTCAGCTTACCGCTTCTGGTGTTGGTAATACCCACGTTGTCGTTGGCAGCGTTACGCAACTGTAAACAACTGGTTATATAACACATATGCGGCTCTTCAACATATATGTGTGCGTATAAAATTTATACAAATCTTTAGCGTCATTTTGTAACGTTTCGCTCAATAAAAAAATTACGCCACAGTCACCTTCCCGCCGCATGCTTCGCATAACATCGACTCCCACGGTACGTGGGATCTGCCAATTTTTTTCAAGTAGGTTTGTCAGTTTTGCGGCATCAATCGTGCTAACAAAACGAGCGGAGCAGCGAATGACGACCCCGCTCGACGGGCCGGCGGCGCAACGACGAGAAATCGTGGGGGAAACAACGTGAAGGCAAGCGGCAACTCGCTGCGCCCTCCTCGTCCCAGCGCTCGCTCTCCAAAACGCATGTGGAAAGCTCCCCCTTCCGTGAGAAAGAGGCAAAAATTTTGAGAGAATGCCAACTTTTCGGGTTTGGCGTCGCCCGATGTCCGATATATCAAGTGTTCGGACTATTCTTGTTGGATGCAGCCGTAGATTTTCCTATGCATTGACGTTAAAGCATTGGAGGGCTCGAAAATAGCTCGATATAAACAATAGTTCGAGTTACTTGAGTTCGATATAGACGGGTTCGACTGTAATGCTTGTGTTACCTTGGAGTAAACATTTTACAATCATGAATTCACCTAGCTTTTGGAACATTTTAAATAGGATACATTAAAGAGCTCGTTTCGCAGAAATTTTGGTGTAGGCGTCGGTGTCGGTGAGGGCGAAAATCAACGTTGTCCGGGAGCGAAAAATCGAAATAGATGCAAATAAATAATTAATAAAGAGATCTTGGGTTTGAGTTACAACCGAACACAGACCTTGGGCGGGGCAAGCAGGTGCTTTAACACAGAGCCACGCCCGTGCTCCAAACGGAAAAAGCAATATAGGAATGTTAAGTAGTGAGACGAGTGTCATTAACACATGTACTATTGCGTGGCAGAAGAATGTCACCAGGTGTCAAAACATATGAGTTGCTGAACGAGTGGATGGTTTAAAGGCCGGCCTACCCATGGCAAAGCGCTCAGGCATCGTTATCACCAGCAACAACATCAGCAAGCTGGGCACGTGTGCAAGTGCGCGTCTTGCTTTATGGACGCGTAGTGGGTACTTTACGAATTGGTAAAAGCAAGAATTATGGCGTTGTCTCCGCAACTGTACTTGTAGGAAGCAATATAGGATACTTTGAAAGGGCCAATGTTAGGCGCACAGGCATTCCTTTCCTTGCTGTATGGTTGAGGTGCCCACCGAGAAACGAAGCGAGGCTAGCGATTGAGAAGGCCATGCGAACGGGACCCGATTACGCTATCGCGTTCTACTCTTGAAGAGTCCCCACATGTTTGCACTTCCTCTTGTGTGTCTGTTTTTCCAGTTAACTTGTGCAGGGTGCATGCGCAGGACGTCATAGACGTAAGTGTAAAGTTTAAGGTTAATTTAAGCACTTTTAAGGCTGTCTTGTTTGTGGAGTTATTCGACGATGGTACTCCCGTGCCAGCTAGGCCACTTTAAAGCTATCATGTGGATTTCAGTCTTAAACGCTTTCGTTCAAAAAAGTGTCAACTTTCTGTTCACGAAATTTGCATGTTCTTCAGCAGCGGTAAGTAATGTTGACCTTGAGTCTCACACTGGATACACAAAAGCCGCGTATGCGACCACGAGAGCGCAAGAAATAAGAAGGGGCATGGCCGTCTTTAGCGGCTGAGAAATGGCAGAGCTGGCCGTTGGCTAGCGAATTGGGTTAGGAACTTCCTCTAAGACTGCGAACAATGAGGTCCGTGACGGAAGCATGCTTATTCAATCAGAATCCCTTGTGAAGTTCAATAATGTAAGGCCGGCGCTGAGAACGAAATAGGCGACACCCAAATGGTGCCAAAACAGCTGTGGCAGGTTGCGGCGGCTGCCCAATCCCTTTTTGTACGTCGTAACGAGTAGATCGTCGCACGCAGGATGCTGACCAGGTGAGCATGAGAACGCAGCATGAATGCGAAGTTTTTAAACACTGACAGCTTTATTCCTGAGCATGCATAATCAGGTACAATGGCAGATGTTTCATTGGCGACAGCCTATGTCTTCAATCGTCGCTGCGTCACGAAGTGAGCTCTAGCTTATTTCTTTTTTTTTCAACCACTCTATCAATAATATTCAACGTTTTCGTGCAGCCAGTATCTGGACGTGATGCGTATTTATGAATGAATGTGAACCAAACATCTTTTTAGTGGGGAAAATTTTGTCATGAGTTGTTCGTTCTGATTTAGTACAAAAACACTCAAAGTATGCAGTTGGGCCTGATAATTTATGCACTTTGGTTATTAAATGCGAAGCATTTCTTAGCGAACCTCTGGCACTTTGAGCGTTTCTATCTACGTATCTATCTATCTATCTATCTATCTATCTATCTATCTATCTATCTATCTATCTATCTATCTAGCCGCCTACGTCTGGGTGCTCTCATGATCACCTCCTTAACTTGGTGTAGACCAAAATTTGCATGGGAGGGTAAGAGGATTTGACGAATATGACTGCCGGGTCATGACATGAATAACGTTAAAATCTTGTCGCGTACGTCGTCAAACCCTTTCCACTAGACACGTGTGGCACATACCCGTTTACCACGGGCCGCGGTGTACGGGTATGCGCCACAGGTGATTGACAGTTTATATCTACCCAGGAACGGCGAGGACAGACATTGTTAACTTAAATGCTATAGCGTTACGGAAAACCAACATCGGCAGCGTTGACTCAACGAATGGAAAGAATGAAAATTAGGATCCCAGCAGGAGTCGAACCCAAGCATTCTGCGTGGCAATCAGGTATTCTACCACTGAGCCACGCCAGGTCTATAAATTGGTTTGTAAAAACAGCCTACGGAGGCGTAATATCGGTGCAACGTCAATTGTGGTTGTGGTGCTGGCTATCTAATTTTACAAGAAAGCAATAAACACTACATGATACTCCTACGATGTCTACTCCTACGATACAGGCGTCATATCAGATTAACATCTGTAGTTCCAGTGTTGGCTCCGCTTTTATAGCAGTCTAATAAACATTACGTTTATATTCCTATGATTGATTCAGCAAGCTATACTGAAGCGTTGCTGGACCCCGGAGGAATACATTAACGAAAGTTACATATCATATCCACAGCACCGCACCGTAAAGTGCACTTAGTCCGCCAGAACCACGCAGTGTCCTCTTCATTTCTTACGAGGCTGGGCGATGGCCTCATGCTGACGGAGGATGATGCCAGTTTGATTGACAGCCGCTTTGTAGACTAGGCTACGTAGGCCACATACGCCCCGGTAGTCTACAAATACGACAAACACCATCCACTGATGTTGGTCTACGTAGCACTATCCAGGCCTACCAGCCTCGACGGCCTATACCTCACCAACGCGAAGGGTGGCTTCAGGTTCCGACATGTCGCCGGCTCTGTCGACAGACAATTTGTCGACGAAATGACCGAGGCATCCACGAATTCCAACAGCTCTACTATACCACATACTTCACTACACATGGACCCCTCGTCACCACGATCACGACTGGATCCTATAACAAGTCATGACCAGCTGCTGGTGCTCACTGGTCACGATGATGATGCCCTTGTTCAAGAACTGTCAAGAAGTTCTTGCACACATGCACGCGGGTTCGGGAAACGTGCGTGCGTTCTCGGGACACGTACTCTGCATATCAGCTTACCGCTTCTGGTGTTGGTCATACCCACGTTACCATTGCCAGAGTTACCCAATCGTAAACAACTGGTTATATAACACATATGCGGCTCTTCAACATATATAAGTGTGCGTATAAAATTTATACCAACCTTTAGCGCCATTTTGTAACGTGTCGCTCAGCAAAGAAGTTACGCTACAGTCACCTACCCGCCGCATGCTTCGCATAACATCGACTCCCACGGTACGTGGGATCTGCCGAATTTTTTTACTGGAGCTCGGAATTGCGCTACCGGATGTCATTGTCCCTAAAGAAATTTCATTTTGTGTAAAGCCAGCTTGTATTCTACTACATTTGATACATCCCTTTTGTAATAATCTTCACTGATCTCCCTGTGCGGTACAGTTTTGAACAAGAAGTGTTTGCGCAACAATCTCAAAGTGTTGCCAATGTTGTGCAGAACAAACATAAACATTATTTTGTAAAAAATAATACTTGAATGTTATGATATATTTGCAGTTTATGAGAGTTTCACATTCATTACCAAGCTCCCTCACAAGAACTTCACGTGTACAATATGACTAATTTATAGAAACTAACTAAGGAAGGTATAGGGGATATTGCATGTATGTTTTTATCTGTAGTACAGTAATTATGACATAAATGGAAAGGAATTAAAGTGGATGAAAAATTAACTTGCCACAGGTAGGGACTGAACCTAGAACCTTCGGATAACGCGTCCGATGCTCTACCAATTGAGCCACAGTGATGGTCGCTTTTCCATACATGTTTTTGGGTATTTGTTAGTGTAATCCTTGGAGTGCGCTACGTGGTACGTGATGCTAGCTGGCAATAAATAAAGCACAAGTCACAAGGCGGAGGGCCGAGTTGCATGAAGCCGACACGGCGGGGGCCGGACGACGAATCGGCGGGAGGGGGAGGGGAGGCTTTGCAGGCAAACAGAAAAAAATTTGACGAATTGACAATCATGTACCAAACTCGAATTGAACTCATATTCATTTAAAGTGGAATAGAAATAACGTTTTGCTTAATACCGAAACAGCTTCTTTACAGTTGAAAAGGAAATTACAGTCGAGATAGGAAGTGACAAGGGGAGGGGGGCAATGGTATGACGTTGCCGGGGTTCGCGTCGTGGTGTCCCGCGGGATGCTGATTGCCGACGCCTGCTTTAGCCTAGTGCCTCCTCTTTTTTCTCTTCCTCACCGTCACTCTCCTTGTCCACCTCCTTGCCATACAATGCTATATATATGACTATGCTATGCAATGAGTTGCTTGTCACATACCCGCTAGGCTAGTTACATACAGCTTCTTGATTTTTAGTGGACCAGAGATGAGTAGTGGTGCTTTCCCAATTTCTGTGGCACAGCTAGGCCCGCGGCGCTATGCTTCGAACAATGCGAAGGAAGGTTCAGTGTCGGCTTTAACAGCTCCGCTGTAAAATATATATATATATATATATATATATATATATATATATATATATATATATATATATATATATATATATATATATATATATATATTGGTTCATCCGGCAAGTCACTCACCCTTCGAAAAAAATTAATGATTTTATTAGTTGTCTGCAGGGCAGAAACGCGTGACGTTTAGCGCCGCACAGTGCGTGAAGAAACAAAGAGATGCTAGGCGTACCAGGAAGATATGATTCTGCAGAGTGGATTAGACAGCAAAACAGGATATGAGCTAGGCAAGTTATGCAACAGGTAGGAAGGATCACCAGTGCTATACCAAAGGCAGAATAGTCAAATGTAATGAGGAGCGGTCGAGTAGTCGGCCTGATGAGATAAAGAAATGTACAGCAGTCAGATGAAATTAGCTTCGCAAAACCGAGGCAATTTGAGATGTTTGAGTGACGTCTTCGCTCTTTTCATGATTATTCTGCCGATCATCAGGATGACTAATTGTTTTCTACATTGCTTTTTTCTCCTTTCTGATACTCCTCAAGCACTTCCTCAAGATTTTTCTGTGGCATACTTATCTGCCTCCTCATGCCTGAAGCACACCAGGGAAGCTTCTTCCTTGGGCGACTTTTCAAGCCATTCTAAAAAGAGACAGGGCGTGCAAACACGGACACAAGAAAGAGATCAGGACACCACAAACGCCGACTAACAACTGAAGAGACGCACAACGGCTGAAAAGAAAGAAGGCACGAAAACTTATCTGCGCATGCCCATGCAACCGGCGAACCTATCAATCCGGCACGCGTGGCGGTCTACGTGGAAGATAACTCTTAAGGCATTTGATTTCATCTTTATGCAAGTTAATCGACGGTTGGCTCACGCATGCGCTACCACTATTCTCGATATGCCATGCTTCAATCATCAGGCGCGTTTCCTCATTTCTATGCCGGTACAACACTGCGCATTCATCGAATTTCGGCGTGCACTTACAATCTCGACAATGTAAAGATAGATTAGAAGGTGAGCCTCCTGTTAGCGATCTCTTATGTTCCAACAATCTCTGGTTAATGCATCGGCCCGTCTTTCCTACGTAGAAGCGGCCGCAGCTGAAAGGGACCTTATACACCACACTCGTACGGCAATCAGTGAATTTGTTGGTGTGTTTTACGAAACAATTATCGGTCCGCTTCTTGTCTTTTACTCGCTCATTCTTCCTCTGCACAGCGGAACAAATCTTACCTAGCTTATTGGCAGCCGTGAAAACAACATTAACACCGTATCTACTTCCTACTTTCTTTAGCCTGTGAGATATGCAATGAATGTACAGAATACCTACGACACGTTTCTTCCTATCGCTTTCTGCAACCATGCTCGGACTTAACACAATAGACTTCTTTAAACGCTCAGCGACCGTGGCCACTGCATCACGAGGATACCCTACATCTAAAAGACGCGTACCCTGTGCGCTAAAGCTATCACTCATTTTGTGCTCACACGACTTGGTGAGGGCTGACTTAAGGCAAGACATAGCGATGCCGTTTTTTACAACCTTCGAGTGCTTCGACGAAAAATTTAACAGCGGTTTGGAAGATCTAGGAGAATACTGCCAGCACACGTGGTTCTTCTGGAACGTTAAGGAAATGTCTAGAAATTGTATTCCATTATTCTGAGGCACCTCTTTAGTAAAGCTCAGCCCTCCTCCATTTAATTGAAATTTTTCGCTCACGGAAGTTACCACCTTTTCAAAGTCCTCATCACTACAAAAAAATCAAGTAATCATCCACATAACGAAAAACCTTAATAACCGAATTACCTAAGGCGCCTTCCAAAAGATTGTCAATCTTGCTAAGGTATAAATCACTAAGAACCGGAGCAACCTTAGAACCAATACATATCCCTGATTTCTGCACATAAACGCCTTCCTTCCAACCTACCAGCGTCGACTTTAAATACATGGAAAGGATTTCTAGAAATGCCGCGGTAGAAACACCACATTTATCGGTGAAAACCGTCTGGTGGCCTTGTTCGTTAATACATTCATTAACACATTTTAACAAGTCCTTATGCGGCAAAGAATAATATAGGTCTTCAATA
This sequence comes from Rhipicephalus sanguineus, assembly GCF_013339695.2. Taxonomy (NCBI): domain Eukaryota; kingdom Metazoa; phylum Arthropoda; class Arachnida; order Ixodida; family Ixodidae; genus Rhipicephalus; species Rhipicephalus sanguineus. The sequence continues at coordinate 151,682,024 of NC_051183.1, forward strand.
TCCATACTAAAAGCTTTACAACAGCCGGGGTTCTCCTCTGAGAGGAACTGAACTAGCGCCTGAGAATTACGCATACGAAAAGGGTCTGAAAAACTCAAAGAGGTTAAGCAGTTCTGCAAATAACTAGATACAGCGACTTGCCAGGTGCCTTGCTCTGAAACGACTGCTCGAAACGGAATCTCGTTCTTATGTGTTTTGGCTGAAAAAAAAAACAATTCTAAAGTAAGTGATTTAGCCTTCTTGACATTACAAGCTATTCTCTCAAGATTATGTCGTGACAAAAGGTCGACAGCACGTTGCCTAACTACCGATGGCTTAAGTTTTACCGTCCTAAAATTCTTTTCTATGGCTGTTAATGCTTTTTCTGAGAACAAACTGTCCGGCATAATTGCAAAATACCCTTCCTTATCTGAAATTACTGGCCTGAGTTTCTTCTCGACACAGTAATTAACCAAAGGCCGGATAGGATCAGAACACTTGAGATGCATATTAGAACCCTTGATGCTAGCAACGCAGTCTGAAATGCAGTGGGAACGCTCTTCTTCAGAAACAAGTCTAGTGATTGTACGCGGCAAACTTAAAACGTCTATTGGTTTCAGGTTCGGCTTAAAACAGTATTTAGGACCTAAGGCTAGGGTTTTGCAGTGACTATCATCTAAGGCAGCTCCTCCAAGGACTAGCAAGTTATTTTGTGGTGAAACAGTAGAAATGAGATCTACCGGACATGCCAGGAGGATATGTGCCATATTGACCGCGGAATCATGGCGTCAAGTGAGATTTTACCAGGAATGCCTCAAGGTCCGTTGCTCGACTTCACGTGACGACCGCCGCCAGAAGCAGATATACGCCGACTGGATGAGGGTAGCTAACCAGCATGCGGAATTCATATGGATGGTAAAACTTCGAGAACTTCAACCATGTAAGAGGAAGATTATTTCTACAGTTTCACCACAAAATAACTTGCTAGTCCTTGGAGGAGCTGCCTTAGATGATAGTCACTGCAAAACCCTAGCCTCAGGTCCTAAATACTGTTTTAAGCCGAACCTGAAACCAATAGACGTTTTAAGTTTGTCGCGTACAATCACTAGACTTTCACCGACGACGGTTTTCACCGATACGGTTTTCACCGATAAATGTGGTGTTTCTACCGGGGCATTTCTAGAAATCCTTTCCATGTATTTAAAGTCGACGCTGGTAGGTTGGAAGGAAGGCGTTTATGTGCAGAAATCAGGGATATCTATTGGTTCTAAGGTTGCTCCGGTTCTTAGTGATTTATACCTTAGCAAGATTGACAATCTTTTGGAAGGCGCCTTAGGTAATTCGGTTATTAAGGTTTTTCGTTATGTGGACGATTACTTGATTATTTTGTAGTGATGAGGACTTTGAAAAGGTGGTAACTTCCGTGAGCGAAAAATTTCAATTAAATGGAGGAGGGCTGAGCTTTACTAAAGAGGTGCCTCAGAATAATGGAATACAATTTCTAGACATTTCCTTAACGTTCCAGAAGAACCACGTGTGCTGGCAGTATTCTCCTAGATTTTCCAAACCGCTATTAAATTTTTCGTCGAAGCACTCGAAGGTTGTAAAAAACGGCATCGCTATGTCTTGCCTTAAGTCAGCCCTCACCAAGTCGTGTGAGCACAAAATGAGTGATAGCTTTAGTGCACAGGTTACGCGTCTTTTAGGTGTAGGGTATCCTCGTGATGCAGTGGCCACGGTCGCTGAGCGTTTAAAGAAGTCTATTGTGTTAAGTCCGAGCATGGTTGCAGAAAGCGATAGGAAGAAACGTGTCGTAGGTATTCCGTACATTCATTGCATATCTCACAGGCTAAAGAAAGTAGGAAGTAGATACGGTGTCAATGTTGTTTTCACGGCTGCCAATAAGCTAGGTAAGATTTGTTCCGCTGTGCAGAGGAAGAATGAGCGAGTAAAAGACAAGAAGCGGACCGATAATTGTTTCGTAAAACACACCAACAAATTCACTGATTGCCGTACGAGTGTGGTGTATAAGGTCCCTTTCAGCTGCGGCCGCTTCTACGTAGGACAGACGGGCCGATGCATTAACCAGAGATTGTTGGAACATAAGAGGTCGCTAACAGGAGGCTCACCTTCTAATCTATCTTTACATTGTCGAGATTGTAAGTGCACGCCAAAATTCGATGAATGCGCAGTGTTGTATCGGCATAGAAATGAGGAAACGCGCCTGATGATTGAAGCATGGCATATCGAGAATAGTGGTAGCGCATGCGTGAGCCAACCGTCGATTAACTTGCATAAAGATGAAATCAAATGCCTTAACAGTTATCTTCCACGTAGACCGCCACGCGTGCCGGATTGATAGGTTCGCCGGTTGCATGGGCATGCGCAGATAAGTTTTCGTGCCTTCTTTCTTTTCAGCCGTTGTGCGTCTCTTCAGTTGTTAGTCAGCGTTTGTGGTGTCCTGATCTCTTTCTTGTGTCCGTGTTTGCACGCCCTGTCTCTTTTTAGAATGAATACGTACCAACTAGCTCAGCTCTCTGTTATTCTAAATTTTCAAGCCACTTGATCAAGGGCGGCAAATACTGAGGAAGAGGCTTAGCACCTTCAAGTCGCATCCAGCAAGTGCTGAAACTACCATTCAGACTGCGCCTGGTAAGTGGAGGGTTAGGCGCACAAAGGCGAAATTTTACAGTCATGAAAAGATCCGCAAGGTTCTTGACAGACGTTTGCGTGCCTGGCACGCCTGGCATGATCTAGATCTGTATTATGGAAAACGAAATGACGTGCATTGTTCTGGCTATTTGGAGGGCCAAGAGGAACTGAGCGCTGGCCGAGTTGGTAATTCCTATGTCGACAAAGATTTTGCGCTACAAACATAAATGGTACGGGAACATCGGGCAAAGAGAAAAGGCGAAGAGGGACAACGCTGCTGCATTGTTCTGGGTGCTCCTGTGGTCGTCTCTTTAGAGTGACCACGGGAGCACATTTCCAACCAAATTTCCAAGGAATCATCGCATGACCTCAGTATTGGAGTTTATTGCTTCACGAATCGATCGTCAGAAAAAATAGTTGGAGTCTGTCAAGAGGGAGCGGAGTAACAGCAATCTGTCACGTGCACTCAAACGCTTTCCCTCTTCCTTCGTCTCAACGAGCGTGCTGGAAGGTACGAAGGAGGGGGGGGGGGGGCAAGTCAAGGGGCAAGAACCTACGTCATTAAACGCGACCACTCTCTCACGGTACGATTCCGCGTCGCCAAAGCGCTGCTCTTGTGTAATTAAGGCATGCTATAAACCGCGGCACCGGCATGTGGCGGTACCCAGTGGCAAAAAGCGCATCTGCTCCAAACGCCACTCTTATTTTATATCAGCTATCGGCCAATAGCAGAAATCTGTTGTACGACGCCATACAGCAGTTGTCGGTAGCTCCGAAGAGAGTGAGCACAGTGGCCTCTATAAAAAAAGAGGGCGCCGGTGGAATGGATAGTTCGCTTCGACGCTCCCTTTTCCACGCATGATTACAAGATTTGGCTGAGCTGTTCGCAGCAGAGTCTGCTTTCGGCAGAAGAATATTCTTTCACCAAGCACGAAGGCTCGTTCAGGACAAGGGGGTATGGTACCCAAATATCTCCAATACACCTGTGTTCGAAAGTAGGACCAATGAATACTTTATCTGATACGGAATATGTTCGTGAAGTGGCGCGCTTGTAGTTGCACCGCATGTGCTTCAAACATCGTGCCTGTGATGCATACTTGTGAAAGTGGGCAAGGCTTCTAAATAATTTAAGCCGATATTTTTACTATAAATAAGGCAATCTTTTACTGTTAACATTGATCATTTTTATTTCATTTCATTTCAATTTTATTTGGGAATTTTCACAAAATGCCCATGAAGGCGGCAAAAGGAGAGTGTGTCTCCTGACTTGGCCATGTCCAGAAATTTTGGACATTGCCCCTTCAGCTTTTTCTGGAGCTTCACTGCAGTACTCCACCGTAACTGAAAGGGTGGTGTTTCAAAAACACTACATCTAGACATATCAGCCGAATTTCAAGAAGTTTCAAGTAACATCGATTAGAGAGGGCTAACTTTGAATAACATGCGCAGAAAATAAACTTGGTCGTTATGCCGTTTTTGAGTTACAGCGCCATCTTGTGAGACCATGCAGTGAAGCCATTCTCTAGGGGGTTCTGGTCAACAGCTTCCAAGAGAGGGCAAACTGCATTGAAATGTGCGAAGGTGGAACTGTAAAACAATTCAAAACGGTTCGCGTTGGTATTGCAATGGCAAAACATGTGTTTGTCACTTTGTCTCGATGTGAACATAGAGACAAAGTGGATTAAGGAGGATTAAGGTGTGGGGCAGTGTGGAGAAGTTCATCAATGGCAATTGGAGTGAATCGCCGTGGCTTAAGGCAGATTAAGGTGCAGAATGATGCGTAGAGTGATATAGAGAGGATGGATCAAGGTGGATTAAGGTATGGAGCAGTATGAGGTAGTACATCAAACTTAATTGAAGTGAACCACAGTGGCCTAAGGTGGATCAATGCAAGGAATAATGCGTAAAGTTGTATAAAGCGAATGGATTAAGGTGAAAATAAGGTGTGGAGCAGCATGACACACACCCCAAATGTTATTTGAAGTGTAACAGAGTGTCTTTAGGCGGATTAAAGTGTGAAGAGGTATAGAGATGCTGGATAAAGGTGGATTGGGGGAGCGGATTAAGGTGTAGATTAATACAAAAGATGGAGTAAGGGGGATGAAAGTCTAGAGTACTACAAACAAACTGGATTAATGTAAGAACGATATGGAGTACTGTAGAAATGGTATTTAATGTGAGTCAGAGTAGATTAAGGAGGATTAAAGTGTGAAGGGGTAAAGAGATGAAGGATTAAGGTGGATTGGGAACGGATTAAGGTGTAGATTAATACAGAAAAGGTCGATTAACATGCGATACGATATGGACTACAATATCAATGTTATTTGAAGTAAGTAAAAGTGGATTAAAGTGGATTAAAGTTTGAAGGGTTATAGCGACGATGGATTAAGGTGGATTGGTGTACGGATTAAGGTGTAGATTAATACAAAAAGCTGGATTAAGGCGGATTAAGGCGTGGAATATTACAAAAAAGCTGGATTAAAGTGCGATACGATATGGAGTACTACATCAATAGTATTTGAAGTGAGTCAGAGCGGATTAAGGTGGATTAAAGTGTGAAGGGGTATGGCGATGATGGATTAAGTTTGATTGGGGCACGGATTAACGTGTAGCTTAATACAGAAAAGGTGGATTAAGGTGCGATACGATATGGAGTACTACATCAATGGTATTTGAAGTGAGTCACAGTGGATTAAGGTGGATTAAAGTGTGAGGATCTATAGAGATGATGGATTAAGGAGCATTGGGGTACGGTTTAAGGTGTAGATTAATATAGAAAAGGTCGATTAAGGTGCGATAGGATATGGAGTACTACATCAATGGTATTTGAAGTGAGTCAGAGCGGATTAAGGTGAAATAAAGTGGTGAGTGGTATAGAGATGATGGATTAAGTTTGATTGGGGTGCGGATTAAGATGGAGAATAATACAAAAAGGTGGATTTAAGCGGATTAAGGTGTAGATTGTTACAATAAATGCTGGATTAAGGTTCGATATGAAATGGAGTACTATAGCAATGTTATTTAAAGCGAGCCAGAGTGGAATAATGTTGATGAAAGTGTGAATAGCTATAGAGATGATGGATTAAGGTGGATTGGGGCACGGATTAAGGTGTAGATTAATACAGAAAATGTGGATTAAGGTGCGATACGATATGGAGTACTTCATCAATGGTATTTGAAGTGAGTCAGAGCGGATTAAGGTGAATTAAAGTGTGAAGGGGTATAGATATGATGGATTAAGGTTGATTGGGGTGCGGATTAAGAGGTAGATTAATACAAAAAAGGTGTATTTAGGCGGATTAAGGTGTAGATTATTAAAAAACGCTGGATTAAGGTGCGATATGATATGGAGTACTATAGCAATGTTATTTTATGTGAGTCAGAGTGGATTAAGGTGGATTAAAGTGTGAAGGGGTACAGGGTGTGTCCAGATAAGAGCGAACATGAGGTCCCGGTCACCATTCCCCATATTGATAAAGCTTGCTGTAGGTCTAGGCATTACACCCAGAACAATGGTTTCGAAGTTAGTCGTGCGAAAATAAAATTATTCGCCTGAAAAAAAAATATAAAAATTTTGGCCTAAAAAACACTTTTGCGGCAATTTAGCTATTTCTGAATTTTGAGCGTAGCTAGCGAGAGAACGGTGCACTTCTTGGTCGCAGTATTTATTCCCCTTAAAGAAGAAGTGAAATACAATCTCATGAGTCTATTGTTTTCTTTGCTTGTCGAAGTACTTTTGAAGAAAAAATTACAGACTTGGGAAATTGCACAAAATACCTGTGTTTGAGGAATGTGTTGCTGCAAACAAGTTAAAGGGAGAATAATAAAAATCGGTAGATATGAACTTTCCTAATTTTGCTCTCTTTTAAAATAATTTTCGTGGTTTTATCGCGCTCCATTTTACTCGATAACTGGACTGAAACGTAAGTGATTTACCAAAAACGCCGAACTTTCAAAATTGTTTTCTCAAGAAGGCCATTTTTAATTTTTTAAATCCCTCTGATTGAAGTCAAGGACGCCATCTATCATTCTGCATAAAAAACGTTGCAATATTTTGGTTGCTAACAAGTTATAATGCGTCAAATGTGAACAAGTCAGCCTAGCGGCCGCGTCGTTCGTTATGTGCTGAAACTCGGATATAAGTTGCTCAAAATACTTGTACGTGATATAATCTCAAATCAGCAGCTCCACACCAACAAATGCGCAGCCAGGTGTCATGGTTCAGTAAGTTTTGTCTTGTGATCAGCCGCTTGACAAACCCGCAGGAGCAGCCGCTCGATGCTGCGGGCGCTCACATTACATGAGTGCCGCTTCAACTGCCGATGAGCGCCGCTTGAGCGCCAAACTACGCTCAGATGGCGAACGAGAGAAGGAATGCAGCATCACTGTGAAAGTTAAAGGCTCTTAAGTACCAACAAAAGCCATCTTATACAATGAAAGCTCTGCCGGCAATTTTGCAGTGAACGCTTCCAGTAGAGCGCTCATGTGTTGCTTTCTCTCTTCTGATGGCCTAAAGATAATTAGGTTCACTCTATAAGCAATATATGACACAAAAGGAAGCCATTGACATCTAAAGAAATGTCTCATACGTGCTTCCGATGGTCGAACAACTCAAATTACTGTAGTTCTTTATCTCGTGCCAGGACACTTGTGTCAGCCGGCTATGAAAATAAGTGAGTGCAAGTCCTTTGCTTCATTAAAGCGCCGCTTTTACAATATTTGATTGTTGTATGTCCACAGATATAATATTCAACGTAAGCCGAGAGTTTATCACGATATTTTGTGGCTGCGGGCATAACAGGAGGGGGAAAAAATTCGGCAGATCCCACGTACCGTGGGAGTCGACGTTACGCGAAGCATGCGGCGGGTAGGTGACTGGCGTAACTTTTTTTACTTGGCGACACGTTACAAAATGACGCTAAAGATTTGTATAAATTTCATACGCACACATATATATGTTGAGGAGCCGCGTATGTGTTATATAACCAGTTGTTTAAAGTTAGGTAACGCTGCCAATGGCAACGTGGGTATTACCAACACCAGAAGCGGTAAGCTGATAATGTAGTGCTTATACGTGTCCCGAGAACGCACGCACGTTTCACGAACCCGTGTGCATGTGTGCAAGAAGTTCTTGATAGTTCTTGAACAAGGGCATCATCAACGTGATCAGTGAGCACCAGCAGCTGATCGTGACTTGTTATAGGATTCGGTCGTGATCGTGGTGACGACAGGTCCATGTGTAGTGAAGTATGTGGTATAGCAGAGCTGTTGGAATTCGTGGATGCCTCGGTCATTTCGTCGAAAAATTGGCTGTCGACAGAGACGGTGAACTCTCGAAACCTGAAGCCACCCTTCGCGTTGGTGAGGTATAGGCCGTCGAGGCAGGTAGGCCTGGATAGCGCTACGTAGACCAACATCAGTGGATGGTGTTTGTCGTATCCGTAGACTACCTTGGCGTATGTGGCCTACGTAGCCTAATCTACAAAGCGGCTGTCAATCAATCTGACATCATCCTCGGTCAGCATGAGGCCATCGTCCAGTCTCGTAAGAAATGAAGAGGACAGTGCGTCGTTCTGGTGGACGAAGTCCGCTTTACGGTGCGGTGATGTGGATATCATATGTAACTTTCGTTAATGTGTTCCTCCGGGGTCGAGAAATGCTTCAATATAGCTTGCTGAATCATAGAAATACAAACGTAATGTTTATTAGACTGCTATAAAAGCGGAGCCAACACTGGAACTAGAGACGTTATTCTGATATGACGCCTGCATCGTAAGAGTACACATCGCAGGAGTATCATGTAGTGTTTATTGCTGTCTTGTAAAATTTGATAGCCAGCACCACAACCACAATTTACGTTGCACCGATATTACGCCTGCGTACGCTGTTTTTCCAAACCAGTTTATAGACCTGGCGTGGCTCAGTGGTAGAATACCTGATTGCCACGCAGAATGCTTGGGTTCGATTCCTGCTGGGATCCTAATTTTCATTTTCTCCGTTCGTTGAGTCAACGCTGCCGATCTTGGTTTTCCTTAACGCTCTAGCATTTAAGTTACCAATGTCTGTTCTCGCCGTTCCTGGGTAGATATAAACTGTCAATCACCTGCGGCGCATACCCGTACACCGCGGCCCGTGGTACACGGGTATGTGCCACACGTGTCTAGTGGAAAGGGTTTGACGACGTACTCGACAGGATTTTAAAGTTATTCATGTCATTACCCGGTAATCACATTCGTCAAATCCTCTTACCCTCCCATGCAAATTTTGGTCTGCACCAAGTTAAGGAGGCGATCATGAGAGCACCCAGACGTAGGCGGCTAGATAGATAGATAGAGAGGTTCGCTAAGAAATGCTTCGCATTTGAAATACATGCGTGCTGTATTGAAGGCGCGCACTGTGACATTGCCGGCAGAGCTTTCATTGTATAATAAGGCTTTTGTTGGTACTTAAGAGCCTTTAACTTTCACAGTGAATCTGCATTCCTTCTCTCGTTCGCCATCTGAGCATAGTTTAGCACCCAAGCGGAGCTCATCCGCAGTCGAAGCGGCACTCATGTAATGTGAGCGCCCGCAGCATCGAGCGGCTGCTGCTGTGGGTTTGTCAAGCGGCTGATTGCAAGACAATGCTTACTGAACCATGACACCTGGCTATGCATTTGTTGGTGTGGAGCTGCTGACTTGTGATTATGTCACGTACAAGTATTTTGAACAACTTATATCCGAGTTTCAGCACATAAAGAACAACGCGGTCGTTTGGCTGACTTGTTCATATTGACGCATTATAGCTTGTTAGCAACCAACATAATGCAACTTTTTTTACACAGAATGATAGATGATGTCTTTGACTTCAATCACACAGATTTTTCAAAAATTAAAAATGTCCTTTTTGAGAAAACTATTTTCATAGTTTAGCGTTTTCGGTCGATCACTTACGCTTCAGCCCAGTTATCGAGTAAAATCGAGCACGATAAAACCACGAAAATTAATTTAAAAGAGAGCGAAAGTATCAAAGTTCATATGTACCCATTTTTATTCTGATCACTTTAACTTGTTTGCAGCAACATATTCCTCAAACACAGGTATTTTGTGCGATTTGCCAAGTTCATGATTTTTTTCTTCAAAAGTGCATCGACAAGCATAAAAAACAATAGACTCACAAGATTGTATTTCACTTGTTCTTTGAGGGGAATAAATATTGCGACCAAGAAGTTCACCGTTTTTTCGCTAGGTGCGCTCAAAATTCAGAAATAGCGGAATTGGCGGAAAAGTGTTCTTTGTGGCCAAAATTTATACATTTTTTCAGGCGAACAAATTTTGTTTTCGCAAAAATAACTTCGAAAGCATTGTTCTGGGTGTAATGTCTAGACCTACAGCAAGTTGTATCAAAATCGGGAATGTTGACCGGGACCTCGTTTCCGATCCTACCTGGACACACCCTGTACTACACCCTTCATACTTTAATCCACTTTAATCCACTCTGACTCACATAAAATAACATTGTTATAGTACTCCATATCATATCGCACCTTAATCCAGCGTTTTTGTAATAATATACACCTTAATCCGCCTAAATACACCTTTTTGTATTATTCTACACCTTTATCCGCACCCCAATCAATCTTAAGCCATCATCTCTATACCCCTTCACACTTTAATCCACCTTAATCTACTCTGACTCACATTAAATAACATTTTTATAGTACTCCATATCGTTCTTACATTAACCCAGCTTGTTTGTAGTAATCTAGACCTTAATCCGCCTTAATCCAGCTTTTGTATTATTCTACACCTTAATCCGCTCCCCCAATCCACCTTAATCCATCATCTCTATACCCCTTCACACTTTAATCCGCCTTAAGACACTCTGTTACACTTCAAATAACATTTGGGGTGTATGTCATGCTGCTCCACACCTTAATTCACCTTAATCCATTCGCTTTATACAAGTTTACGCATTAATCCGTGCATTGATCCACCTTAGGCCACTGTGGTTCACTTCAATTAAGTTTGATGTACTACCTCATACTGCTCCATACCTTAATCCACCTTGATCCATCCTCTCTATACCACTCTACGCGTTATTCTGCACCTTAATCTGCCTTAAGCCACGGCGATTCACTCCAATTGTCATTGATGAACTTCTCCACGCTGCCCCCATCTTAATCCTCCTTAATCCACTTTGTCTCTATGTTCACATCGAGACAAACTGACAAGCACATGTTTTGCCATTGCAATACCAACGCGAACCGTTTTCAATCGTTTTACAGTTCCACCTTCGCACATTTCAATGCAGTTGGCGCTCTCTTGGAAACTGTTGAAGCAGAACCCCCTGGAATGTGGCTTCACCGCATGGTCTCAAAAGATGGCGCTGTAACTCAGAAACGGCATGACGACCAAGTTTGATTTCTGCGCATGTTATTCAAAGTTAGCCCTCTCTAATCGATGTTACTTGAAACTTCTTGAAATTCGCCTGATATATTTCGATATAGTGTTTTTAAAACACGACCCATTGAGTTATGGTGGTGTACTGCAGTGAAGCTCCAGAAAAAGCTGAAGGGGCAATGTCCAAAATTTCTGGGTATGCCCCTCTTCGTGAGGCACCTCGGGCAGGCACAACAAAACAACGTATAGAATATACAACAATATATATACAAACAATAAATAAACGAGGAATACTACAGCAATAGGAGAAAGATAAAGATGCAAACAGAGCTGTTCCTCAGCGATAAAGGCAAAATGCACTATGATCAGCACCATTTAACATATCTTGAAATACATACAAATTGAAGTGTAATTTGAAAAACAATGAATACTTTATATATATCAACACATGCACCCTAGAATTATGCTCAATTTATTACATTCATCATTCGCTTCCTTAATTGTCTAATGTTTGTAGCCTCCCTAGCGTATTCAATTATTTCAGGAATCTTGTTGCACAATAGAACAATTTTGTTATCAAGTGACTGTACACCATAGTTAGTCTGGCACTTCGGCGCGACTAACGCAACAGTACGCAGATATATCTAAGATCTCTGCTTAAATATATATCAGAAAAAATCTGAAAATTTTCTTTAATTTTTTTTAAGATTAACATGGCTAGTTCCATCCTATAGCACTCTGGGAATGGCAGTACATTATACACACGAAAACATGTTTGTGCGGACCGAGGTAAACCTAGTGCGCGTTTTTGGAGAATAATTATACTTTCTCGATTTGTTTTGTTACACGTACCCCAGACTAAAATGCAATACATGATTTACGAGTAGATAAAAGGAAAGGAAAGCTGCCGTTTAACTCTCCCTAGAAGGAGATGCTGCAAGCGTCGAATTAAACCGATCGACCTTGATATCTTTATTCGATATCAAGGTAGATCAAGGTCGATTTTACGTAATAATGAAAGGAATGAATGGAAGATTACATTTTTTATTCCAGTAGTTTAAAGATTTGCCGTTAGCGCCCCTGCGATGCGCGCGAAAATATCGGGAACGCAACGTGCCTTGATTTTTCTGGGCACGCTGTCAAACGGTGTAACGCCCCTCACTGTTTTCACTGGCGTAATAGACATTTTTGCTGTCGTCGATGAACTTCTGCCTTCAAAACTTCAATAAATGATTCCTCAGACTCTTCTTCAAAGACTCTTCTTCCAGACTTTAAACTGAAATCGTAACCTTTCAATGAAAACATTTATTTTTATTTAAAACTTTCTTCATTCAAAAACTCCCTAGCTAGAATATGAAATTTTAAAAAAATTCTACGACAGGAATCCAATTATGAATTAAATTTTTTTAGTTCAGTAAAAAAAAACCATTGTTGTAATGAAGACGCGAGAGCACCTGTAGTCGCAGATGAGATTTTTACTTTTTAAATGTTCCTTCACCATATAACGCATTTCTTTTACTTGTTCTTAACATTCTAAAATACACAGCTTTTTTCCTTGAGATTTCATATAAACAGGTCGAAACAAATTTAAATAGCTTGGCGAGTGTGGGGATGTTTGTAGCGAGGGGAAGTTAACATATCCGCAAAAATTTTATGTCGTCTATGTCCAGGTACCATCCTTCCTTAACTTGGTATATACCAAAATTTGCATAGGCGAACACCAATATATGACAAATATGGCTCACAGGTTATGGCATTAATGACGTGACATGCATGTCGCGTACGGTCCTGAAACCTGTTCTCCCGGTCACACGTGGCACATAAAGTGGTGCGCCAAACGTGATGCCGACTATATCAACCCAGGGCAGCAAAACGGACATTGAAAACGTTATCAGATTTTGAGGGGTTTAAGCAAGAGAAAGGCATACTGCGATTTTAATGCAGCTGATAAACACTGACAAAGTTACTGCAACGAGCCCCAGCGAGGAATTACGTAAGTAAATATATTACACAAATGGTTGCCAAACATCAGTTGTGGTGTTGCCTGTCTAAGGTCAATTGTGGTTGCAGTTATGGTTATCTCCTGTACAATATTCTAATGAACATTACATATTCACTTGGACACAGGAAGATATTGTCTAACGTTGCTAGTCCTTTTACGAATATGCTAAGGAAACCTGCTAACACTTCATTTATTTAAAAGTGACGTCAGTGCTGTAATGTGAGTGCCGACGTTACTTCGGACCATCAGCTAACCTTTACACGCCAATGTTGTCGACGTTGCTGGTAAGCCCACGATATGCCCACAAATACTGAATTTACAGAAGGACGTCGATTCACATTGTAAGACATGGCTAAACAAACAACAACAACAACAACAACAACAACAAAAAATTAACGCCATTTCAACGCCCGTGCAATCTGTTTAAACAGCGGAGCTGGCAAGCAAAGCGCCACCACCTGAGGAAAGGAGATTGAATTCTTTCATCTTTCTTCGTCTTCTTTCTGTCCTGTTTATTTCTTCCTTTAAAGCTTCCTATGTCGCCCTCTCTCCACCTCTTCATCCTCCTCACCCTGACATCTCTTTCCCACCCCTTGCTATGCTATAGTGGACATCGTTATGCTATGCTTTGCCCTCTCACCTTCTTCTTTCCTTCCTCCTCACCCTCAATTCCCCTTCCCGTCCGCTACTATGCATTTCTCTCTCTCTCTCTCTTTCTTTCTCTTTCTGTCTTGCTCTTAGTTTTTCGGTCTCCTTGTGTCTGTTTCTTTCTAGCTCTTTCTCTTTCTGTCTATTTCTTTCTCCGTCTTTCAATCTTCTTTTCTCTTTCTTCCTTTTCTTTTTATTTCTGTCTTTCTCTTTCTTTCTATCTCTTTCTTTCTCTCTGTCCGCGCTCGTTCTCTCGCCCGTCCGATTTATTGCATTCCACGCCGCAGTGGGAGAGCACGCGCCGGGCGCACGTGTTCGAAAATGAAGCAAAAGAGGACGAAGAGAGCGCGCGCTGGCCAAGTTATCACGTTGCACGCGCTAGGCGCAGCAGTGCTAGGGTGCCTCGCTGTGCGTTCGAAGGTAGAGAATGATGATGATGGTTATTTTGTCGATGCAGCACGGAGTTTTATCAGGCTTAAACAGCTCCGTGCCAATGAAAAAAAAAGAAAGAAAGAAAAGATGCGGCCTAGAAACGTACTTACTGATTTCTGCGCATGAAGCATATTCCAACAATGCGCGGGACCTGCCCATTTTTTCGTCTATATATATTCAATCAGCTATCATATCTTTTTTTTGTACGTGTCTGTGAAACCTGTTCCCTCTTTGCTTATACATGTGTGATTTAATTTGGATATCTGTGCAGCTTTGAATATTATCCGAGTCATCTCTAAGCAGTGGTGAAACACTGCCTAATATTTTAAAGGTGGTGAGCGTCTGCAGTCTTGGCACCGTATGCCAATATCACCGGAAACAGAGTATTTGGTACATTTATTCATTTGCTGCATTTAGCTGCATGCTGTGTAGATAGATTTGCCTGATTATGCTTCTCAATGCAAGTGTACATCAAAATTTACCCGTATTCATGTTAGTATAATAGCCTAAATACGCATAGTACGCTTGCACTGTGTGATGATATCAAGAGCATTTCTACTTGTGTCACCCTTTCTCTTGTATATGTCCGCGTTTCTATTACACAATTGTTAGCTGGAGTCTTTATAGATAATTGTTAAAATACCTACCTTCTCCTCATTTCTTCACTATACAGCATCGCGCCCGAAAGTCTTAAACATAATAAAATTATTCGAAGAATGACAGCTGGATATCACAGTGCACGCGCCCAGAACAGGTACGCGGATATATGAGAAGTTTCACCATTGATACGGTAGCTACAAAATTGAAGACAGACTCATTGGTGGGGGGGGATTATGATAATGCTCATTATAGTATATCGCTCGTGCAAACGTTGCGGTTGTTCAATTGAGAATCTGCTGGATTCTACTTGTGCGCGGGATCCCGCCTCGAGGGATATCATATCCTCAGCGTGTCCGGTATTGCAGCATGTGCAATGGCCTTTGGGTAATATGACAGGTTGCGGGCAAATTTTAGCGACATGTTCCGACGTTTCATCTAAACACGATACCTCATAGAGATGTGTTTGTAATTTATACACTGGTATCAAAAAAAAAATTCGCCAAATCCCACGTACCGTGCGAATCGATGTTATGCGAAGCATGCGGCGGGAAGGTGACTGTGGCGTAATTTTTTACATTGAGTGGAACGTTAGCAAATGACGCTAAAGATATGTGCAAATGGAACACGCACACACATATGGTGAAGAGTCGCACATGTGTTATATAACCGGTTGTTTACCGTTGCCTAACAATGTCAACGGCAACAAGGGTATTAACAACACCAGACACGGTAAGCTGCTATGTAGGGCTTGTGCACTCTACAAAAAAGGGTATAGGTGACTCTTTTCCTGACTTGCCACGTATAGGACTCTTTTTAAAGAGCCACGGGGACTCACTTGGTGGGTCAGAGTCGGCGCGCTCTAGGGGAGTACCCTGACCCTCTAGGAAGACTGGAAGGGCTCTTATCTGAAGGATCACATTGCCACTTACAAGGGATTCAGACGACTCTTGCCGGTAACACTCCTACGGGGGTCAAATGACACACACGGGAGCATCAAGCGACTCCACAGCTATTTTAATATTTAAGTTTCTCAATTGACCCATTCTCTACTTTTGCGCGACTACTGTTAGAAATAGTGACGTATTCATTTTAGGCAAGTCCTATATTACTTGCGTTGTGCCCAGCGACTGCAAAAAAAGAATAGTTGAATTTGTGCATTATCTTAATGAAACTCGTCAAAACAACACACCTCTTCCAGGAGAGTAGTCTAGAAAGTACGAAAAGATAGTCTGTGATTTCCAATGAAGCCGTTGAGGTATTCATTATTTACGTGCTTGTATGAGTATAGCCAACTAAAATGTGTGGCAGTGATTTGCATGGTGTCATATGGTGCAAAATAAACTGCAGAAATCGGCATTATGTTTACCTATTTATTCCTTATGATTATGAATAAATCAAGAAGTGGTGACGGCTGGAGGCATAGACTTGTGACTTGCTATGTTGTCGCTCCTGTTCAGCGCGAGCAGTCATGAAAAATTGTATATGAAAAGTCGCACGTGATATTATGATGAGAAAACGGAATTTCAGTGAGAGTTTGCAAAATTTACACAATAAGTGATTGACACAGACACAATGAAGGCTCACCACAAAACAACAAATGCTAACAGGCATTGTAAGGAACCAAGTTTTTTACCGTTATCGTGTACAAAACAACTTGCGAATAATAGGTTTTGTAACATGTCACTTGGCGACAAACTCGCTGCACAAAATCATGTGAGCCTCTTTTAAACAACAAAATAAATTGGTTTAGGCTCCTTTGCGTGGGTGCCACTCACCTCTTTTCCTACGTCGTGTTGTCCAAGGAAAGGAAATGTTGGACCGACTGCCTCATTGACAGAGCGAACGCCGCTGTTGATTTTCCCATGACGAGTGGCGAGGCGCCAGTCCATAGCGACACCTTCGTTTCCCCGAGTGTGGCTGTCAACTGCAGTGAAGAGGCGAGAGAAGCGATCCGGGATCCTAGGAATAACCAACACACACACACTGATTATTTGCATTTAAAACCACACTTTGTTCAACGCACCGTTACTGTACGCGTATCTGACACGTGTGTTTTGTTTTAAATAATTTCGCAACGAAAACAAATTTTCACGTAAAAGAAGGCAGGAACTTTTTTCGCAATAGGCACTCGCTATGCACGAATGAAAGCACTTTTCTGAGAAACAGCTTCAGAATTTGCTTTCAGAAAAAGCCCGGCTTTGCGCCGGCATATTCCAACACCCAAGCGCAACCTCCGGCAGTCAGGGGCACGTCGTGAGCGGTTACGGACCGCCTGTTTTACAAACGTAACCCATCCTTAAATACCCAGATAAACACATGCGAGTACGAGCGTCCGAACGACACCCAGTGTGCGCGCAGACGCCGTCTACGTCGAGATCAGACATGTCATAGGCTGGAATTACCGCACATAGCTCCCACAGTCACGTAAACTCACTCGATTTTCTTATGACGTCAAACGTGATCGCAGATGTAGTCAAACCACGAAGACAGGAAACAGAAACGAGGGAAAAGAGTTCACGGCAGCGTCGGCAACAACGCGCACCGTCAAAAGTCTCGAGCTTTTCACCTTACCGGCAAGGCGTGTCCAACTTAAGTGACTATTCGTACGCGCTCGAAACGTGGTACTACATCTGCATCTTAAACTACCGCCTTTAAGCCAAGAAAAACCATTATATATAGCGCGCCTATGTGTTCTACACACAGGCTTTTTTTTTTCACGTTCCCACGCGCGGAAGCATGCTGTGCACTTAACGTCGATGGAAATGTCAATGTGAAGTAGACTAAAGCGCAATTCAAAACGACATCTTGCACCTTCAGCAGTGCAGACACAAAGTGCTATCAGCAAACAATGACACTCGATAATTGTTTCCATCGCTCATTATATGGGAGCTTGTACAGCAACGCGCATAACGGTGTCAACTCGTTAAGTGACAGTTTTAGTTGGGCATCCGCAATAGGCCCGCGGACGCAGGCTGCTGTTGGAAATGGATGGCAGCCTACTTCTGCAGAGCTGCTGCAGACGCCCAGCTAAAGCTGCATAATTAGTACCTACGAAAGCAGTGCACTCACCGTTAACAGGCGCACGTTGTCCGTGTCCGCAGTTACATGAATATTCCGCCCTCGAAGCGCCATTTCGAGCACGGAGCCTGGCGTCACCGCCACCGAAGATGCGCATATTCGCTCGAACACAAAACTACAAGACAGGCAACTGACGCAACGAAGTGGGGGGGGGGGGGGGGTGAGTGATTATTAATTGGCATAATAAGAGGGAAGTGCGCTCTGTAACTGTCTTTCTCAGGAGAGGACACCTTAGCAGTAGTGCACGGGAGTAAGGGGCAGAAAGAGAGTGGTAGGAGAGAGGGGGGAGGCAGAAAAATAAAGAGTAAGTTGGTGGCGCTCTGCTCCCGTGACCCCCAGACGTGGCAACTCGCGATGCCGGCACAAGGAAAGAGTCGTCAAGCAGGTCGGCAGGGAGGGGAGGGATGTAAACAAACACCATGTGGCGCGCCCACGGACGCGTGAGGAGTTCGGCGTCGCAACCCGCGCAACCAACGCAACGCAGAGCAACGCATTCCAAAAGACCGAGGAGACAGAGAGAGGAGGCGCCGCGCCAGCCCGGCTCCGTCGGCAAGCCAGGCCAGCCACGGCGACACAGCGGCGCCGAACTGCAAACGCGCGATATATACGGCGTATACGGCGGCACCTTTATCATGGAAGCTAATCAAAACATACTTCACGAGAGTCTAGTGAATCCTTCAGAAATGCTAACTTTTTTTGCTGCTTCTACCTTCCAAAAGGGGTCAAATGAATAATCCAAGAGAGTCACGATGCCGCGAACCTCTTTTGACTTTTTTTTTCTTAGAGTGTACTTGTCCGTTATGATGGAGAACGCACGCACGTGCAATGCTCGGCTGAAAATAACGCCGCACTTCTCAAGAATCGCTTCATATTATCGCTGATATACCGTGACTTCTGCCTAGAGACGGCGCTCCCATCGACATTCTCAAGTCAAGGTGGAGCGTTGAGTGAAGGGACGTTCTAGAATACGGGGGTAAGAAGTTCGTCGACGAAATAAAGCTTTCTTTTATCACATGTTTACACGACTGAACTTCCACCAAATGCACGCAAAGCAGTGCCTGAGTGGTTACGCAGCCAAAGATAATTCGTTTTGTAGGGAGGCACTTTACAATAGTTGGAAACGCGTGTAGCGCGCGTAGAAGATTATGCAGAGAAATGGTGCTAATGTGTTTCTAATTCATCCAAAAATTGTGCAGAATCACTGAAGCGTTCTATTTGACTGAGATGAGAAACTAAAAGCACGGATGTCTTCGATATATGAAATTCTCTCTTATATATATGCGCTTTTAAATATACTGAGCAGGTCCTACACAGGCCGGTAGGAAACGGTACGAAAATCGGTATCTGCGGAAGGTTTAATATTTAAAATTTCGAAATCATAAGTGGGAGGAGGAAAGCGGCGGCCGGCAGTTAAGGTGTTATTTCATTCAAGTATAGGTCATATTTTCAAAAACATTCGGCGCCACTCTTTTCACCCGGGGCGCTGTTCGGCGACAGGAGGTGCAGGAGAGCGGCCGTCTATGGGATTGTGAGAGCGTTGGGCGAAATTGACGGTTCTCGTACCTTTCTGCTTACACTTCGTGGTCAACAACGAAGAGCCCTTAGTGCGCCTGCTGCTCAGGCCTCTCTCGCGAATTATGCCGCTTCCAGCATGCGCTGGACACAAAAGAAGTAAAATTGGTATCCGACAAATGTGCTATCTCGAATTCTATGCTTCACTACCATGTAAACGCCAGAATACGCATAGAGCTTATTACTCAGAACGACGATCGCAGAAAAGGGCGGTTGCACAGTCTCTACAAAGAAAGCTGCTTCACTAGGCGTTATATTGAATTAATCGAATCACGATACACAAATTCAATGCGAGTTTTCACTCTCTTTTTTTCGCGTCTATCCATTGCAATGGAGGAAACTATCGCCTTCGAGGCTGGTCACCAGGAACGGGTGAGGTGAGTTTGCGAGGCACCGAAGCAATCAAATTCACAGTTATTAAAGACGATAGTCTTTCTTGGGACACTTAAACGGAGAAATTTTGATCTGTCTTTCTGTCTGTCTTTATGTTTGTCGGCACGTCCCTCGATTCAGCCGCTCGGCCAAAGTTGAACCACTTGCCCAAGGGCCAGCCACCTTGAACGGCTGACTAGGTTAATACTTGTGTACATTGTCGATCAAAAAGTAAACATTACGCATATCTGAGGCGCAACATCACTACGTAAGTATTAGGTGGTGTGTTCCTTATATAGAAAATGCATACATACGTCATTCTAAAGACCCTAGTTTCTTACACTGCGTTGCAAATGCGACTGCGCTGAAACTTGCCTTCCTCCGTGCCCTCTGCACGAGCTCATTGTTGTGTTTCGGTTTCGGTTCTGTATTGCACTGTACGAATGCCATGGGGCGCCGCTCTGGCATTCCTGTTTTACCCAGGCGACGTGTAAATAAAAGAGTGTGTGGAGAGTACTCGTTGAGTGCGGACGTTTCTACTGCTTCAGCGCTTCGCGCCAAACCACGTGTTCGGGCTGGCTGGCGTCCCCGCCGGTCGCGTTGGTCACCGCCGGCCTTCGCCTGCTGCTGCGCTGGGACTACCAGCCCGCAACACAGCACTCATGTTTCCCGACGTATTGCCAGATGGCGTCCATACCTCACTCAGCGCCTCTTCTATCGTCTTTAGACGACATTTGCAGCGAAGCACGCAGATACGCGGCCAATTTTTTCTTTACGAACTACCGAATTAATAGCAACTACTCACCATGGATGTAATCTACTCGCCATAGATATAATATGGGGCATTCTAAAATATCCTCGAAGAGACTAACTAGGAGCTTCCTATTCGATACATGGCGATTTTTATTCAGGCGATAGCCTTAGATGCCCCATCAAACACAAAACTTGTCCGTCGGCGTCGTCGGCGCCAACGCTAGTGATGCGAAATCTCGTCATGATGACGTCACAGATGGAGATCTGTGACGTCATCATGATGTCACAGATCTCCAAAATTTGTGACATCATGACGTCACATTACGTGACGTCGCCCGATGACGTCATCACATGGCATCGTCGCTTGATCAAAGGTGGGCCGATCCCGGAGACAGTGCAAAACCAGGTGAGGTGTAGAAAGCATCCGGTTAGGGGCTGGGGAGGATCAATACATCGACTGAGAAGAAGGAGGCAGCTTTCGCCTTCGAGTCGTCTCAGACGAATACATAAGGCACCTTGTTAGTTTTTGTCAAGATTACTATTATGAGGACGTCTTATAGTCCGTACGGTAGTCGCCGTCTACAGTTCAGTATTTGTGCTGAGCCGACTTTCAGTATCATGTCTTAAGCCTTGCTAAACTGTCTGTATTTTCGTTTTAGAATTTACTTCAGGTCATAGATAACATTATGGCGACTTTCTCAATTTAGGGACAAGGACTTATTTCTATGTTCGACTTGTTAAAACTCTGTAAACAGGAGGAGTGCACATCTCGGCAGGTTCAACGTGTCCGTTCAGTAATGGAAGCCACTGCAGGGCTTTCCTAACAAGCGCTCTTCCCGACGACAAATGGCGGCGTGAGCTAGTCGACTTCTTCGAAAGCACCACGCTAGACATAATCAAAAGGTAAGAATTGAATATACGAACAGCGCAACTGACAAGGACAAAGGAAGGTAACAACACACAGCGCTGCGTGTTGTTACCTTCCTTTGTCCTTGTCAGTTGCGCTGTTCGTATATTCAATTATGACCTACCAACTTGCCCAAGTTTCCACGCTTCAAAAGGTAAGAAATAAGCCTCGGTCAGAAATACCGATGTTAGCGTAAAGTAGCCGAACACGTTTGCTTACTGAATGCGATGTATTGCGACGTCGGATCTCGAGCCTGAAACTAGGCGTCCGAATTACGACGTGGTAGAGTGACCGCCAAAAAAAACAAACCCTGGAAGCTTTGCAGTAGTGGTGCCAAGCCTGTAGGAAGTGCAGAGCTGGGCGGCCTTCTTTTCTTCCCTTTATTTTTATCTTTCTTCTATGTCTTCATTGTGTGTATTTATTTCCCTTTCTTTCTTAGGCTCTCTACGTATACCTTTCTATTTCTCGCTTCTTCTATCTTTCTTTCTTCCCTTTCTTTCTCTCTCTGCGTCTCTATTTCTCGCTTCCCCTTTCTCTTTTTATTCGCTTTCTTTCTCTCGATTTTTCTCTGCCCCTTTATTCCTACGCTATGCCTTATTATCTGCCCTCCTCCTTTCCCTCCTCTTCACACTCACTTCACTTTCCCATCCCCTTGTTATTATACTATACCATACAAGGCTATGTTATGCTCTGCTAGAGTGTCTGGATAGCTGAGTGATTAAGATGCTCGCCTTCGGATCGTCGGTACGTGCTTTGGAAGTCCGCCTCAAGAAACTTTTTCGCCAAGAATTTCTCTCTTTCTCTTTCTTTCTATATCTTTCTCTCTGTACGCGTTCTCTCACCCATCACAGTTATTGCATCCCACGCTGGACAAATCTGTGCGCGTATTCTGAGAGCGAAGCAGAAGGTGCACAGCAGGACGAAGATCACACATGCCGGATCATTTTCTGTAGACGCGAAACGGCATAATGAAAAGCTTAACGGCTCCGCCGTAAAATAGCGCTGGATGAACGAGGGTCCGACAAGAAGACATAACCCCACAATAAAATTTGTTGCTGGGCTAGTCGGTGCATAGTTAAAATATAAGATGGTGGCGCTTGTATACGTCTCTTCTTCCTGTTTCGTCCTTGTCCCATTTGCGCCACCGTCTTATATTATAAGCACACAAGGCGGTAAAAGCGCTGTGTCCTTTTCTCGTGTCCTTGTTCACGAAGCGTTATTTTCTTCGACGATCACGTAGCAACAATCCCATATTTGAACTGTGCTCTAGGGTGATTTCATTTCATTCCTCCCACATTATGGAACACGCACTTAGCAGACGACGGGGCAGAATATTGCATCAAGACTGGACGGCCTAGCAGTTCTGTAACGTATACTACTAGCTATATTAAAGACAAGGCAGCTAGCCTAGTTTAGAATCATCGTGTAGAACACTTGAACCTGTTACGATATTTATTGTCAACGAGCCTAAAACTTCTTAAGATATTTACGCAAATGGCATGGCCTCAATGCATTTCGACGACCGATGGATTGCAGTGTGGGTCCCGAAAAGGCAGCCGAAGTGCTGGAGAGCCTCAATCGCAGGATGATAGAGGCGACGCACATATCCAACCTTTGCCCGAGGAGGCGACTGCGATGCCACGCGGACCTGCCGTTCCGGCAGCCTGATGGGAGTTGCAACAATCTCGAAAACCCAGAATGGGGCAGTGCCGGGGTATGTGAACGGAGGATACTCAGCCCTGAGTACGGCGATGGTGAGTTCCGCTAGTGCGAAAGCAAGATCACTGTCAGAGGATACGAAACGTTAAAAAACAAATTTAATATTAGGCTTGCTGTTTAATTCGGGCACAAAATCGAATAGTCCCTCTATAATTTAGAATACGGCATGCTGTGAAGAAGCATGGCTGCTTAGAAGGAAATGTTACCAAGCCAAAAAATATTGTCAACTTTTGTCGCCATAACTGCCACCAGATATGTAAATGCAATATCGTTTTAATGAAATGCGTAAGGTGCCGTGTGCCGTGACTGAAAATATTGGGCTATTTGGTGCGTATGCATAACTTGTACACTTGCAAAACAGCACAACAAGTACGAACCAAGCTACAAACAGCATTGAGATACCATCGTACGAACTGGCGGCTCCAGGAAGCAAGAAGGCCTATCTTGAACAGGACAGATGCGGTAACAATTATTGCGAGAAG
Organism: Rhipicephalus sanguineus; assembly: GCF_013339695.2. Classification (NCBI taxonomy): domain Eukaryota; kingdom Metazoa; phylum Arthropoda; class Arachnida; order Ixodida; family Ixodidae; genus Rhipicephalus; species Rhipicephalus sanguineus. The sequence goes on from NC_051183.1 coordinate 151,705,601, forward strand.
ATTTAGTGTGACGGTCACTGCACTGAACGCAATTATAGCTATGATGCTGTTGCTCCTTCAAGACTTTGATTTGGGCTTTGATTTCCCCTCCTTGCAGGAGTGTCGTCGCCCCGAAAAGCTCGCAGTGGGCGCCCTCTACCTAGTTCAAGACCTATTTCCCTGCTGGTCCATGATGGCAGCGGCCTCTTCTGGGAGCCCGATGAACGAGTTACTCACCTGTCCATTGGTTTTGGACAGTTCCTCGGTCACGACCTTGGATTCACGCCTTTCCTGCGTCTGTCCCCACTTGAATTAAAGATGGGTGAGCACCCGCAGGAAACTGCATGATATCATGAATTCGCCAAACTCACATCCTCTACGCGAATTTCTCAACAGGGAAACAGTTCTACGTTTTGCGGCGTGTTTGTTGTATTTGATATGGCATGACCAGTGTACATGCACTGCCTTCGCTATCCCGATAGCACCTTTTCTGTGAGCAGTGGCGTTGTACGCGGTAATATATATTAAAACCCTGGCCGAATTGCACAAACTGTTGAGAAGCTACACCACACCCGATGCTTTTTTGCACGAGGCAAATAACGAATTTTTTTTCTGACAATGCAATACGCCGCACGCTCACGCAATATCTCTGCAACAATTATTTTCCGCGTAATCTGTGATCCGCTTCGAGCCACCATCGAGCTTTTAACGCATCACGAACTCAACAATCAAAATTACTTTCTTTTTTGCACTGTTTACGATATTTAATGGGAGACCAGACGCCGCGATGCCCGAGCTGAGATGTTGGAAAAGTCGGTATACTGCTGTTGCATACCCAGCGATTCCGGACATCGCTTTTTCTGAGCCGTTTGTCACACCACGTAGCTTACGGATCATAAAGATTCCAAATTTGCGCGATGACGCCGACAGTGTAGCGGACACAAAGGCAGACGACAATATCGCCTTCCACAACCCTGCGCGCGAACCGGCAATCGCCGGCTGATAACAGCAACGCATTCGATGAGCGGGCGACTGCTCAACTGTGGAACAGCAGTTTTGTTGCAAAGTGGCTCGGTCCTTCTTCAGGACGGCCGAGTCTGGAAACGGCGTCTTCCTCTCATCTCCGGCTTCTACAATATTGTTTGCCCGATCCTACTGCCATTGGCCTCCCCTGGTTTCTTTTAAAGTTGGCGAGAACGTCTTTTGTTGCTGCAGTGTTTTGAATCAGAGAAGCTAATTTTGAGAAATAATACCATCTTAAATTATGACGATGGTCGCGTGTTTCCGAATATGCATGGTCGGGTTTGACATTCGTAATTTTTGCTGGCGTCAGTTTACAAACCCATGATATTGCATGATATAGGTGAAAGCCTCAAGCCGCGTGTTACAGTCGCTGAGAGAGAATTCGCTTTTTAGTGGTCAATGAGCGGCAGAAATAAGGCATACATTTATTTAAAAGCTGGTTAATGCTCAGTAACCTTCGTTGAAGTATCTTAGTTAGAGCGCCCTAGTTTCAACCGTGTTTCTTTCGTTTCTCAACCTCATAACAAAGTACGCCTTAAATACCGTATGTTCCTAAACACAGTAAACACTTTACAGCCGGCCCATTCTTGTCTTTCTTCTCAGTGTTTCTGAAAAGGAAACAAAATCTAATAAACCCATGAAACCCACCTGAATACCTCGGTAGATATCCGCTAGTCTGCAGATTTGAACGAAATCATAGATTGAAACCAAGCTATTGCGGCCTGTTTAAAGCAAGAAAGAACGAAAACAAAAACTTGTTTCCTTACGTGACAAAGTACGTTAACAGGCCACGCACCACTGAAAACGTTAATTACATATTCCGAGGCGAAAACAGCGCATACAGACGAGTACGAACAGACACAAGAAAAGGCACAGACACAGGCGCTGTGTCTGTGCCTTTTCTTGTGTCTGTTTGTACTCGTCTGTATGCGCTGTTTTCGCCTCGGTATGAACAACCAACTAGCTCGAAACGTGTTATTCCAGTTATTATTACATATTGAAAGTTTTCGATTGTTTAGGTAAACAAGAGAACTGCAAGCATCTTGAAATGCATTTGTTCATGTTCTCTCTGATGAATGTTTGTTTGCAGGGAGGAAAATGCGTGCTTTTTTGCAAGACGTTGTTTCGAATGCACCCAAACTTGTAGATGCCGTCTAGGTAAGATTTTAAGAATAATAATTTTAAAAGCCGTTAATTATAGGAAGAGTTACAAGATATTGAACGGTCCCGTTATCGCATTTCCAGAAGACCAGCACCACTTACAACTCAGGCACTCTGTCTTTGTCTCGGCAAGAGTCCGCAAGCGGAGTTTTTTTTTCACGCTTTCTCGTGGATACCGTAGCCTTAGTACTTTGTAATATTCACGTGATGAGTCTCGCATATTTTTTGATCGCTATTTTCCATCGCGACACCATTCTAGTGGCGGCACTGAGCGCCTCAGATTAGAGGGTTAACTGAAGCTGCGTATCATAATGAGTCACTCTAAAGTCACCGCGCTGCAGTGCTTGATGCTTTCGGAAACTTAAGAAAACTTTTAAAGCTATCGGGTTGAGAGCTTTCTTAAGTTTCCGAAAGCCTTATATGCGCAGAAGTGTGAATTTGGTTGCCAGCGTGCCAGCTGGCTGCGAAATTACTTAAAGAGCTTAATAAATGTTTACTCCTAGAGTAAACCTTAAGCGGTTTTTTGCGACGTTATGTTTCGTGTCATTCGAGCAAAGAATACAATCGAGCCAAGTGTCAGCCAACAAAGAACATTATTGCTTTATTTACACAGATGTTCATACGATTTAGGCAGGAAAGGGAACACGTTTGAGATAGTCTTCCGAGGGCGTGTTTGTTGTTTGCATCGTTAGTCGGCATGCGCAGTAGCGCTGAGTTGAAAGCATGCTTACACGATGTGTTTGCCTTTATCAAGCACGATACATCCTCCTTTCTGTACAAACATCAAAGTGAAAATATAAAACGGCATTGCAAGGAGTTACGAAAACTGCTTAAAATGGCTGCCATATTGGAGGCGCCGCGTGGCCGTCATCTTTGGCGTGTAGATCTTCTGAAAAGCGGGCTTGTCTCGTTTCATACACCGGTGCTCCACCGGTTGATGAAGCATGCTGGCTTACGATGCCGTCGTTGTCGCCTTCGTCGTCCGTGAAATCTTCGGTGGATGAATCCCTGCTGAAATGTTCGGCTGTCGCAAGAAGGTGCTGCCGGTTCCGACGCAGCATTTTGCCGTCTTCTGGGTCCACTCGGTTGCTCCACCCGCATTACTCCGGCTTCTGTATCCCATCCGTCTACGCGCACTCGCACGATTTGTCCTTTCTGCAGAGGAGCCAGAGAACGTCTACGCTTCCGCACAGACGTGCTGGGGACCTCCGCAAAATGCGCCAATGGTGTTCGCAGCCTTCGACCAAACAGCAGTTCACCTGGCGATCTGTCGTCTTCCAGGGGACGGGATCTGTCTCTGAGCAATCCAAGTCTTCTCTCCCTTCAGTTGTTTTTTTAAGGAACCACATAAACCCCTTTCTCGGCCAAGCCATTTGAGCGTGGAAACCACGGGCTCGAAGTAACATGCCGGAAATCATATGTTTTTGAGAATAGCAGGAACTCACGACTGAAAAATTGCGGTCGGTTGTCAGACACACTTCCATCGGCGCTTAGTTTATCAATGACATCGGCCGCTGATCGTGTCCTGCAACTGCTCTACTTCTGAAAAATTGCATCATACCCGCAAAGATACGACTTCCCAGAGATGTCTACAACTATCCCACACCATGCATGCGCAGGCACTGGGCGGATAAGACGGGGTTCGCTACGCTGCTTGTATGCGTGCTTCTGGCACACTGAGCATTTTTTCACCAGAATATCGATATCAGTGTTCATACCGGGCCGAAAAACCAAACGATGCGCACGTTTCTTGCACTTAAGTCCCATATGGTCTTCATGGATTCTTCGCAACGTTTCTTGACGCATGCTGCTTGGCATCACGACCTTGCACACTTTTAGTAGCACACCGCTTACTGTTGACAGATCACATTCGAAATGCTCAAACCGTCACTGCACAGGTTGGTTATTCTGAAGGCAAGTGACGACATTTTGCAAGTAGCTAGTCATTTCGCGTTTCGTTTGATAGGCGCTCTAGCGGGGCACTGCTTACAAGGGAAGATAAAACACTTACGGCGTTAACTACGATGTCTTCGTCTGCTTGATCCTTTTTCCAACAGAGGCACGCTACAGGAGGCCTGGCAACACGAACTGCTGTCCATGAACAAAGTGCAGTTCGAAATTGTATTTTAGCAAGCGTAGAAAGTAGCGCTGTAGTCTCGTTGGAATATCAGTGACTGCCTTTTTCGAATAATTGATCGGGGGGCGATGGTATGTTTCGAGGATGACCATGGGCGCATACACAAAATGATCCAATTTCTCGCACCCGTATACCACAGCCAGTGCCTTCATCTCGATCTGGGAATATCGTTTTTCGACGTCAGTGAGTACTCGTGAAGAACACGCAACAGGTTTCCAAGCGTCCCCGTAAGGCTGTAGCAAAGCTGAGCCGATGCCGTTTTGCGATGCATCCCAAGCAATTTTAGTGTCACGCATCGGGTCGAAGCTAGCCAGAACTGGCTGGCTGCTAAAAATGGCACAGGCATGGTTCCATTCGGTGGCATGGTTATCCGTCCAATAAAAAGCATTGTCTTTTCTTATCAGGTCTCGGAGTAACTTGGTTTTTTTCTCCAAGTGCCGGAACAAACTGCGCGAAATAGTTGACGACAGCTAGCATTCTATATCTCCTTTCTTGTTCCTAGGCGGCGGTAGATGCAGAACTGATTCGACTGAATCAGGGCTTGGCCGTACGCAGTTTTCGGAAATGATGTCTCCAAGAAAAAATTTCTGAGCCACCAATTTCGCATTTTGAAGCATTGAATGTCAATCCCGCCTTACAAGCGGACTGAAGGACTGCTCTTAGCCTTTCGTCGTGCTTTTTTCTTGAAGAACCCCGAAATTGGATGTCGTCGACATTCGCAAATGCACCAGGAATCTCGTCAAAGATCTCGTTCATGTACTGTCGGCCGTAAAAGTTTGCGGGATCTGCAGCGCGTGGCGGAGCGACGGAAAACTAAAGTCCCTGTATATTTTGGGGAAAGTACCGTCTTTTTTTTAACCGAGCCGCCACGCCGAGCACCCTCCTCTCCCGCCTTCCATCTCCCCGCTTCACGGGCCGTCGCCCGGGAAACGCGCGCAAACTTCTTTCTTTTTTCTTATGTTTTCATTTTTCGCCGAACCCGACTTCGCGGTCACCAGCGTTGCGCGCGTTATCAGCGTGACAGCATTCTTGATAGGAAAATGGCGCGAGCCGGCTTATAGCGGCGCCCGCACGATGCCCGTTTGGGAGAGGATATAGATAAGGTTTGGACACTTGATAGAGGGGGGTTGGACACTTTGTAGAGGATATGGAGGAGAGTGTGGCTACTTTCTATATATTATTGGAGTTTACGGAAAACTGCATTGCTGCGTCACGTAAACCGTGACGCGACGGGCGTCGAGGCTATCGGCCGTGGCCTCCGCGATTAGATCCGGCAACGGCATGTTGTCTAAACGCGCCGTCGCTAATCGCCCAGGCCGATAGCCTCAACACCCGTCGCGCCACGGTAGGTGACGCCGCAATGCAGTTTTCAGTAAAGTCCCTTAATACATAGAAAGTAGCGACACTCTCCTCCATATCATCTCCAAAGTGTCCAACCCTCCTCTCCCAAGTGTCCAAACCTTATCTATATCCTCTCCCAAACGGCCGCCGTGCGGGCGCCGGCCCAGCTCGCGCCACTTTCCTATCAAGAATGCTATGTCACGCTGATAACGCGCGCAACGTTGGTGATCGCGAAGTGGGGTTCGGTGAAAAATGAAAACATAAGAAAAAAGAAAGAGGTTCGCGCGCGTTTCCCGGGCGACGGCCCGTAAAGCGTGGAGGTGGAAGGCGGGAGAGGAGCGTGCTTGGCGGGGCGGCTCGGTTAGGGCCCGCTCACGCTAGCGGCAAGCCTGCCTCAACGGCGCGGTGCCGTAGAACGTCCGCCGTCGCCGCACGCGAGAGAGCTGTCCAACTTGCACGGCAATCTTCGCCGGCGAGCCTCCGAAAAACATGGCCGCGCTGCTAAAAGCGGTTGACGTACACCTCGAATCTATCAAGTGGCCACCGTGCGCTCTGTAGCGTGTAAGCTCCGAACTGATGCTTCCATTTGCTTTAGATTCATGTCCTTAAGCTTCGACAGCAAAGTATTCGTTCCAATTCGGCCCCATTTTCGGGAGCCGTAGTCAAATAATCCATGCTGTAGGCTTAGCGAGTCGAGATGGCCGCTTCCGAATGCTCGGAGGACATAGATTACGCGTTTGTTAGTTGCTTCTAATCCTCCATAGCTGGCGCCACTTGACCTCGCGCCAGCTTGGGGACACTTTATTTGGTTTTACGCGACGCTCTTTGTAATGCCGGACAGGCTAAAACGCTCTTTTGACTGCTGAAACCATGCCTGGCAACGACAAAGACGAAATCCGCACTTCTAGGGTGAAAAACTCGGGGTAAAAAGCAAGCAGCTCGAAGCGTCCCGCGCTAGACATAGACGACGTGGAAAGCCGGAAGCAGACGACGCGGTGCGCCGTAGTCATGGCAACCGGTCCTCCGTCGCTGATTGGCCACGTCGCTCTCCGGCAGACGGAGAACGGCACAAAAATGGGTCTCAGACCTATTCTGCGAACGGCAAACAGTCGCTGATGTGCGCGAACGAAATCGCTTGCGCACGGCAGCCTGAGAACGGAAAACGGCAAACGGTGAGCTGCCGTGCCGCTAGCGTGAGCGGGCCCTTAAAAGAAAGACGGTACTTTCCCAAAAATATCCAGGGACTTTAGTTTTCAGTCGCTCCGCCACGCGCTGCAGTTCCCGCAAATTTTTGTGGCCGACAGTGCCTTTGAAATACTTCGGACGCTGATGGAATGCCGAAAGGAAGCCTGAGAAAGCGATAACGGCCAAACCGGGTCGAAGACTTGCAGATTCTGGGCGTTTCTTCATGCAACGGCATTTGATGAAATCCAAAGATGGCGTCTAGACGTGAAAAATATCGCGCTCCCACAAGTTCGTCTTCCATATCATCGCGACGAAGCATCTGCAAATGCTCCCGCTTGAGACCTTCGTTAATTTTTCTAAGATCCATGCAGATCCGTAGCTGACCGTCCTCCTTCTTGACGATAACTAACGGACTTACCCAGTCCGTCGGCTCTTCAACCTTGACAATGATGCCAGCCTTGAGCATCCGGTCGAGTTCCGCCCGCGCAGGGCCAGGGGTACTCGTCTAGCCATCTGGACAGTAATAATATCTGGCGTTTAACGTCCCAAAACCACGACATGTTTGTGAGAGACGCCGTAGTGGAGAGCTCCGCAAATTTCGACCACCTGGGGTTCTTTAACGTGCACCTAAATCTAAGTACACGGGCCTCAAACATTTTCGTCTCCATCGAAAATGCAGCCGTCGCGGCCGGGATTCGATACCGCGATCTTCGGGTCAGCAGTTGAGCGCCTTAACCAGTAGACCACCGTGGTGGGGCATCTGGGCAGTAGGTACGGCGCCTTGTAGCAATACCACCATTTTCTGCAGCCGCTGAAGGCATCCCGTGCCGCTAAAGACGTCGTTCTATTCCTGCATGAACTCTGTAGTTTCTTTTGTTGTCACTGCATTGACCGACCTGACGATGAGCCCCAGGCGTTCGCTTGCTTCAAGACCAATAATCGCGCGTCCCTTCCTTACAAGAAAGAAGCCGACTCCAATTGCAGTCTTGCCGACTGTTATCTTCAGTCTACTTACCCCGAAGTGCTTGATGATTCCTCCCGCATATGAACGTAGCACTGAGCTGCTTTCTCTTATTTGCGCCGCCGGCTGTAGAGTCCGGTACACACCATACGGCAAAAGGTTGGCTGGTGCACAGGTGTCCACTTTCAAGTTAATGTACTTGCTGCTGACTTGTGCTTCCACTACCCAGACACGATGGCTTTAGACAGCATCTACGGATACGTCAAGAATCGTGAAGTCTTCATTAGCACTGACTTCGGCCACTTGCCTATTGCTCTTGCATCGCACAGCAAAATGGTTCTTGCCTCCGCATCGTCTACAATGCGTCTGAACGCCGGCCAACTTATATAGAGCCGTGCTCCCGACCACACCTACTGCATTTAAATACTGCCAATGCACCAGTTTCCTTTGGCCTTGCTTGAACACGGTCAACTTGGCGCTGTTCACGTGCCCAAATATGATTTTCTGCATCTCACAACTCGGCGGCATTGCAGACCTGCTCAGCTTTCCCGAGCAGGGCGTAGCTAAGAGGGGTAAGGGGCTTAGGAGGGCTGGTTCACCCCCCCTCCCTCCAATTTTTTTCAATTTTGCTTGCGTATATATACACGCACACATACAAACGCACGCACGACCATACATAAAGGACGGTTGAACCACCCCTCTCCCGAAAAAACGCCCCTGTTCGCTAGTGTTAATTCCTTGTCCCATTGCAACTCCTGCCGCACTCTGTCGTCGATCGTCCCAAACACAATTTGTGGCGGATCACTGTCTTTTCTATTACGCGAAAGTTGCACGATTTTGCCAGGTACCTAAGGTCCCTTGTGAATATTTCAAAGGGCTTTTCTTCTGCATGGACTCGTCGTCGAAATAGGCACCGCTCATGTAGTTCATTCACCCATTCACCTGCGTTGCACAGTACTTATCGAATTTCTTGATAACGGTCGCATAGTCCTGTCTTTCGGCGTCTTCAGCGAAGGTGAAGTTGTAGATTTCCAACACATCGTCGCCTCCCAAACTGAGCAGCAGGGCAATCTTCGTGCTATCATGCCGAGGCTTGTCTCTTGGAGGCGAGGCTGCTAGGAAAAAGACGAATTTTTGCTTAAAAAGCTTCCATTGTTTGGCATAGCGCCACTTAGGCGTAGCGGCTCGGGAGGCTTTAAGAATTCTATCGCGAGTGGGAGGTGGTTGGGCCGCACTTCTTAAACCATGTTTCTTGTCGTTTGAGCAAAAAATACAATCGAGCCATGTGTCAGTCAACACATAACATTGCCTTATCTGCACAGAAATTTATACGATTCAGGCAGGAAAGGGAACACCTTCCGAGGCCGGTGTTTGTTGTTTGCATCGTTAGCGGGTACGCGCAATAGCGCTGAATTGAAAGCATGTGAAGTCTTCCGAGGCCGTGTTTCTTGTTTGCATCGTTAGTGGGCACGCGCAACAGTGCTGAATTGAAAGCATGTGAAGTCTTCCGAGGCCGTGTTGTTTGCATCGTTAGTGGGCACGCGCAACTGAGCTGAATTGAAAGCATGTGAAGTCTTCCGAGGCCGTGTTTGTTGTTTGCATCGTCAGTGGGCACGCGCAACAGAGCTGAATTGAAAGCATGTGAAGTCTTCCGAGGCCGTGTTTGTTGTTTGCATCGTTAGTGGGCACGCGCAACAGAGCTGAATTGAAAGCATGTGAAGTCTTCCGAGGCCGTGTTTGTTGTTTGCATCGTTAGTGGGCACGCGCAACAGAGCTGAATTGAAAGCATGTGAAGTCTTCCAGGCCGTGTTTGTTGTTTGCATCGTTAGTGGGCACGCGCAATAGCGCTGAATTGAAAGCATGTGAAGTCTTTCGAGGCCGTGTTTGTTGTTTGCATCATTAGCGGGCACGCGCAACAGAGCTGAATTGAAAGCATGTGAAGTCTTCCGAGGCCGTGTTTGTTGTTTGCATCGTTAGTGGGCACGCGCAACAGAGCTGAATTGAAAGCATGTGAAGTCTTCCGAGGCCGTGTTTGTTGTTTGCATCGTTAGTGGGCACGCGCAATAGCGCTGAATTGAAAGCATGTGAAGTCTTCCGAGGCCGTGTTTGTTGTTTGCATCATTAGCGGGCACGCGCAACAGAGCTGAATTGAAAGCATGTGAATGAAGTCTTCCGAGGCCGCGTTTGTTGTTTGCATCGTTAGTGGGCACGCGCAACAGAGCTGAATTGAAAGCATGTGAAGTCTTCCGAGGCCGTGTTTGTTGTTTGCATCGTCAGTGGGCACGCGATATAGCGCTGAATTGAAAGCATGTGAAGTCTTCCGAGGCCGCGTTTGTTGTTTGCATCGTTAGTGGGCACGCGCAACAGAGCTGAATTGAAAGCATGTGAAGTCTTCCGAGGCCGTGTTTGTTGTTTGCATCGTTAGTGGGCACGCGCAACAGAGCTGAATTGAAAGCATGTGAAGTCTTCCGAGGCCGCGTTTGTTGTTTGCATCGTTAGTGGGCACGCGCAATAGCGCTGAATTGAAAGCATGTGAAGTCTTCCGAGGCCGCGTTTGTTGTTTGCATCGTTAGTGGGCACGCGCAATAGCGCTGAATTGAAAGCATGTGAAGTCTTCCGAGGCCGCGTTTGTTGTTTGCATCGTTAGTGGGCACGCGCAATAGCGCTGAATTGAAAGCATGTGAAGTCTTCCGAGGCCGCGTTTGTTGTTTGCATCGTTAGTGGGCACGCGCAATAGCGCTGAATTGAAAGCATGTGAAGTCTTCCGAGGCCGCGTTTGTTGTTTGCGTCGTTAGTGGGCACGCGCAATAGCGCTGAATTGAAAGCATGTGAAGTCTTCCGAGGCCGCGTTTGTTGTTTGCATCGTTAGTGGGCACGCGCAATAGCGCTGAATTGAAAGCATGTGAAGTCTTCCGAGGCCGCGTTTGTTGTTTGCATCGTTAGTGGGCACGCGCAATAGCGCTGAATTGAAAGCATGTGAAGTCTTCCGAGGCCGCGTTTGTTGTTTGCATCGTTAGTGGGCACGCGCAACAGAGCTGAATTGAAAGCATGTGAAGTCTTCCGAGGCCGCGTTTGTTGTTTGCATCGTTAGTGGGCACGCGCAATAGCGCTGAATCGAAAGCATGTGTACACGATGCGTGTGTCTTTATCAAGCACGATACAACGTAAGCTCAGACTTTTATCTTAGTTATATGCACAACATACCCTGCCACATTCGGATTTCGTATTCCATCCGGTGACGTCGCAAATAGCATGGGAATTGGTGCAGTAAGAGCGTCGCACACCCACAACAGCGTTGTTCCGCTGCCAGCCATTGCTAACAGAAGTCGGGGTGCCCATAATTCAAGAAATATTCAGGTTATCTTCACCAATTATTATTTTGTTGCTTCAACGATTTAATCTAAAGTGCCCCGCCCCTTCGATTTCTTCTACTTCATCTATTTCTCTATTATCCACTGTTTCTCCTAAGCAACAAGCACAATAAGTTTTTTTAAATGCGACGCATTTCTTAGCGAACCTTTGGCAATTTGAGCGTTTCTATCTATCTATCTATCTATCTATCTATCTATCTATCTATCTATCTATCTATCTATCTATCTATCTATCTATCTATCTATCTATCTATCTATCTATCTATCTATCTATCTATCTATCTATCTATCTATCTATCTATCTATCTATCTTCCCAGGTTGCACAAAACGGATAATTGACGTTTTATAAACGTTTATCCGAGACGATAAAAACGTTTAGAAAACGTCACGGAATAGAAGCTAAAGGTCTAGAAAACGTTTTATATCTCGTCTGATGTCCGGCTAGAATCCGTTTTTAAGATCATCTAGAAAACGTTTTCAAGACGATCTAAAAAAAGTTTTTAAGACGTTCTAGAAAACGTTTTAAAAACGTTTTAAAAACGTCGCAAAAAATCCCACTTTTGAAACAGATAAAAAGATCCCATTCCATCGTCTTTGAAAAGACGTTTTCTAAACGTTTTTAAGATGATCTAGAAAACGTTTTAAAAACGTCGCAAAAATCCCATTTTAAAAATAAAAATATCCCATTGCATCGTCTTTGAAAAGACGTTTTCTAAACGTCTTTGAGACGTCATGCAGGATCTCTTTCCTTTTAGCTGTTTTGTTTTTGCGCATGCAATTATAATAGTGCACATTTTTAGGAAGCCCCCTCTGTTATAGTAATTACAGTTCCTTTATTCTGTAATTACTATTACAGAGTGAGAGCTCAGTAGATTCACAGACAAAAGTGGTCATGTCATAATTTATTATGTAAAACAGCAAGGATTCCCGTACAGCATAGAAACGCGAAAACCACGAAATGCGATTTAGCATGCGACCAGATATAATTATTCAGAAGCGTCAAAAGAGCGCAAAATATCGCTGTAATTAAAATGCAGCTATTTAGCACCCAACCTTCAAGAACACTTCTTTTTGCACGATTCATCATTAGCAAAATTGTCAAAAACTAACATTGCAATATGACAAAATTTAGGATCTGGCACAGCCATTCTGCAGTATTGTCACGTTTAATACAGAGGCGACGTGCACAAGGCGGCGATACAAGGCCCCAAGTCCCGAACGGGGTCGGCACAGCACAGCCAAAACAAAGGCACTGGCGCGAGAGCCACTGCGTCTTCGTCTGCCTCTTTCTCGCTGGCATATTAAGCGCGTGGCATTGCCCCTCCTCCCGAAGGAGCATCGCCTCGATGCTCAACGAAGCATTTACGGTAAACATAAACGAAAACCTAATCTCATCAATGTCACAATGTATGGTTTTAACCGCACCACGTGCAGAATCTCGGGTCGTGGCTGTCGGCGTCTTCGTCTGCCTCTTTCTCGCTGGCATATTAAGCGCGTGGCAGTATCTATCTATCTAGCCGCCTACGTCTGGGCGCTCTCCTGGTCGCCTCCGTAACTTGTAATATACCAAAATTGGCACAGCAGGGGATCAGTGTATGAGAAATACGATTCACTGGTCATGACATGAATAATGCAAAATACCTGTCGCGTACGTCATGAAACCCTTTCTCTCAGTCACGTGTGGCACATAACCGTATACCAGAGTTCATGTTACGTGGGTATGTGCCACAGGTGATACAAAGTCTCAACCAACACAGTAACCGCGAACACACACATTGACACGCAAGGAAAGTGATAATAATTGTTGGGGTTTCCTGTCCCAAAACCGCGATATGATTATGAGAGACGGCGTAGCGAGGAGATACGGAAATTTTGACCATCTGGTATTCTTTAACGTGGACCGAGATCACGTAGTACACGGCCATCTAGCATTTTGCCTCGATCGAAATGCGACCGCCGCAGCCGGGATTGAACCCGCGACCTTCGGGTCAGCAGCCGAGCACCGTAACCGCTACACCACCGCGGCGGACGCAAGGATAGGGAGGAAGCTGAAGACAGAAGACCCCTGGAAGACGCTTAACTACCATGCACGCGTTCACGTGGTCCGCAACGTGGACCACGTCGCATACGCAAAAAACGAGGTCAATGCTTCCTACAATAAATCGAGAGAACCAGGCCTCTCAACATTACCGGTAACTTCAACATTGATTTATCACGACCCAACAAAGCCTGACCTTTACACTCCATGAAGGAAGGCTTGAATATGGAGAGGGCATCAAGAAACCTCGCTGCCGCGTCCGGGACAGGAGGCATCATAGATCATTTCATCGTAAGAGGCATCCAGGATGTCCACCAGCTGTGCTATACCTCGCACTTAACTACACTTAGAGCCCTCGTAGCCGCGATCACGAACGGATCCGATTAACAAGTCCGGTCCAGCTGCTGGTGATCACTGATCACAGTAATGATGATCTTGTTCAAGAGCTGTCAAGAACCCCTTCTACACATACACACGGGTTCGTGAAACTTGCGTGCGTTCTCGGTCATAACGGACAAGTATAAGGATAATAACAGTAACGCAACTGTAACGCAACTGTAACAACTGCAACTGTGACTGTAACGTACGTGCAGTGCGCCTGCGCGTGCTACTCGGCCGTGTGTATATCCAGGGAAACTTTTCTGAATGAAGCTTAGTTGCAAGTAACGCCTGTCCTGTGCATATGTGCTTCTTCTTTGCACTGTTCGCATTCGCGCTATCCAGTATTGAAAAATATAAGCACTACATGTCAGCTTACCGCGTCTGGTGTTGCTAACACCCATGTTGCTGTTGGCATCGTTACGCAACTGTACACAGCTGGTTATATATTACATATGCGACCCTTCAACATATGAGTGTGCGTATACCAGGTCCACATTTCTCTAGTGTCATTCCGTAACGTTTCGCTCAATGTAAAATATTACGCCACAGTCACCATCCCGCGCATGATTCGCATAACATGGATTCCAACGGTACGTGGGATCTGCCGATCTTTTTCTATACCTGGCGACAACTTTCTGTGGCAGCACAGCCAAGGCTACGCAACCGAATCACGCACTTTTTTACTACGCTTCTGCATGTAGTCCGCGAACGCTAGCTTTTGTAGACTACGTAGCACAAAAGAAGACATAAAAAGAAAAATAGTTATTACGTTCAAGATTGCTAGCATTGAAAGTAATAATGATTATCCCGCAAAGGATTTGCGATTTTTGCTCTTTTGAGTTTTCAGGTTTTCGGTGTCCATTTCGCGTTTTCCGGCCCCACTAAATAACAATGGCGTCGCTAGGTTGCGACAGGTGCACATCGAAGCTTGTAAGTGAGCATAAGCGCCTGTTCGTTAGGTGTTCATCGACGAGAAAGAAACAAAGACAGCGGTGCGTTGTGAATTGTTTTGTTGATTTACCCACACTGTCACCGAGAAGCGTGCAAGTGATACCACCAGCGCAAGTGGGTCTCTGATCGCAATACCTACCTTGACGACGACGCCGGCGACCTGCAAGTCCAGCAAGAACAGCCGCTTGAAAGCAAAACTGCGATTGGAAACAGTACGTAAAATAAGTGGCCCATTTCATAAATTGCGTTGCATGCATGGTCGATATTTCGGTTGCCTGCTATTGCTGATACAATATCTCTGTATATTGCATACTGTATCACCGTGCCCGTCGGCGTATAGACGATTTTCCGCAGCTGGTTTGGTTAATCAAAACTAGATGGCGCCACCGCACCGTGGCCGTCCCCCTACCGTGGCCGTCTCCATGGCCATCCCCCTGCCGCGGCCTTTGGCAGCGCTGCTCAATATGTCTCCATCCGCGTCGCGTCGTCTGCTCGGCGTTCCCATAGCGTCTGCGCGCACGCGAGTAAAAACGAGCAGACGGCAGCGCCGGAAAAGTAAACATGGCGGCACCTGTGGATGCAGTTTCCTTCCACCTCGAATTTATCACGTCGTCGTCCTGCACTGTGTGGCCCGTAAGTTCAAAACCTACGCATTTATTTGCTTTATATTCGCGTTCTGAAGCTTCGAGAGCAATGTACTCGTCGGTATTTTGCAGTGTTTACAAGATTCATTCTCACATTGTCGGAGACAAGGCTTAGCAGGCATGGCTAAATAAACATAGCTGATCGCAATAATAAAGACAAAGCATACCTGACGCTTTTTCTCCAGCGTGAGCTGACACAAAGCGATGGCCGATTTTGCCATTTATTTATTGCTGTGAGGACAGTGGGCGAGTAGCAAGCGCGAGTTCGGATCGAAGCGGGCTGTCGCGTCTGCATGGGTGCTGCCATGTTGGTTTGTAACCCCAGCTGCTGGCGGTTGCTAATACAACAATAAAAGGCATACACCATAAATGCGAAGTAGATTAAACATATCGCTTATCGTTGTGTCGTGGTACGTACCAAACAAACGCAAATGTCTCAACGTTTTCAACTATGAGGCGATTGCATGTAGAACTATGTTTTGCTGCGCAAGCATGTGACTTGCTTAAACCCTGCTGCAACGAGCTTGTGTGTTAGGGCCACGGCCGCTTCGCTGGCCCAATGCGTTGGCTGGGGTAAATGGCTGGAGGATGGCCAGTTACGATCACGTGATCAAACATGGCAGCGCCCGTGTGCCGCTGCGGAAAATCGTCTATACGGCGGGAGGCGTGTTTGCGCTTTGCGATGAGAGCAATTTACGGTGATCAAATCACCCGTGCACAGCTTCGCCTCGACAACAGACGCGTTCGTGTCTAATATGCGATTGAGAGCATTGTGCAATGTGCAAAAAAAGCATTCTTGACCATGGCAGCAAGGAGCGCCTTTCACCCGCTCGTAATTACAAACGTGACGCCCGCTCCTGGCCAGTCGTGGCCATGCCTTCGCGTCCCCTGACAAAATAACGTGAGCGTCTCCAGAAAGGTATTGCATCTCCAAATGTAGGAAAACGACTATGTGGACCCTGTATGCACCGAAATTCAGGAAATGGCTTGTTGCCTTTGCGTAAGATTTCCAATTGAACAGTTACTATTGGCCATGCCTTTTTTTTTCTTTGAGAAGTAAAACCGACCGCTTCAATAAAGCTGATTCCTGCGCTCCTTCGCAATACGAAACATTTTATCGCTTTCCCAAAAGAGAAATGTAAACAATACTAAATGGTACTCGCTTAACACGCGGACTTGAACCGCTAGCACATTAGCGATACATAATTTGATTTGCAGAAGAGCTCAGCAACGACTCCAGATATTTGTGCTGCATCCATAAGTATATCAAGGCTTGTGGTAGACTTCGATTACATCTGTGTGTAAACTATCTGCATGAATTCCCAAATAACGTCATGAGCCGTGAACATTCGTATGAAAACGGGCATGTTGGATGCGCTTGCGAAACCAAAACCGAAATCGCCCGCGAACGGACTACTTGGCGTAGTAACACATGTGCGGAAGCTCCGCCCACGTAGCCTTAGCTGTGCTGCCACAGAAAGTTGTCGCCAGGGCCCGTATTCTCAAACGATCGCTAAAGGCGATAGTATCGCGTTTGGTGACGTAGAACTTGATGCGTTCAGAAGTAAAAAAAAAAGCTTGCCTGAGACGTCATTGTTGCAACTGGCCGTTGGTAGTACGAATGTCTCACAACACAGGAGTGAGCGCACCGTACGAGCGCAGAACAACCCGAGTGCGGCGTTTTCGAGCGTGTGCTGCTACTTCTACGCAGTGGCCAGGCTTGGCCGGCTTGGCTGTGGCTACTTGAAATATGAGACGTGTTAAAAGTGCTTTCAACCTTTTTTTGTTCGATTATTTAATGCACAGTATAATATTTAAAGAATGCAACTTTGCGTGAAACGTATTTTCGTTGAGAGTTTAACACGGCGTACTCGGAGAGTTCAGCTGTAGCGTGCCGCCGCAGCGACATCGTCTCAAGATCTCAACATGTTGCCGGCTCGCGATAAGCCACGCGAGCGACGCACGGTTCATGTTCCTGGGACGTTCACACCACGAAAAAACACGCTCTGGCAAAGAGCGAGTGCTGATAACACCCCAAGGTAATGCTCGATGAAAGCTTCAGTGTAAAAAATGCTGCGTATATCCACCGAGGATTGAATACTAGAAGCTACCGCCTACGTCACGAAATGCTAGACTTCACCACGAACCGACGGTTAACGGTGCCTTCGTTTATTGCAAATATGTCGAGAGCACCGTCGAGCACCATGACGCAAAGTTGACGTCAGCGGAATTACCAGATGGCGCCCTGACTTTTCCGGTTTGCTCAATAGCCAATCAGCGCGCACCAAAGGCGATACTTTTGCGATTGTCGCCTTTTGAGAATACGGGCCCAGGTATAATCGTTCCGTTGGAAGCTGAGAAAAACAATAATTTGTAGCGGCGCGAAACCATGATGCGAGGAGGCGAGCTGCAAACCCTTGCTGTTCGCCCCGTGTAGCCTTCGGAAGCCAAATCCCTTCCCTGCCCATAGAGTTAATATACTGACTCTAGAGGAAAAGCTCCCCATAGGGCCCATGCATTGGAACCTATAACCGCATGGGTTCCGCCATGATGGAACAAAACGATCGTTGCCAGACCCTGAGACGCTCGCTATATTTGACGGTGGTAATCAGTTTTAATCTACCAACCTAAGCCAGCTACGCGCTGTTCAGAGAACATCAGCTGTGTTTTGATGCGTGAAGCCGTGTGTTAGTGTACGGTTGTCTGTGCAGCTGGTCCGGTTGATAACAGTTAAAATTTCCACCTGTTTGTGCATGGTTTTTACTAGGCACTCCCTACCAAAGTTTCTCCGTTCGCTGGCACAAAGGTCACTCGACAGATTCGCAGCTCGAAGCAAAGTCCGTAGGCCGTGGTCGCGCGCTGATTCGACTTGCAATGGCGAGACACCTGTATCAACGTTCTTTTTCAGCTCATTGCTGCCGTACTTCAGCGCAGAGAGCCGTAAAGCAGAACAATGTCGTTTGCAGCATGCAGCGGCGAATGTGAGTGAGACATCTCCCGAAAGCTTCAATCGAAACTAAAGTTACACGGCCCACGAAGCTTTATCGCCGTTAAAAAGTATTAAAAAAATCGGTTGCGACTAGTTCGTACATTCAGGGCTTGTCTCATCTCTTCTTTGCCGTCCGTCCTGGTTTGCACTGATGCACTGAAGTTTCCAGCTCGAAAGAAAAAAAGGGCTGTCACATGAAGTCGAGTGGTATGCGGCGACAGAAGACGCACACAACGGGACACTATGACAACTACGAGATACACGTCGCGAACGAAGTTTCAGGGGCTTTGACACGACGCGCAAACCGGCGCAATCGGCCGCAAGCACACACTCGCGTACTCGCGAGTGTTGATATGGTGGTGCCCTCTAGTTAACCCGCCTGCAAACGCTCCTTTCCGCGCGCAGTAAATTTCATAAATAGCCGTCGTATTCTTTCGTAGAAGTATTCAAAATAAACACAAAACAATATCCGCAAGTTTTTGATTGTGCAGGTGCTTTTTTAGGATTGATATGTGATGGCAAGAATGACAACGTTCCAAGATGTCAGCGTTCTTGTGGTTATAGGTCTCGCGGCCCAGCTTTTCCTCTAGAGTCAGTATATTAACTCTATGTCCCTGCCCTCTTCGGCACACCAGCAGGAGGATCACATAACGCATAGGCATGAACACGTCATGCGCGCACAATGTCACGAGCGCATGACGTACCCAAACCAACCCGAGCCCCCGAGACGCGAGCGGTGTTGTGGCGGCGTTCTTTGCGCTTCATCACTGCAAGTTATGCCGAATGCGCCCTCGTCGATCAGTTGGCTTTCAACCTATTACTATACTCGCGGACAACCTTTCTTGGCAATGAAGCGAAGGCTACCGAGCCACAATGCACGTATCATACCGCTAATGAATGTAGTCCCACAATTGCGTCCGTATTTTCTGCGTTAGATATATAAAATACTCCTGAATTTTCTACATGTAGCTTTTTGAGACGGAACGCAGCGCACACAAGCGAGATATTTGTATTTATTTTACTTTATACGTTGTCACTTTGCGTTTTTGCGCGCGTGAAAAGTCGCGCCTTATATCCGTACCTTAGACGCTAAGCAGCGTTTGCGTCAAAATGCGACGCTAGCCATCACTTTCCACGGCGTTACGAGACGCGCGCCAAACCGAACTATTTCGCGTAGCAGTACATGTGCAGACGCTCCGCCCCCGCAGCTTTCCCTTCATTGCCAAGAAAAGAAATCTGCGACATTTGTAACATTTGTACGGGCACGAGACTAGCGGTGTGCCGCATGAACATCAAGTTAGACGCGGGAGGATAAATGAGCGCTGGAACGCAGTAGAAAATTAGTTTCGTTGTAAAGAGGGGTGTCTGCAAGATGCGCAAAGCGCGAGGACACGAACGCGTGCAAAACGGAGGTAGATTAGTCTCGAATCTCGCTGCGATTCGCACTAAAAATTATAAAAGAAAACGCACACATTCCGTTTGCGTGTTTTAGTATTGCTCTCAAGTTTTATTTATCCATTCAAGCAACAAATTACACAAAAAACACATCGTGTCAAATAATTATCGCAGTGTCACGTGCTACTGTTGGCGACGTCAGAGCACAGTCGTCTACGTAGAGGAGCGAAGTCACAGCACTACCATCTACGTAGTGCCATTCCCCCATGTACGTCATCCCCTCATTCTCTGGGCGTGCGGCCGCGAGAAGAAGGGCAAGCAGCGTTCAGCTTGGAATTTGATCCATTTACGCGGCGCGTAGCGTTGCAAATTCTGGCAGACATAATCGTGAACGCCCAGTGCATTCATTGCGCTCGTCAGCTGAAAATTGTCAGGGGCCCTTTAAGGGGCCCTTTAAATGCGGCAACATTTCAGCGCCAATTCAACGAGAAAAGAAAATATCTGATACGGTCCCGATTTAGAGCCAAGAAATTTGTGGCGAAAGGGCATGTAGGCAAGGCTGTTCAGCGCCACTAACGTGAAACCTGGGGAGGCGCGAAGCATGCAGAGTTCGCCGGTGTTTCACACAATACAACGCGCGCTAATCCCTCTCTCTCGCCACAAGGCGAGCGTTGAGGCGGTGGCGCCCTCTCTTGCACTGAACTGGTTTTAATCAAGCAGATGGACCGTCACTACAGCAGACGACACACGCCGTACAGCAGACCAGACACGCAGACACACTAATGGGCTTCGCCCCTACAACTGGGGGCTACGTTTAGACATAGACACCCTCAGTCCACTTTTAGTTAACGTGCACGCTGCGAATCTTTATTGTTCAACTACACACAAGTGATATCTCCCACCGGCGCTACATTGCAGGTAAAGATCCAGTGTCTATGGGCACCGTGCATACGTTAGGAGCCGCCACAGTCGCGCGCTGCTTTCAGCGCCAAAGCGGCCACGGCAGCAGATTTGGCGGGATAAGGGAGCCGACGACGCAGGCGGCGGCAAGCCACTGCGCCGTGCTTTGGTGCTTCGCTTGAGGCGTTTTCTTTCTCGTTTGCTTCCAAAAGACGTCAAAGTGTTAGCCGCTGTCAGAGAACGTAGCGTAAGCACGTGCGCTTCTTTTCGCCAGACCTCGTGTATCCTCAGGCGAGCGCGGCAACATAAAATTCATGAGCTGGGGGAAGGCAACGGAAGCGACGAGCCTTTTGAGCGAAACTGCGCACGTGTAACGCGGGCCGCCTCGCTCACTAAACAATCACAGCTTATCACCCTCGGGCTTACGCGGCAGCGAACTCAGCGCCAGCCTGAAACTGGCGATACCAGCAATTGCACTGTCACGGCCGCTGAATGAAAAAACGCTTTCCATCGAACGGTCATGGCACTGCATTCGCTGCGCCGACTTAACCAGTGCAGCCGCGTTCGTCGTCACGGCTCGTGTTTTGCTGCCATGGCACTGCAAAGCGTGCCAATTATAATTACGTTTGGATTCCGAGAGCTACGAGACATAGATAGTTTCTTCCGAGGAGCTAATCTGAAGAAGGGCAGGGACCTCCTCGAAGCGGGGCACGTTCACGGGTCGTGGAAGAGGTGTCGCTCGGCAGATCAACAATCACGGGAAAATGCACCCCTCAGACGCGAGTAAATGCACCGGGAAGATCCGTGAAAATTGAGGTACGTTATTTTGAAGTTTCGAATATTGCTTTGTTTATTTAAAGTTCATGTAATATTTTCAGATCGATGAAAGCAGCGGCATCCGTGCGGCCAACTGTGACTGCCGGGCCGGAGTCGCAGGGAAATGCAAACATGCCGCGGCTGTTGCGCTGTACCTGAATGAAATGACTTCTTCAACGAAAACAAGCCAACCGCGCTCATGGGGCCTTCCTTCAACTAAAAAGGTCTACGCGAAGCACTCAAATGTGGCGGTCACAAAAAAAGAAAAGAGTGAGTGAGTTTCTTTTTTTCTTCTCTTTTGTCACCTCGCTTTAGCTCTGATTACGTCGTGAACGTGATGCAACTTGCCCACTTTTTCGCGCTCTCAAAACCTTCGTTAAAAATGATCTATAGTCGCCAATTTCTGCCTTCCCAGTTCGGGCAAAAAGCATCGACGTAGAGCACGTTCTGAGGTTTTTCGGCGACATTGAGTGCCCTTTGACTGACATGCTCCGGGCAGAGGCCAACGCCGCGGGTGCCCAATCTCCACCACCTGCCCCTGCTGCTACAACGTTAACGCCGAGCTTGTTTGAGTGGGAAAGGGACAGCGAGTGCCGTTATCACAATTACAGCGTTGTTCATTCAGAAGGCAGGACTGTTCTGAGGCGGACAAATTATGTTGAAAGTTGGTTGGTTGGTTGGTCCTCAGTTACTTGGCGCAACCCACCACGGGGGATCGGCCATGAAACAGGCGGTACCTTATTTTAGAAATTAAATTGTTTTACAATACGAATAAGTTTAGGAATGAATGTTTTAAAAAAAATCAGATTCACTGGTACAATCCAGATGTTAAAAAGGAAAAAAAGAAAAAAAAAACATTTGAATAGGTTGAAACAGTGAAATGGTGCATAAACTTAACATTCTATTCTTTTTGTTTCCCGTAAAAACTCGCACACGGCTGCGCAAACGTTCCTGTGGCTAAAGCCCATTTCAGTTGCACCAAAGGAAAGAATCACCGGAAGGGATAAATTTAAGCCCATCCTTCGGAGAGGTTGATCTAGCAATCGTTTTCTTTGATTTGTGAACAATCTGCATGTTAAAAAGAAATGATGCAGAGATTCACTCTCGTTGCAGTGGAGGCATAAGGGTGACTGTACCAGACCCGACCTGTGTAGGTAGAAGTTCAGTGGGGGAACTCGGCATCTTATCCTGGTAATTGATACTTCTGCCCTTCTAGTGCAGCACCAACGATTTCTCCATGGATACTTAAGGTGTGGAAACTCAGATGTTGCCAAAGCCGATTTGGCAAAGGTATCCGTCGTTGCAAACTTTTCAAATCGTGCTGCTGACACGAACGCCACCGTCGGCAATATCGAGATTATGGGACCATTATGTGATGCCACCGCAAGTGCATCTGCATATTCATTGAGGGTTAGACCCTTGTGCCCTGGTACCCACACTAAGCGAATAAGGCGATAATGTCTTGGGACAAGGGAATAAAATACTTCTAAGGCATTCGAGAAATTAGGTGCAGTTAATGCAGAGCAGATAGATAAACAATCTGTCAGAATGACAGCTTCTGTTATTGATAGGGGCAATTTACGTAAGGCTAGGACAATGGCAAGCAATTCCGCTTGATAAATAGGCGTAAAGTCGGGTAATCGAATTGAAAAAGACCAATCCAAAGCTGAGGATGCAATTCCCACTCCTGCCTTTTCTTCACAAACTGAAGCGTCAGTCGCTATAACGATGTTTGTTTCTAAATGTGACAGGTGGTCTTCCAAAACGGCATTCAGGTACCTATTGGGTAAATGTTTGCATTCTTTAGGAAATATATTGTCGAACTCTATTCTAATTGTTTGAGGAGATCTGTTAAGTACAAGTACTTCACGAAGGTTTACTTGTATTTTTTCCAAAAGCTTTTGTGCGACAATCACTTGTGGGCACCTTAATCTAGACCACTGCTGGTTAAAAAAGGACGTCGGCTCATTGATAAAAACATAAAGTGACCTTCTCTGAGGTGTCGCATATATCTTTAGGAAGGTACGTACGGTTAGAATTTGGAACCGTGTAAGAAGAGAAGGCAGGCGCGCTTCTTTATACAAAATAGTATTTGCGACAAATTTAGTAAGCCCAAGACATAATCTTAATGATTCGCGTTCTAGCAGAACCAGTCGTCGAAGTTTGTACGCAGGTGCTCCGGAAAACAAGACGCAGCCAAACTCCAATATCGGGCGTATATACATACAATAAATCATAATGAGCACATCACGACGTAAACCAGATCGTTTACTGCTGACTCTACGAAGCATCCCTACCGCCCGTGCTCCTTTAACTGCCATATTTTCTATATGCGCATCCCAATTGAGTTTTTCAGTATAGATCACCCCTAAATACTTGACTGATTCCACCTGCGGAATGACATCTTGTCGGTAAAGTAACGAAATTTGCACTGGGACACTTAGTGGGAAAACTACCATTGCGCTTTTCCTTATGTTCAAAGATAAATTAATGCCCTCAAGCCACGTTTCCAGAGTGTTCATATATATTTGTAGAATTTGATACAGTGTATGTATATCTGCAGCTGAAGCAAAAAATGCAATGTCGTCGGCATATACATACACCTGCACGTCATGTTGTACAGGGATAGTACACAGTAATATATTAAATAATAATGGTGACAATACCGAGCCTTGCGGAAGACCTCTAGTTTGTTTATAGTTTGAAGAAGACACACCATATTGAGAGCAATAAAATTCTCTGTTTTTTAAAAAGGAATATACCCATGCAACGAAGTAGTGTGGTAAATCTACTTGCGTTAGCGAATTTATTAATTTAACGTGTTCTACGCTGTCATAAGCTTTTGTAATATCGAGAGTGACTAAAGCGGAAAAGTGTTTCTTAGAACGAGCTAATTGTATCCTGCTTTCTAAGTCAACATGGGCACACCAAATGGAGTAGCCACGCCTGAATCCAATTTGGCATGGGCTCAAAATCATGTTTTCGTTCAACCAATTTTCTATCCGAATGTGTAAGATTCTTTCGATTAGTTTTACCAGATTAGATGTGAGCGAAATAGGCCTAATGTTATCTAAAGTGAATCCAGCTCCATGCTTTTTTAATAAAGGAATTATTTTCGCCATTCTCCACTCAGGCGGGATCCATGAATTTCTAATAGAGTGGTTAACTATTGCAAGTAAATCCTGGGGCGAAGCTTTATGTACAATTTTTATTACCGATGCGGTTATGCCATCAGGACCTGGCGCAGCATTGGGCAAGATGTTCACTACTTGTGCTAGTTCCGAAGCTGTCAGTTCTTCAAAGTCGTCACTTTTGACAGGGGACCGTGAGTGGAATGAACACGCAGCCGTGAAGCGACTTTCAAGACCTTTGGCAATATTTTCCAGGAAACTAGACATCTCAATTGGCGTGGAGACTACCGATTCGATGTTAATTGGTGACGGAATTACTTTTTTGGCTTTAAGGAAATTAAAAAGGGGTTTCCTATTACCAGGCTTTGAAAGGAACTCTGAACGTTGGTTATCATGACAATCCTTTGCAGTGGCGACTGTTCGTTTAAAAACCGCAGCCGCATACTTATAATCCCTCCAATTTTTAGGACATTGGTTGTAGAGCAGTTTACGCCACGCAGCTTTTCTTAGTCTGTAATCCCGTGTACAATCCGAGTTCCACCAAGGATTAGAAGAATTGCTTTTAGAAACATTTACTGTAAATTTAGCTTTATTTAGAGATTTCTTTATCAGATCGCTGAAGTTCATAGCATTTTGCTCTTCATTTTCATCTGTTCGTTTTGACAAAACTTCTCGTAGCACCTTTTCAAATGTATTAAAATTGATGTGAGTAATCGACTTGCTGTTTAGTGAAGTGGCGGGAAACACAAGCTCAAAGAATATAGGAAAATGGTCACTACTTGTACCCGAGTTCAAAGTAGACCATGTAGAAATAGAGAGTCTGGGACTACAGAAAGTAAGATCAATCGCAGAGATAGACCGATTACAAGCGAAAGTTGGTGTTCGCTGGTTAATACATGTTAAATTATTCTTAGAAACGAAATCCCACAGACGTTTCCCACACGTATCTGTTCTGAAACCCCATGAAATATGATGCGAATTAAAGTCTCCTGCCAATAGAATTTCTTTCCTGCAAGATGTAATTACAGAATCTAAAACATTAGAATTTTGAACACCTGCTGGAAAATATGCATTTACTAATGAAAAGGGAAGACATCCCGGAAGGGAAATATCTAATGCTAAAATTTCGCTTTCTAAGTTCATTACTTGAGCTGTAATTCTTACCCGATGAGCAAATTTCAGAGAAATAAAGACTGCTAAACCGCCACCCCGAGAGGGTCGGTCTAAACGAAATATGCGGTAATTTTTTAGATGAAAGCTCTTTTCTTTCGAAAGCCAAGTTTCTTGTAACACAATAACATCAGATGAATGTTGATTGCAGAGGTAAAATAAATCTGTTGATGCAGAAAAAATTGACCGGCAATTCCACTGTAAAATTTTTAATCCACCTATTTTGACGAGATACCGGCAGCATTCACTGCCTTATCCAATATGCTATCTTTCAAAAAGTCGTTTTTTGATGCGATTTCCTTATATTTTTTGCTCTTCCCTTTTGGACTCACTGGAGAACCTTGCTTTCTAGGCGATGCCCGCCGTTTCATATTTCTAGATTCTGTCTCCATTTGAGAATCAAGAGAACTTGAATCTGAGCTCCATTCCAATTCTTGTTCAACGGGAATTATCTTACGGCTAGTGTTCGATGGCCCGGGTTTTGGTGAATATAACTGCTCTCCATCAGGTGCTATTTTCGTGCGGCTGGTTTTCAAGGAAACTGGTTCTTGCGAGCCTGTGTTTACCTCCTTTGTTGAAGAAAGTAACGGGGTTCCTTCCGGTTGGTTTACACTCATCAGGATTTGAGTCATCTGTGCGTTCACTATTTGAGCCAACGATTCCGTCAGCGTTACAAAAAGATTCTCCATTATCCTTGTCATTGTTTTTTCAACAGTAGAAGCTATTACCTCTGAGAGTGAGGAATCTGTGACATTATTACTACGGTTCGTAGCATTAGCGTACCCACGAGACCGCTCTGCGATGGCAGCTCGAGCTTCACGTCTAGAACATCGTTTTTGTTCAATGGTCTCCATGATTTGAATTTCCTGAGCCCTCGCGGGACAGTTACCATCATCAGCTGAGTGCGAACCACCGCAGAGACAACAGGACCTTTCCTGTGATGCACATTCGTCAGCGTTGTGTTGTCCTGCACACAGTTTACACCGCGCTACTGACCTGCATCCCTTTACACTATGACCATAACGCCAGCATTTATAGCACTGCAGTGGGCGAGGAGATAGCGCTTCAACTCGATATATCAGTGGCCACGCCTTGATTTCTGTCGGTCTAGTTGTACCAGCAAAGGTAACTATCACCGACTCGGTCGGGATCTTTCTGCTGTCAACGCTGCGCGTGCAACGGAACACTGAGACTGCTCCTGCTACAGAAAATATCTCTAGAATTTCAGACGGGGAAAGGCTCGAGTCCACCCCACGAACTAAACCTTTAACACAGGCCAAGTGAGAAGGTATAAAACAGCTCACCGGGAGGGAGGCAAATGTAGTGCACTTTAGAAGATCTGAAACGCAGGCCTGGTCCGGTGAACAGCACAAAATACCTCCACGACCAAACTGACGCACCTCAGTGATCAATTGGAAATGCTCAGTCACCTTCCGGAGCTCTTCCTGAATGCTTTTCGGATTCTTCATTCGAATGGACTCCCCATTTGTTGGAACCAGTGCCACTGGAACGTTGCTCAGACCGCTGCGCAAGAAAACATCAATCGGTAAATGATTAGGAGCAAGACAGGCCGACCAGGCAGCATTTGCCTGGCCGGAAGACGAGACAGACATCAGTCTGTCTGCCTGAGTCAGCACCGCCCGTTATGGCCGCACCCCACGGGAGGATGCACCTAACGCCGAAGGAGCAGAGTCTTCAACAGACGGGCGACGAAGCAGAGACGGCTGAACGAACGATGCGTTGTCCAGCCCACCCGAGGCGACCCTGGGCTTTAAGGGCCGAGCTCCTGGAACATGACAACCGTGGACAGGAAAACTGCCAAGAAGTGCCTACTTCTCGTACAATTTAAGGAGATGCAGATGTTGAAGCAGATTATTGCTGATTTTCACGTAGGCTATCAGCCAAGCAGCTGAATATATACCAGCAGTATGTCACAGTGACACATCAGGAAGTGGCCGATTTGTCAGCACGCACGCTAATAAACAGAAACGCTTGGGCAAATGAACGTTTCTGCAGAATAACTGCGACAAAGGTGCGAAGATTACTTTTTGACTCTTCCTCTTGGCAATGAGTCTTTGCTATGACATGTACATTTTGTGCACTTGTTGAGGCTGGTACATTTATTTTTATCTTCTAGGCACATATGGTAATTACATGCCCCGAAGAGAAGCTACGCGAGCGTGCAAAGCGTATGGTCACGCAGCCGCCATTCAGTAGTGCAGCGCTCCGGTACGGTGTGTAGAAAGAGCCAATCGCTAGAGCTGCGTTCGAGCGCATCGAAAATGTGAAGGTTGCTCAGTTTGGCCTCGTCACTTGCCCTGAAGAGCCGTGGTTGGCTTGTTCTCCAGATGGTGTATTCAGGCAAGTAAGTAAGTACCTTTTTTCAGTGATATAAAAATACTCTGTCCATTTTCAGGCAACATGACGGCCAGGTGATGCTACTAGAAATAAAGTGTCCCTACTCTAGAAGGCGACAGAAACTGACCGAAAAGCCACTACTGTGCTATCTGCAAGAAGGAGACGCCGTGACATTAAAAAGAAGCCATCAGTACTACACACAAGTTCAGATATGCTTGCATGTGCTAAGAATTGAGACGTGCCAGTTCTTTGTTTATTCTGACGTGGACGCTCTGACTATTTGTGTAAAAAAAGATGATGATTTCTTGTCTTCCGCTGTGCCCAAGCTCCGGAAGTTTTATTTCGAACATTTTTTGAGTGCTTTGGCAGAGTGCACAGACTTGTGAGACTGAAACGAGCTTGTTCATAAATGTTCGAAAACAATGTTTATTATGATTTACAAAGATACATTCAATTTTTATGATATTTTGTAATCACGAAGCGCGAAGTGAGAACCAGACTTCAACAGAAGTGTGCCAGAGCAGTATTCATCTTTATGTACATATCTCATTTCATTACAGACCGCACTTCGAATGATTTGTTGGTGCAATAAAATATAGAATTTAATCATTCAAAAGACATTCAGAAAAATTCACATTTTCATTCCATGGCTCTCTTTGCAAAAATGTGACTTTTCAAATTCGTTATCACGGACAATACATGAAGAATTTCATCACAATAGCCTGTTAACTCATATGGTATTTTATGAGTGATTATGTCAAAAATTTTAAGCCTCTGAATAACCCGTTCTACATGAATTCTAACAGAAGCTGTCTCATAAGTAGCATCAACCTCTGACTCTGTAAATTGAGGGCTAGTGGCAAAAGGCGGCATAACCAAAGTAGCATTCTTTTCCCCAACACTAGTTCTGATGCCTGGGAATCCTTTGTCTGCTAACACAAGATCGCCAGGTTCAAGCAGAGATAAAAAGTCCGATTGCACAGTTATTGTTGCGTCAGTTGTTCTGCCTCCGAAGCCTTTTGACAGAAATGTTTTAATGTACAGAAGCATTAGAACGCTGTAATGGGCCGCCCTCTTGAGCGCCTTCTAGTGGGTCGCCCTCTTCGCCTCTTCTCGGAGAGCACGCCCCTCGTGCGCTTGCTCGTGAGAGTCTGCGAGTCTGCGCTCTGTCGTTACTGTCGTCGCTGCGCATCGTCGCCATCGATCCCGCCGTCAATAAACGCCTTTACAAAGTGGTGGAGGTGCGGGGCAGGAGGCGGCGTTTGCTGAGCGGCGTCTTGCGGCATGGTAGATGGCACGGTACGGGATCGAAGCTCCAGGGGCATCAGATGGAGACCGAAGTTGTGAGGACGGTACAGACCATTTGGTGCAATACCAATGAGGTATTTCACAGTGTGTCGGCCTTTGTACTGTGAGTACCACAAATTTTGCTTTTCTACTCCTCGTGGTACTTCTGTTTCCAGCTCCGTGCAGTCAATGATAACCCGACAATTAGGGTAATGTTCCCTAAAGCTAGGTGGCAAGGTGGCTAAAACAGCTCTCCTTGATGGCCAGTGCAACCACGTCTTTGTTGCGGCTGTAATGTTCACTAGCAGTCCCTTGAAAATCCGTGAAGTTGTTGTTCTGTGCACATTAAACAAAACCCCTAGGACGGAAAACGGCAGGCCGTGCTTTAGCTTGATCAGGAACAATAATAATTTATTCTCAATGGAAAGTTCATTCAATTTTCTAGGAGTGGGTGGCAATATACTCAAAAGTAAAGCGAAAATAGCAAAGTTAACAGCGGTCAATTCATGCAATGCATCCTCGTTGTCTTGAACAGATTCATATCCTGCAAACACCGGCTGCTTACACACTGGCCCACTGCTCTTTTCCAGCATGTCGGGATGCGATGAGCTACCCATGTCAGTGGTACGCACTTCTCTGTGCTTGATGAATGATGATGCATTTCCATTTGAAGTTTCTGACACAAAAGTAAAATCTGCACTGAAGAACACATCAAGGGTGTCTGTCATCGTCGATACCTGAAACAAATTCAGAAGCACGCTAAACATAAAGGAAGGCCCATGCAGTTTTAATGCATATTTGAATTAACACGAAAGAATGCTAAAGTATTGTGGGTAATGAGGTGCTGAATAGCTGAACTGAATGCAACAGAACATAATGCTCTTTCCTCTGCGTTAATATTTTAAATAATGATCGGTTTTGCTGCACTTTATATATATATTATCTGTTTTGTCTCTTTCTTTTTTGCATATACTTCCCTATTTACACACCTCCGCGTGTACATGTGCAGAGCACGTGTGTTAGAAATAAAATTTCGAAAAAATAAATAAGGCTACATTGTATTAATAGAACTCGGGAACTGTGTTCATTGAATAAACGACATACTAACTCGGATTGCACGTACGGAGCAGCTGTCATAAATAGCGGTGCTAATACACGGAGTTTTTCTCTTCAAGCACTTTGTATTTTTTTGTAACATGCTACAAACAGCGCTCACAATATTTTTAGAAGTGCTTATTGAAGAGGCGATCCTTCCTGTTCATGCAGAATACATAGTAACATTACGCCGTAAAGCTATGCTTACATCAACGCTTCGGGGCTCGTCTTCGGCAGAGTGGGCCTCGCTGTTGGAGGACACGAGATCACCAGTCTCGCAGTCATGCAGATCATCTGACTGTGGAGCCGCCTCTGCCGCTGCCTGCTCACTAGCGGCAACTTGCATTTCCGTTTCAGCCTTCCGCTGTGTTCTTCTCCTCCTTGCCCTAAAGAACATCACAAGAATTATGAGGCGAAGTCGCGAAACTGCCGCCACCATCTCTGGCCTACGTTACTTTTATCCTTACACCAGGATAAACTTGCTAACTCCGCTGCTCGCTGCCTTATTCATATATACACGCCATCATGACAGCGCCCTAATTGCTGCATGTTTACAATTGTTACACTGACAGCAAAAAAAAAAAAACAGTCAGTTACTTACCTGGCATAGCGATCGCTCGAGTGAGTTGTCTGTGTGAACCTGTAGCGCTCAGGAAATATCGATGGATCGTATGCTGGGTGCGCCTCTTCGTTTGACTTGGCATTTCCTACAAAGTGCCTGCTGCATATTCTGCTGTACGGCCCGGGCGTCCAATTAGACCCATCGTTGCTGTAGTGCAATGTAGCATTCATAAATTTTCACTCGCAAAGAAACAGAAATACTCCATCTATTCACAAAACTCACTTTTGTTGTCGAACGAGAGCGATCCACCGTTCACGCCGATTCCGTTCATATTCTCTAAATGGAAACCGGTAAAAATGCGTGCCCGGAGAATTCCTGTAGGTGTTATTGCACCCAACAACACAGCAATTATTCCTGGAGTTCGGCATCCCTACGAACAGCGCAACAGACACAAAAAGAACTGCCCGCGAAAAGACCTCGCGCCGTCACAGCGGGATCGTAGAGCGAGCAGGGTTGCAATCGCGGAGCGATGTTTTATGCTATGTTATTCTTATCGTCCACCACCTGCGGCGGACTGATCGCGTTGATAATGCGGACGGACCGTCGCTCTGATCACTGGCCAAGCGCGAAAAGCACGAAAAGTGTAGTCATCGTAAAAGGCATAGTTCCTCGACTTCACCCCATTGCGAGCGCGTCAGAGCATCCCGCCAAATCTGCGCTTCTTGCCGCTAGGGACGCCGAGCGGAGTTACGTCTGCACGGAGCCTATACTGCCACGTGGTCGTGACGTGGATGAAGACAGCAGTCGGCGTGTCGAGATGAATGTTTATTTCGCCGAACTTGTGGCCGGGAAACGACAGCTCAAACTACAGCAATACACGCTGTACACTGATAGCGGTGAACTATGCGTCGGCCGTCGATAATCTGCTCATGGCTGGGACGCGCCGTCTTTTATACATCACGTATTGAACTTTCCAGTCTTATCACTGGTGGTTGCGCAAGCTCCGGAATAATCTAGACTATTCGTGTCCTGCGCGCAACCTTAACAAAATGGTCTACTACAATCGCGAAGCTTCTCGAACACTGCGTCACGGCCAGCGCCGAGCGTTGCTAACCGTCCTTGCTGGTCAAACCAGAATACTTCAAAATAAAACAAGAAAAAGGCGTGGCATTGCCCCGCTCTGAAGAAGCATCGTCCCGATGCTTGTGTACAGAACACAGAAGTAAAAAAAAAGAAGTGCATACACAAAGAAATTACAACAAGCAATATGTACAAGCAAAATTACAATAATAAAGCAAAAGGTACAGTCCTCAGGTTCGCTGACTCGCAAAAAAACGGCTTAAGGCGCACGACATGGACTACTTTAGATCGTGCACGGCGCCTTTGAGAGCTCAAAATGCCGTCCGGGATAAGATCGTAGTCTAGAGCGCAGAGACGTCGAAGCACCTTGTATGGCCCGAAGTATCGCCGAAGAAGCTTCTCGCTAAGTCCCCGACGGCGTATCGGCGTCCAAACCCATACACGGTCACCGGGTTGGTATTCCATGTGGCGTCGTCGAAGGTTATAGTGGCGGCTGTCGGCCATCTTCTGGTTCTTGATGCGTAGGCGGGCAAGCTGTAGAGCTTCTTCGGCGCGTTGCAAATAAGCAGCGACGTCGAGATTACCTTCGTCGGTGGCCGTTGGCAGCATTGCGTCGAGCGTCGTTGCTGGGCTCCTTCCGTAGACCAACGTGTAAGGCGTCACCTGCGTCGTTTCTTGCGCAGTGGTGTTGTATGTGAAGGTCACGTACGGAAGGATGGCATCCCACGTCTTGTGCTCGACGTCAACGTACATGGCCAGCATGTCCGCGATGGTCTTATTTAGCCGCTCGGTGAGGCCATTGGTCTGAGGGTGGTAGGCAGCGGTCCAACGGAGGCTTGTCTGGCTGTACCTCAAGATCGCCTGAGTTAGCTCCGCAGTAAACGCCGTACCTCTGTCGGTGATGAGGACTTCTGGGGCGCCATGACGCTGAACGATGTCTTCAACGAAGAACTTCGCTACCTCGGCGGCACTGCCTCTAGGTAGGGCCCTTGTTTCGGCGTAGCGGGTCGGGTAGTCGGTAGCTACGACGATCCACTTATTACCGCTTGTCGACGTTGGGAACGGCCCCAGGAGGTCCATCCCGATCTGCTGGAACGGTCGCCGAGGTGGCACGATCGGCTGAAGAAAGCCCGCTGGTCTTGTTGGCGGTGTCTTGCGTCGCTGACAGTCTCGGCATGTCCTTACGTAGCGAGTGACGTCAGCGGCAAGGCGCGGCCGTAGTACTTTTCCTGTATTCTTGCCAGCGTTCGGGAAACACCGAGGTGTCCTGCTGTCGGGTCGTCGCGCAGGGTCTGGAGGAATGCTGGTCGCAATTCTGAATTCAACACGAGAAGGTACTTGGCTCGAAGTGGTGAGAAGTTCTTCTTTTGGAGAACGCCGTTGCGTAAGAAAAACAACGCCAGTGCTCGCTTGAATACTTGCGGAACGACGGCGGTCTTGCCTTCGAGGCAGTGCTGGGCAGTATCGAAGATACATGTATCTTAGATACTATCTTAGGTACTCTAGGGGTATCTTGTATCTGTATCGTGATACGGCTCGAAAAATGAGTATCTGTATCTGTATTTCAGATAC
The DNA here is from genome assembly GCF_013339695.2 of Rhipicephalus sanguineus. Lineage (NCBI taxonomy): Eukaryota > Metazoa > Arthropoda > Arachnida > Ixodida > Ixodidae > Rhipicephalus > Rhipicephalus sanguineus. Next base: position 151,739,129 of record NC_051183.1, read on the forward strand.
CCTCCATATTGTATCGTGTATCTTAAGATACAAGATACTTCTATCTCAGCACAACCGTGCGAAACAATAATCTCTGACCAAGCGCCGCTTCTCAAGCTGGTGCTGGTGTCACTAAGCCATCTAAATAAGTCTAAGGGCAGTGAAGCAATTTTATTTTTCCGCCAGTGTCCTCCTGTGAGGGCAGAAGATGAGGAAGACAATTAGGCGCACGGACGTCTACGCCCAGCCGACGTAACTTTTGTTTTCTCGATTTCTTTTCTTTTTATTTGCTCCAATACTGCGACACTTGCTCTTAGCCACTGCCCTGCGCCGCGCACTCCACTGCGTGCAGCGTCTATGGCGCAAATTCTGATGTTGCTACAGTGTCGTTATTGAAGATTCTATTGCGTCTTGCGCCTTGCTCCGTAACGAAATGTTATGCGTGCAAGAATGGGGTTGCTTTGTGTCTTGTGGATTTTACATATGAGCGATTTGAAGGATTTAGAATAGAAAATTGAGCGAGTTGGTATTGATTCATACTTAGGACTGTGCAGCGCTCACAAAAAGGGACAAGGGACGGAAGAAGTACACAGAGTATCTGGAGTACAAGAAGTAATGCCGTCCGGGATAAGATCCGGGACGACACAGGAGTACAAGTACACAGGAGTGTCCTGCGTACTTCTTCTGTCCCTTGTCCCTTTTTGTGAGCGCTGCACAGTCCTAAGTATGATTTGAAGGATCTCGTCGATGTAAGTTTGACTTGCAGGCAATGAATTAACTTATATGCAAATAAGATTCTAACAATTTTAGCACCACTGCCTGATGCTAGATCTAATAGAGCAAGCGTTTACATAACAGAAAATATCTTGGCGTACCGTATTTTTCACTTCCTCCTACATTTATTCAAAGAATTTATGAAATCATAATTTGATTATTAGCACAAGTGCTTTTTTACCTGTCATTTTGCGGCCCATACGTTACCTAGGTCTCTGTACTGTTTTTCCGGTCTGGTCACTGCAGTATGTCTTTTGTAACGCACTCCCAAAATAAGATCTCTGTTTTATTCTTCTAGCTGTCTGCATTATGTTTCTGCTATTGTTTACACATTTACACGTTGCCAAGGCGATTTTGAAAACAAATATATAATTATGTGGGCGTCCCTTGAGTTAAAGTAGAAAACATTTTGCTTACCGCTTAGGAAAAAAGCGAAATTGAGTTTGTATTATATTAATGGAAATAATTAGCAGCCATCTTAAATATGTTAAGAAGGGGACTCGAGAAACGTTGTTTTACTGAATGCGCCGTTTTACTCACGAGCCTCACAACGAGTCGTTTCAGGCAATTTTCCATAGGCCCTGAATTTTCTATTGTCTCAACAGCTGAGTTTACGATACTTCATGCTCATAGCTATTAAGGGCGCCGTCTGTATTGTGTTTCTGTACTCATTCAATGTGAATGTTTGATACACAACCACTTCTATGTTTTCCTTATATTTGTTTTCCTGTTTTAGGCCTTCTTGAAAATTTTTCGTGTTACTAATTACCACGTAATGGGAGCTATAAGTGGCTGTAGCGCGAATAGCGGCGGTGTCCTAGACACTTTGTGCAACAATGCAATATGTCTGAGACGTTTCTGTGCTGCACATGTGCTCTCGTTGAAGAAAAATTGCTAAAAGATTGCACGTTCGTGGGTACATCAACAAAGAATTCTTTACGCCAGCAGATAAGTAGAATATGAAAATTCATTGCAGTTTTACGTAATCGTTTTACGCGTACACCAGGGGTCTCAAACTCAGCTTATAGCCGGAGGGCCGCAGTCACGAAATTTAGTTACAAGGGCCGGGACAGTGAAGATGGTGGGAGAGAGTTTGAACAAAACGACGTTGCCATTTGAAAGGAAGCCTTTCCCATATCTCATATATAGGCCATTTCTGAAGGGGATTAGAAATCAGGATTCGAGAAACATCGATACTGATGTACACAACGAGCGAAATCTGGACGCGAATTGAAATAAAGCGTTTTTGTTCCACGGTTATGTTTCAGCACACGGTGACCACATGTTCCTCACGAAAGAAAGGCTTGAGATCAGTTATGTCTGTGTGGCTCAAGAACATACTTATTAAATAAAAACAAATGTGACGAAGACGGTCGTGTGTGCGGGCCGGGCCGCTAGCGAAATGTCTCAGACCCCTAGTATACACCATGCGTCCCTCCCCCCCCCCCCCCCAAAATGTGCCGGGAGAGCTAATGTCGCTGCCGCCGCTCACTTCGCGACGCATGTTAGGCAGGACACGAACTGCTACCATCGCGCGAGGGCAGGTGCCGGCCGCCGCCGCGGCTGTGGTCACTGCTGCGGATCGGCTGCGTCGGCGTCGCTGCCGCTGGGAGGCGGCACTCACCAGTGACAAGCTGACCGACCAACTTTGGGCCGTCCGGCAAGCCGAGGATGCCGCCCGGGTCCAAGGGCTTCAAGCCGTCACCTGACGCCATCATCATCGACGGAGAGTGGGACGGCACAGGGGTTAATCCCCTCTTCCCCCCACCTCGCCCAGACTTTTAATAAAGTTTATTCACTCACTCACCAGCGTTATTGCTGCTGTACACCTGTCCGGATGTACGGCATTGTGCAAACCGTCTTTTACGGACAAGGTAAACGTCCACACCGGTATTTGCACCGTCGTGCGAAGGCTTCTCATAGAACCTATTGTGATTATATTGCAACCCGCTAGGTGGTCGGTAAGCTAAGTAGCGACTCCCATCAGTTGCAAAAATGACAAGCAAGAACCGCTGTCAGCGAAGTGTATAAAGAGTTGTCCTGTGAACAAGCTAAAACAAACCCCAATAAGTTGTTTTGGAAGGAAACTAATGTATTTTGAGCAAGAAGGGCAACACTTTTGAGACACTAACAAACATTTCATTCAAGTGAAACAAAATAGGTAACAGTTAAGAAATTTTCAAGAAGACATTTTCGTGCAAAGGCCTTTGCCGCTACATTATATGGACCTATAATAACAAATTTGAGAATGTATCGAAGTATCTTAAGATACAATTGTCAAGTATCGTATCGGACACAATTATTGCGGCAGTATCTTGTATCTGTATCCATAATACTTCTTGCCTGAGTATCTTGTATCGTATCGCGATACAAGTTCAAAGTATCTTGCCCAGCCCTGCCTCGAGGTATTCCATAAGTCCTCTGAGTTCCGGGTCGGATCGCTGTTGTTCAGCGAAGCCCTCGGCACTTATGGTTCCCAAAAAGTAGTCATCATCCTGGTCGTCTTGCAGCGGCGGGTCCACGGGGGCACGAGACAGGCAGTCGGCGTCAGTGTTTTCTTCCAGACTTGTAAACGACCGTACTGTCCAATTCTTGAAGTCTCAAGCTCCATCGTGCGAGACGACCTGAAGGCTCCTTCAAGTTAGCTAGCCAACACAGGGCGTGGTGGTCGCTCGCAACTTTGAAGGGCCTGCCGTAAAGGTAGGGGCGAAACTTTGATGTAGCCTAGATTATGGCAAGGCACTCCTTTCCTGTCGTAGAATAGTTGGCTTCCGCCTTTGATAGCGACCGGCTAGCATAGCTGATTACCCTTTCCAATCCGTCAGTTCTCTGCTCAAGAACGGCGCCGAGTCCTACATTGCTTGCGTCGGTGTGCATTTCTGTGCGGGCGTATTCGTCGAAATGCGCGAGTAACGGAGGCGTCTGCTGGCGTCGTATTAGTTCTTGAAATGCTTCCTCCTGCGGCGTTTCCCACTTGAACTCGACTTCGGTCCTGGTAAGGTTAGTAAGTGGCTCGGCGATGCGGGCAGAGTTTTTGACGAACCGCCTGTAATAGGCGCACAGGACGAGAAATCGACGCACGGCCTTCTTGTCGGCAGGTGGCGGAAATGTAGCGATGGCGACTGTCTTCTGCGGGTCAGGGCGTACTCCGGACTTGCTTATCACGTGTCCCAAGAACAAGAGCTCTTCGTACGCAAAGCGACACATTTCTGGCTTCAGGGTGAGTCCGGAGCTCTTGATTGCTTGAAGTACGGATTGAAGTCGCTGGTGATGTTCGTCGAAGTTCGAGGAAAACACAACGACGTCGTCCAAGTAAACAAGGCAAGTCAGCCACTTCAAGCCAGCTAATGCAGTATCCATGACTCGTTAGAAAGTCGCAGGTGCCGAGCTAAGACCAAAGGGCATGACCTTGAACTCGAACAGGCCGTCTGGTGTTATGACGGCAGTCTTTTCTCGGTGTCTCTCGCCGACTTGGATTTGCCAGTAGCCATTTGCCAGAAGCCAGTCTTGAGGTCCATCGACGAAAAGTACTTGGCGTTGTGCAGTCGATGTAGGGCGTCGTCTATTTTGTAATGACTTTTCATCGACGTAAAGACTACATCGCTAACACTTACACTCTACATAATTACGCCGTAGCCGCTGATAACACTACCAAATACTTAGGTGTTCATATCTCATCCGATTTAACATGGTCACAACACATCATAGGCATTACTAACTCTGCTAATCGAGTTCTCGGATACCTTTGTCGCAACCTTGCCTCGGCACCTTCTTCTACTAAACTAATAGCTTATAAAACACTCGTAAGGCCTAAACTTGAGTATGCTAATGCCATTTTTGATCCTCATCAAGCTAACCTTTCTACTATGCTCGAATCCATCCAGAACCGTGCTTCCAGATTCATTATCGCGAATTACTCGACTAACATAAGTGTGTCAGCAGTCAAATCTCAACTTAACCTTCCTCATCTTGCCACTCGCGGTAAAGTTTCACGTTTGTGCCTGTATCATAAGTTCTTCCATTCCTTGCTACCAGGCAGTGCATTCATCAGACCTGCACATCGGACATTGCGCAATTCTCACCCCAACGCCGTCTATCCCGTACGTTCTAAAACAAAGACCTTCCAGAAGTCATTTTTCCCGTAGACTGCGCAAGACTGGAACGACCTTCCCGCCCACATCGCCATGTCATCTCAGTTTGCCCAATTTAAAACTGCAGTAAAAAGCCGTATTTTCTCCTTGTAAATGTGATCTACTGCTGTTTTTCTATTTTTTTGTTGTTATTGTTGGTGCTGTTTTGCTTTTTTGCTTTCTTTTTGTCTATCACGTTTTCTTGCCCACCCCTCATGTAATGTCCCTCGGGACCCTTGAGGTACTAATAAACGAATAAACGAAAACGAGAGGGTACACGTCCTTCATGGTGACCTTGTTCAGGCGACAATAGTCGACGCAAAAACGTAGGGTTCCATCCTTCTTCCTCACTGACACCACAGGTGATGACCACGGACTCTTCGACGGCTGGATGAAGTCATCGCGTAGCATTTCGTCGACCTGTTTCTTGACGGCCTCGCGTTCTCGCGTTAAAACTCGGTACGGGCTCTGACAGATTGATCGGGCACTTTCTTCTGTTATGATGCGATGTTTCGCGACTGCGGTCTGTCGAATTCTTGACGACGACGAGAAGCAGTCCTTGAAGTGTAGGAGCAGGGCTTTTAGCTGGTCTTGCTTGTGCCTCGGGAGGCTCGGGTTGATGTCGAAATCTGGTTGGGTTCGTCGATCCGTCAAAGCAGGTTCAGTAGCATCGAAGAGGGCGAAAGCATTGCTGGCGTCCACGAATTCCTGTATGTACTCGGCCGTCGTACTAATGTTGTGGTGCCTATATTCGTGGCTGAAGTTTGTCAGCACTACCTTTGCTTTGCCATAACGCAGCTCGGCTATGGCTCTTGCGAAGCAAATCTGACGGTTCATAAGTAGGTTCTGATCGCCCTCGATGACAACTTCAAGGTCTGCGGGTTCTTCGCTGCCGACAAAAATGATGATGCTGGAGAGAGCCGGAATGGTGACGTGCTCTTCTATCACATTCAATACGGGGTTTCCTGCGTCGTGTGTGGCGGCAACGCTTTTTCTGAGGTTATTGTTATTGACTGAGACCTCAGATCGATGACGGCGCCGCGGTGGCTTAGGAAGTCCATCCCAAGTATCACATCCCTGGAGCAATGCTGTAACATTACAAAGCTCGCAGGTTAAGTCCGGTTATTGATAGTGACTCTTGCGGTGCAAACTCCAGCCGGAGTTATTAGATGGCCCCCAGCGGTCCCGATTTCGGGGCCTTGCCAAGCGGTCCTAACTTTCTTCAATCTTGTGGCGAATGGTCCACTGACGACGCAATAGTCGGCACCAGTGTCGACAAGAGCGGTGACGTTCTGGCCGTCGAATAGTACGTCGAGGTTGCTAATCCGTCGTCTTGAATTGCGGTTAAATCACGGCATCCGGTAACGGCTAGGTCGGCTTGTCCCACTGCTTCTACGTCGCGTCGACAGGTCTTCTTCAGGGACCGAGGTTTCGTCGTCAGGGCTAAGTCTGGTTTGCGTCGTGTGGTGGCGGCGTCGTCGCGGCGACGACGCCGCGACGACACGACGCAAACCAGACTTCTTCCGTAGGGCTCCTTCCGTAGACCAACGTGCAAGGCGTCACCTGCGTCGTTTCTTGCACAGCGGTGTTGTATGTGAAGGTCACATACGAAAGGATGGCATCCCACGTCTCGTGCTCGACGTCAACGTACATGGCCAGCATGTCGGCGATGGTCCTATTTAGCCGCTCGGTGAGGCCATTGGTCTGAGAGTGGTAGGCAGTCGTCCGGCGGTGGCTTGTCTGGCTGTACCTCAAGATCGCCTGAGTTAGCTCCGCAATAAACGCCGTACCTCTGTCGGTGATGAGGACTTCTGGGGCGCCATGACGAAGAACGAAGTCTTCAACGAAGAACTTCGCTACCTCGGCGGCACTGCCTGTAGGTAGGGCCCTTGTTTCAGCGTAGCGGGTCAGGGAGTCGGTAGCTAGGATGTCATGAGTAAGGAGAGGACGTATGGACGACGAAGACGACGAAGTAGGAGGAGAAGCACGCGGAACAGGCACGAGCGCGTGCAGGGTAGCACACGGCGCGATGCGCGTGACACGAGCCGTAAACGAAGGCAGCAGTTCGATGAGCTGGCATAGTTTGCGTGGCTACAGGAGAAGAAGGTCGCATTGGCAGCTACATTCTGTCAACGGGAAGGCAGCGGGCGTTCGATTCCGGTGGCCGTGACACTGACACTCCGTGGCGTGGCCGTTGACCTCGACGACGCTCGGGCGAGGCTCCTCGGAGGTGCTGCAGCACCTTGCGGCAATTCCGGACGCACCAGCAGCAGTCCCTCTTCAAGCTTCAGCCAGCAACAATCCCCGGGACACCACGTCATCATGTACAACAGGGGCCGAGCTCGTACTTAGGCCTTAGCGACAGCGATGCCTGGCCACGTCAGCGACCGGGAAGAGGCTTACGGCAGCGTGGCTAACGGCCACGTATCGGAGCGACGATTGAAGAGGATCGTCGGATACATCGACTGCGGATCCAACCCTACGGAGGCGGGACTTATGGAGTTTGACGTAACCAAGTAAGCGTGTTCCATCCAGACTACGATTCGACGGCGAGGCCTACGTGGCCAGACACTCTAGTAGCGACGCTAGTCGTAGGTATGAAAGTACTGAGGATTGTGTTTGTTGACGTTCGCATATTTCTTTTGTGTTTATAAGATTTTCACCGTTAGTTATTTTGAGTGTTTTCTTATAGTTTCCCTGTCTGCAATTAAATTATGTTTGCTGTGCCAACCTGCGCCTTCTCAATCTATCTCCAACGCACACGCCTCCGAGATCAGTGACATACGACGATCCACTTATTACCGCTAGTCGACGTTGGGAACGGCCCCAGGAGGTCCATCCCGATCTGCTGGAACGGTCGCCGAGGTGGCACGATCGGCTGAAGAAAGCCCGCTGGTCTTGTTGGCGGTGTCTTGCGTCGCTGACAGTCTCGGCATGTCCTTACGTAGCGAGTGACGTCAGCGGCAAGGCGCGGCCGTAGTACTTTTCCTGTATTCTTGCCAGCGTTCGGGAAACACCGAGGTGTCCTGCTATCGGGTCGTCGTGCAGGGCCTGGAGGACTTCAGGTTTGCGTGGCTGAGAAAGCAGGTGTTGGTATTTTTTCTCAGCCATTATCCTGGCCATATTCATTACGCCTCCCAGACTATACACCCATATTTGAAGCGAATGATCGGCTATTATTCTAGCTCTACGAAAAATTCCAGCAACTCATTGGACAGCTGTGATAGTGACTGATTCGTTATCCGTATGTTCGTGCCTCTCATCGTCGTCGGAATCAGCTGTACTAAATATATTTAAATCATTAATCCATGCAAACATTCGCCTAGTGCGATTGATTTGGGCGCCAGGTCACCATGGTATTTTTATATATGAGATGCAGGACTCACTCACGCGAGCATCCCTTCATGGTCCAATTTTGTCAGTCATACCTCTAACAGCTTATGTTACAGCGGCGAGGTTCAGGAAATTTTGTCTTCTTCAGCATTCATTAAAGATCACAATACCGAATCCAGAATTTTCGCATTTGCACTTCGCATGGGATAATAAATGGTGTCGAACGCGTAAATTAGAAGTCTCCATAACTAAATATAGATGCCGTATACCGCTACTTAATTTCCACTTAAACGGGTCTGGTCTGGTGCCATCCCCTTTATGGTCCAGCTGTAATGAACCTGAAAATATCGACTATTTCCTACTAAGATGTCGCCGTTTCAGAAATCAAAGGAAAAAGTGTTTTGAAATTTTATTTAAAAAATTAGGCATCCTACTTAGTACTCCGAATATTCTGTCTTTTGGGGCTGCTTCATTGGAATTTAGCGACAGGAACGTCTGCGGGGCCCTCTGCGAATTCTTGGGTGATACAAGGAGATTACCGTGTTGGGTCATTGATCAGCTCTCTTCCCAAACCAAGCTTAATTTCAGCAATTCATTATTAAAAAACATTATTTAACCTACTTAAGAATAATGTATGATGAATAATACTAAATAATTCAAGAAATCCTGTCAATTTTTTCAATTTTCTTAAATTTTACTGCGTATCAAAAATTTCCATATTTAACTTTTTTTTAAATGATGTTTCCTTGTACCCTGCATAGGCCTTAATTTTTCATTCACAATAACCGCCGGCTTCTTGGCCAATCCCCCGTAGTGGGTAAGAGCCAGTACAGAGGTACAAGCAAGCAAGGAAGCAAGCAAGAAGAAGCGGAAGAAGATCGAAGAAGGCCCATCTTAGCACGGCGCAGATATAGTGAAGAAGCATGGGACAAAGGCACAGCCGAACCAGCGGGTACCGGACGCCACAGCCCTTATCCGCGCTAGGAAGCAGCACTCCGAACGTGATGGTGCAAACAAGCACCTCTTACAGCTCGCCCAGCGTCGCCACTATGGTACCGGATGATGGGAGCCGCAACAGCGCAGAATTGTGAGTGACGGTAGAATGCTGCTTCTCACAAGATATGTTGCCATTGTCAAGGGGGAGCTCGGCATGCGCCCTCCTAGATCGTCAATACGACGAAAACAAAAAAACAGCAGTTGCAGTAACAACATCTACAATAAACGGCAGGGAAGTGGAACATAGAAGCTTGCGATGAAAAAATCTGTAAACAAGGGGTGGGTGCTCGAGCCGACGTTTCGACAAGTGGACTTGTCTTCTTCAAGGCTGGAACGAGCAAGCATCTTTCAGTGGGCAGTTCCAGCCTTGAAGAAGACAAGTCCACTTGTCGAAACGTCGGCTCGAGCACCCACCCACTGTTTACGGATTTTTTCAACATCTACAATAGACATACTTATTTTCATAAAACAATAACACTAACTGCAGCTTTTCCTGTTGCGATTCGACTGGTCCTGTGAGTTGGTTTTCGCTTGAAAGTCGAGGAGTAACATTGTGCCCAGCTAACACTAGCCAGAGTGTAACAATACGCCGATGCATATTGTGACGGCGAGACCGAATAGATTTTCCTGAATATTGCATGGAGTAAGTCACACTATCTTTCTGTTTAGCTTAATTGCTTAAAGGGCCCCTCACCAGGTTTGACAATTTTGAGCTAACGAGCGCAATGCATACACTTGACGTTCACGATCACGTCTGCCAAAATTTGCAACGCTACGCGCCGCGGAAATGATCCTAATTTCAAGCTGAACGCTGCTTGCCCTTCCTCTCGCGGGCGCGCGCTTTAGAGAATGAGGGGATGACGTACATGAGAAAGTGGCCCTACGTAATTGTAGTGCTGTGACATCGTTCCTCTACGTAGACGAACGTGCTCTGACGTCGCCAACAGTAGCACGTGACACTGCGATAATTATTTGACACGACATGTGTAGTTTGTGTAATTTGTTGCTTGAATAGAATAATAAAAGTTAAAAGAAATAATGAGACACACAGTGATGCTACCGAGAACTTCTGATTTGGAGCAATTTTTGGAGCAGCAAAATTTCCGTTTTGGAGCACTTTGGAGCAGCAAAATTTTCATCTTGGAGCACTTTGGAGCAGATAATTTTGCATCTGGGAGCACTCTGGAGCAGCGAATTTTACATCCTGGAGTGCACTACACAAGCATATTGCAATAACATTGAAGCACCGGAATATTACTATGGGAGGCTCTTCTGAAGGCTAGAAATATTTCGATTCATTGCAAATCTCATGGAAAAAATCATCTCAGGAGAACGCCATACTTTACTCGCTAATGAAAAAATAAGGGCTCATGCAGTTGAGTGTTCTGAATTAACCTCTTCGGCGATTATTTTCGACACTAGCAAATAAACAGAATACCAGACCAATAAAATTGCACTTTCTGAAATAACACTCTAAATACATCTATGTGGTTATCAGCAGACATTGTAGACAAACGCCGTGATGTACAGCAGTGCCTCAATGCCAAAGAGCCACACTGTCCCTAATGAATTCCCCTAAGGAAACTCCAAGGCGAAAGCGAGGTTTTTTATTCTCGATCGACGGGTTGATCCTCCCCCTCCTTCTCTGCAAGCTATCTGCACCTCACCTGGTTTTGCGCTAGCTCCATGATCGGCGCATCGATTACGGAAGCAGTGTAAAGCGACGATGTCGTGATGGCGTCATCACGTGACATCACGATATATGACGCCATGATGACGTCACAAGTTTTGACGATCTATGACGTGATGATGACGCCATCACATGATTATTTTTTGCATCAATCGATTGACGCCGCCGACGGTCAGTTTTCGTGTTTGATAAAGCATCTGATGCTTTCGCATTAATATTGCGTATTGAAAGTTAACAACCTGGCCTTACATACCAAACTGTCCTCCACCATGTCACCTCCTTGCCATGCGCGAAACAGCTTCGCTTATCATCCACTTCACAGAATGAAATGGCTCCTCAACTTTTTTTAAATGTTTATTGTGATAACAATTATATGTACGCTCTCCGCGGATTTTTGCCGTCGCCATTGCCATAATTTTCTGTATAAAGACCAAGTTAATAACATCACCACGCGCATTCTAGCCGCGGGTAAAAGCTCGCGAGCGCTGGCGACGAACGCGGCTGAAGCGGAGATTAAGCTAGCCGGCCGTCTGTCTCCGTCGCACGGACAGCGCATGAGATAACATATTCCCGCGTGCGGGCCTACCGTCGATTGCTCATCAAACAGAGAGGAAACGCCCCGCCCGTCTTTCGTAAGGAGCAAGGATGGACGCCAGGGGAGCGGGGGGCGAAGGGCGCATCGTTCGAAGGGCGCAGTCGCTTGCGCGCGAGCCATCTCGAGGCATCAGGAGACGGCTCATAAACTTGCTGTGCTCTCAACGCTTACTTCGTGTTTAGAGAACTCAGAGCAAGAAAACGCTTCGGTTCCTGGAGCGGCCATATTCCCTTAAACCAGTGTTTTGTTGAGTTACGCGAGATCGAATCCAAAAGAGTTAGCTACTAGCCTTACTTCGTTAAACAATACAATTTGTTGGTATCGCATTCATTGCTTCGCCCTTAAGCGAAACTGAGTTTTTTTACCCGTCAGCTATTGACCACCTAAAGCGAGGGGCGGATGTGTAACATGGGGTAGCCGCTTCACTGTGGGCCGTCTGCGACGGGCCCGCTACTGACAGCTGCGTATTTGCGGCTGCTCCGACCAGGATATATGCTTTTATTAATGAGATGACATTTTTAAAAAGCAAGCAAAAAATTCGAATTGGAACCCTAGCACGTGAGCTCGAAAGGGCAAGGCCTTTTAGGGGGTATTTACCGCAGAGTGATTAAACTCAGACGTGCTGGTATAAGCAATTACGAAAAAGCTCTTCCGAATGAAGATCCATGGATAAAGTATATCTGAGGAAAAGTGTGAACGCGTTTCCACCGTTCGCGTGCTCTTCCATAAACGCGAAGCAAGGAAAATTCGATATTGTTCCATATATATACTGCTAGCGATCGCAGATTTCATTCCACGATGTCCAGAAACAGAAGTGACAGACATTTTAGCGGCACTCATGAACATCGCTTTCCTTACGTGCCGTGCGACGCTTGAAACGAGCTATCAGCCGCGTTTCTAGAACAGACGACGTCCGCCGATGAATCGCCGTCGCACTTTCTCGCTACCGAGAGGCCTAGACGTCACGAGCCTCTGCGGAGAGCGCGTTTTGCTGTCGAGCCGACTTGCAGAACAGAAGCTGCGTCGGCACCGTGCATGGCATCGTGGCTTATTCGGGACGCACGCGCGAGCGCTATTTATTCAGCGGAATAATTCTTGGTCCATGGTTGCGACTTTGGCAGCCCCAAGATCAAGCTGCACATGTTCTGACGCGCCGGCCGTGCGATTGCCGGTGATAGACGCCCCCAAACCCGATACTTTGGCGCAGTTTGGCGCAATTTTCCTCGATATTATCAGTATGGCGCAGTAAATACAATTTGGCGCACTTTGGCGCAGTTGGCGCAGGAGTGGAATCACTGGACACACAAAGGGAATGTGTGCGTCTTTTTCATTTTTTTTCGTGAATTGCAGCGACATGCGGGGCTAATGTGCCTCCCTTTCCTATGCGTTCGTGTCCCCGCGGTTAGCGCTTCGAGCAGACGCCAGCCCTGGAAACGAAAGTAATGTTCTGGAGCGTTCGAGCACCCATTATGCTGCTTTATTCTACCGCGTCCAAGTAAACGTTAATGCGGCACTGGCTCATGATACTGCCACTCTCGTGCCCGTACAAATGTCTCAACTTTCATGCCCGTCCCGCAGAAAAAGGCAGTACACCACAGAGAACGCGGACAAAACGCCCACGGACGCTACATATACAAAAAGGTAGAGGCCGTGCAACGCCGCTCGCGTGCTCGGGCTGGTTCGGGCACGTCATGCGCACGTGACCATGCATGCGCATGACGTGTTCATGCGTATGTGTCAAGTGAAGAGGGCAGGGAACGGATTTGGCATGCTAAGGCTACACGGGGCGAGTGGCAAGGGTTTGAAACTCGCCTCCTCGCATCATGGTTTGGCGCCGCTACAAATTATTGTTTTTCTCAGCTCGTAATGAACCGATTTGAAAAATTCTTGCGGCATACTGCTCTTCATTCGGCACACAACAACTTCCAGCGTCTAACTAAAATTTGCTATGTGGCCTCGTGAGGGGCCCTTTAATCAGGTAAGATTAACGAACTTCTCATGCAATGGAGATAGGCGAAAAATTCCAATTATTGTGTTGTGGATCGGTTTGGAAAACGTCCGATTAGACCATATATTACTTTCTGTCAAGTATTGCTGTTTTTATTCTTACTATAAATGTCTCGAAACTATAAGATTTCCTTTCTCAGAAATCCGCATGGATTTTCTTGTGGCTTCGTGCTACAAACGGGTGGTTGTCAATTTTCCCTTTCATATCCCTTCCGCCACCTAGCGGGTTTCCGCGGAGCTCATTCGCAACATGCTGCGTCCATGTGCTTCGGGTTGTTGGCTGGTTCGCCCTCGCGCTGCCAGTTGCTAGCATCTTGGCTAGCTCAATTGGAAGAGCGACCGCCTAGGAAAGGGCTTGGTTCCGGACTCGAGCCCCGGACCAGAACGTATTTTCCTTCAAGTAGAATCTTTCCTTTATGACAAATCCAAGTGGATTTCCTCGTGGCTATGTGCTATAAACGTTTCGTTGTCAGTAACCCAGTTATGTGTTCGCTGTTTCTATTGCTTGCTAGACTGTTTGCTGTAGCTGTTTTGCTGTCAGGGTGGCACGACCCAGGCAGGCAAATACTCGGTCTTTATTCGTGTTCCGAAATGCGATGTACAGGGTTTTTTCTATTGAATAAACTAAGTCATACCAAAAAGCAAACCACCAGCTACTCAAGTATGGGCACCGCGCATACGTCAAGAGCCGCCACAGTCGCGCGCTGCTTCCAGCGCCAAAGAGGCCACGGCAGCAGATTTCGCGGGATAAGGGAGCAGACGACACAGGCGGCGGCAAGCCACTGCGCCGTGTTTTGGTGCTTCGCTTGAGGCGTTCTCTTTCCCGTTTGCTTCCAAACGACGTCAACTTGTTATCAGCTTTCAGAGAACGTAGCATTAGGGCATGTGCTTCTTTTCGCCATACCTCGTGTATCCTCAGGCGAACGTGGCAACATGAAATGCATTAACTGGGGGAAGACAACGGTGGCGATGAGCCCGCTGAGCGAAACTTCACACATGTAACGCGGGCCGTCTCACCCACTAAACAATCCCAGGTTATCACCCTGGAGCTAACGTGGCAGCGAACTCAGCGGCAGCTCGAAACCGGCGATACCAGCAATTGCACTGTCACGGCCGCTGAATGAAAAAAATGCCCCCACTTCCCCGAAGGGAATCGTGAGGAAATGCGAATGCATTTCTTGCGCCGAGAGTACACGGCGTAGTAATTTTAATGGCGTAAATTGAGAAGGAGAGGCGAAGCACTGCACCTACTCTCTCCTACACTCTCTCCACACACGCGGGAGCTCCGCCGAGCTCCCGCGATGCGAGCGCCCTCACACGCCAGAGCGCGCTCCTCCTCTCCACTCACTCTCCGCTACTCCGCCCGCACCACCTGCTCCGGTTGCTAGGGACGAGGATAAGCGCGCCCGCCCGCAGCTGTTGCTATGGGAGAGGGAGTGAGAGCGGAGAGATAACACCTGCCGGCGCACGGACACCGACAGACGCCCGACATGCCCCGACTGAGAAATGCATTCGCATTTAAAAGAAACGCTTTCCATCGAACAGTCATGGCACTGCATTCGCTGCGCTGACTTAACCAGTGCAGCCGAGTTCGTCGTCGGGGCTCATGTTTTGCTGCCATGGCACTGCAAAGCGTGGCAATTATTATTACGTTTGGATTCAGAGAGCTACGTGATATAGATAGTTTCTTCCGAGGGGCTAACCTGAAGAAGGGAACTCCTCGAAGCGGGTCACGTTCACGGCGTCGTGGAAGATCAACAATCACGGGCGAATGCACCCTCCAGAAAAAAACATACCCCATCTATTCACAAAACACACTTTTGTCGTCGAACGAGTGCAATCCACCCTTCACGCCGATTCCGCTCATATTCTCTAAATGGAAACCGGTAAAAACACGTGCCCGGATAATTCCTGTAGGTGTTATTGCACCTAACAACGCAGCAATTATTGCTGGAGTTCGGCATTAGTACGAACAGCGCAACCGACACAAAACGAACTGCCCGCGAAAATACCTCGCGCCGTCCCAGCGGGAGCGTGGAGCGAGCAGGGGTGATATCGCGGAGTGATGTTTTATGCTATCTTATTCTTATCGTCCACCACCTGCGGCTAACTGATTGCGTTGATAACGCGGACGGACCGTCGCTCTGGTCACTGGCCAAGCGCGAAAAGCACGAAAGGTATAGTCATCGTAAAAGGCATAGTTCCTCGACTTCACCCCATTGCGAGCGCGTCAGAGCATCCCGCCAAATCTGCGCTTCTTGCCGCTAGGGACGCCTTCTCTCGGGCAGCGGAGTTACATCTGCACGGAGCCTATGGGCGTGCCTGGCTTGTGGGGAGTACACGTCTGTGGCGACATCTTTCCGTGGGTAGACGAACTGAAAGTTCTGTCATTACCTTTCTAACATCAGGCATCGCATGTGTTGAAAGAACTCTCTCGGGTCGCGAATAGCCAGCCTTGAAATGGTCCGATCTTGAGCTTCTGCGATACTCAAATGCGTTTTACTGGCGAGAGACGAAGCAAATGCGCCTATGAACCCCGACAAAGAGGGATATGGCGATCCACCTTGTCACAGAAATTGTGCTCTTGATCGCGTATATTTCTTGTTATGATAGTGTTCAGGCGCAGGAGGTCGTTGCAATGCGTAGTCTCTGTGATGGTCCCGGGGCTTACATTTGGGAACTCAGTGGTGTGCATGAAGTCAGAGGTACAATCAGGAATGGATGTAAATCAAAGGACGGTGGGCCGCCTCGCGTTGGGCGCTCACGGGAAGACGACAAATGAGGCTGTAAAGGGTGACATGGGATGGACAGGCTTTGAAGTGCGGGAAGCTCAGAGCAAAATGAGATTCGAAGAGAGGCTGAGGAAAATGAAGAAGAGTAGATGGGCAGAGAAGGTTTTCAGGTACTTGTATAGAAAAAGCGTTGACACGCAGTGGAGAAAAAGAACTAGGAGGCTCACCAGTAAATATACGGCTAGCAGTGCGGGCGATATGGCAACAAGGAGCATTAAGCGGAGGGTCAGAGAGGCGGAGAGGACTTATTGGATGGCAGCGATGGAAAAGAAGCCGGCTCTGAGTAACTACCGAAAGGGAAAAAACGAAATAAGGAGGGAAAGGTTTTATGATAATTCAAGGGGAAGCGCTTTACTGTTTGAAGCAAGGTCGGGCTGCCTTAGAACGCATAGTTATAAAGTGAGGTTCAGTAACGAAGAAGAACAATGTACATGCTGCGGAGGAACTAAGGAAACGATGGAACATGTACTGATTGAATGTGGCGATATTCACCCAGGTATACGTGTGGGCACGAGTCTACATGAAGCCTTGGGTTTTAGGGACAACAATGGAAAGCTGCACACGTCCGCGATAGAAATAAGTAAGAGACGGTTAGAGTATTGGTGGCAGAAAAGTAGAGATAAAGAACAAAAATAAATAATGGGGGGAAAAATAGGGTCATTCTGCCTTAAGAGGCAGAGAGATAGACCGTGAATTTATATTTTTTTTTGTATAATAACATAGATTTAATCAATGTAAATAAGGTATTAGACCAACATAAAACAATGAAGCTTTTTTTTTTTTCTTCGAGCCTGGTGGCAGACATGTCACCGCCCCGTTACAAAGGGGACGCTCATAGCATCCATCCATCCATCTCAGACCATGGAGTTAGCAACCAGCAGAGTTGTCATAGGAATTCCGATAAGACAGTATATAAACCGATACGAGTGTTAGATTTCTTACGTTTTTTGTGCGCGAAACAAGGAATCTCACGAGGCAGCACGGCTGTGAAAGAATCAAATACATTTTAGGGCTTTTAGGAGAAGCCCTGTACAAAGCCTCTACGTTGAGTCAAACGAGTGTTCCGGACATCGCTTTTAGTAAGCCGTTTGTCACGCCACGTGGCGCACAGACGTTCAAGATATAAAATTCGCGCGATGACGCCGACAGCGCAGCGTACACAGACGGCAATATGGGCTTTCATGCCCAAGCGGCAACCGGCACTCGCCGGCTGATAACAGCAACGCATACGACGAGCAGGCCACCGCTCAACCGTGAATCAGCAGCTTTGTTGCAATGTGGCTCGCTCCTGCTGCTTCAAGACGGCAGAATCTGGAAAGGGCATCCAGCCCTTCCTCTCATCTCCGGCCCGTTCAATATTTTTCGTCCGATCGTATTGCCGTTGCCCTCTCTTGGTTCTTTTCAAAGTTGCCGAGAACGCCTTTTGTGCTGCAGTGTTTCGAATCGAAAAGCTACTTTTGAGAAATTTCACAAACCCAATACTTCGAACGAAAGCACCAAGCGGTGTGTTGTAGTCGCTGACAGAGATCTTTCTTAGTGTCCTGTGCGCGGCAGAAGTAAGGCATACATTTATTTAAAAACTGATTAAAGTTCAGTAACCTTCGTTGAACTATATTAATTAGGGTGGCCTAGTTTCCACTGTGTTCCTTTCTTTCTCAAGCTCATAAGTAATATACGCCCTGAATACCTTATGTTTATAAGCACAGTGCGCAGTTCACAGCCCATTCTCGCCTTTGTTCTCAGTGTTTTTGAAAACGAAACGAAAATGAAATAAACTGACGAAACCCACGTCAATGACTCAGTGGATATCTGTTAGTCTGCAGACTTGTACGAATTCGTGGATTGAAAAAACGCTATTGCGGCGAGTTTAAACGAAAAAAAACGAAAACAAAAACTTGTTTCCTTACGTGATAAAGTACGTTAACAGGCCCTTCACCAAAACCATTGAAAACTTTTATTAAATTTTGAAATTTTTCTGTTGCTTATGTAAACATGGCAACTGCAAGGGTCTCGATATGCGTTTGTTCTTGTTATCTCTGATGAATGTTTGTTTGCCGTGAGGCGAATGCGTGTTTTTTGTAAGACGTTGTTTCGATTACACCTAAACTTGTATATGCCATCTAGGTAAAATTTTAAGAATAATTATTTCTAAATGAGTAATTATAGAAAGAATTGCAAGATATTTAACTGTCCTGCTGCCGCATTTCCAGAAGATCAGCACCATTGACGATTCAGACATTCTGTGGCTTTGCCACGGCCACAGTCCGCAAGCGGAGTTTTTTTTTACGCTTTCTTGTGGATACCGTAGCCTCAGTACTTTGTAATATTCACGTGATGTGTCCTGCATATTTTTTATCGCTATTTTGCATCGCGGCACCATTCTAGTGACGGCACTGAACGTCTGAGATTAGAGAGTTGAATTAAGTTGTGTGTCATAATCAGTGACGTTAAAATCACTGCGCTATAGTGCGTAGCTCACATTTGCAGAAATCCCGGCTCCTTCAGAAAAGCTTGACCTTCTGCATCAAATTCTGCCAGCATTTGTACAAGGCAGCCATTCGTGTTTTGTAGAATGGTGTGCACTGCCTATTTGTTTGCAGTGCGCGGATAGGCGGATCTATCTTGGTCTTCGACAAAGATAGATCCGCCTATGAACACGTCGGCTAGCCTGCCTTGTGCATTTCCTCCCATGTACTTTGGATTTTCTCACTGCAATTGCGCACTGCAAACAAATAGACAGTGCACATCATTCTAAAAAACACGGCTCCCTTCTTCTCTCGCTGCAATTGCACGTGAAGTGTTTCGATGCAGTGCATTTTACTTTGTGGGACACGAGTCGAACAATTTATTCTTATAGTATCAGTGTTTTTTTTTTTTGTTCTTCCCCATTGGTTGCAAAAACACGATTAGCGGTTTATTACTTGTGCGGTTAAATTTCCTTGCACGGCCGGTGCACCGAGAAGACCGACGTTGCACCGATAGTGCACCAATGTTGAGCCAGCTTCAATGGAAAGCTTCTGAGCTTCCATTTTTGCCATTGCAATTAAGTGTAAGCAATCATATTAGCGTCGACCTTTTTAACTTTTTAGATGTCGACATTTTTAACTGATTTGACGTGTTCCACCAGGGCTTATAGCCTTGAACGCCAGGTTACGTTAAATCCTGATAACTTGTATATTCAGTAGGTAAGGCATACCGTTAATTCAGCTGGTCGATTCCACGAAAGATCGAAAAAGGGTGTATATTTGATGTTTCCGATTTTCCTGATAATTTTGTATGTTGTGCACATATGACTGCACAGCACGAAATCGCAGTTCGTTTTCAAATAAAAATTTTTTTCAACACAGGAAAATTCGACAAGTGTCGCCGGTTGACGACGACCATTTTACGAAGAGTGCGTTTTCGTAAATTCGCAATCATGCTGGCAGCTACTCAAGCTATATATTACAAATATCTTTCTTTTTGGCGGAAGTAGAAGTAAAGAGGAAATAGCTCTTATAATTTCATGGAATTCTGAGTAAATTATGTATTTTTAAAAATTCATGAAAAACGCTGCGTTTTTGAAAATCAGTCAAATTTGGGACGCTATGGCTACTTCTGTGAACATCTTAGCTTGCTCATATTTGCAGTATGAATAGGCCTTTATGTGAATAATGAACCTCTGCATTTGTATTTCTCTAATAATTTTCAAAGTAGTAAATTTTCATGCTCGAAACACCAAAAAGAGAAAAGTGCTCCTCCATTCAAAAATCTATAATAAAAAAAACCCAATCTCAATTTTGTTCAAAGTCCCCCAAAATGTTCTCAAAGGACTGCAGAATGATATTATGAAAAAACATGTTGCATCATTTTTATTACAACAAAAGCAGAAAATGTCAAACATTGTGTTTCCAGAGCGTGGTGGCTACTGCGCAAAGGACATCTCTAGTAACGAGAAAATACAGTAACACGTCTTTTTTTCTTTTCTGAGCTTCGCTAAACAACAGTAGTGATCTATGGTCGGAAATTGGGAACTGTTTTGTAAAGAAAAAGACCGTTCCAATTAAATGCATTCGCGTGGTTTGCGACTTCACGCCAGTGTTAGACATCCCTCAGTCCACAGTATGCACTTTCAGTTGTAGCCTCCTTTTCTTTCATCTATTTCAGTTGAGTATAATTCATATCTTGAGTGCTAAAGAACTCATTCCCTCCATGCGTCTCTTATGATGATGTGCTGTGCCAGAATTGAGAGATTGGTATAAAAGCCAAGGTCTCTTCATGAATGGAAATGAATTTCTGGAGAGCGGTCGCCAAGAGGTGTGGTTTTTGTTGGCCCAAATGTGTACGTTGTCAAACCTTATGTGATCAATGCAGAGTTTAAAAAGAATCGATTACGTGAAGATTGGTGGCAGCAGTTCTGGCCACGGACAAAACACGTTTTGTTTGCATTGCATCTGGTTTGTTTTGCATATCCTTTTTTCTCTTGAAGGAGTGCTGGCAGATCTGGTTTCCCTCTTGAATTGAGCGCGCATCCTGCTTCATGACCCTCCGCAAAAGAGTCTCGATCCGATATCTTCTACGTAACGAAAATTCTGCTGCAGCGGAATTTTCTTTTTGTGCACCATGAGGCAGTCCGTACAAAAGTCGGCCATGGCTATAACGCCTACTCATAGCCACCTTCAGAGCGTAGGATAGTGATCGCATCAAAGTGAAGCACAATTTGGATGCTTAACTTCTATCTCAGGTGGTGTTTGGCTGACTGGCACAGCCGTACTCGTTGCTGTCGTCTGCTCAGGCGGGCGTCCATCGCGCCGCCCTTTGCACCTGTCCGCCCAACGCATGCTACTCCGGTTACACGAGTGCTTGTAGCGCGGGCCACACGATCCACACGGTGCGGATCCAGAGACCGGGCGGGAGAGCGACGAGCGGTGAAAAATGTATCGTGTAACCAACGCAATCGACACCCCAGCTTTTTCTCGTGCATAGCGACAAAGCCTGGCAAACAATGTGTGGCTGCTGTGCTTAGGTTGCACTGCGGTACTTGCCGTTCACCACTGCCGCCATTTGCGATTTCTCACATTCTTACAATGCATGATCGACTCAGCTACACATATTTCGCGTTTAGCTTCCTTACTTTTTATATAAGCGCATTTACTAAAAAAATTATCCAGAGGAATGAAAATGTCCGTGCTGCCCGTCGACGAGGAATGTAAGTGGTGTCGCAAATGCATTTAATTGGAACGGTCTTTTTCTTTACAAAACAGTTCCCAATTTCCGACCATAGATCATTACTGTTGTTTAGCGAAGCTCAGAAAAGAAAAAAAGACGTGTTACTGTATTTTCTTGTTACTAGAGATGTCCTTTGCGCAGTAGCCACCACGCTCTGGAAACACAATGTTTGACATTTTCTGCTTTTGTTGTAATAAAAATGATGCAACATGTTTTTTCATAATATCATTCTGCAGTCCTTTGAGAACATTTTGGGGGACTTTGAACAAAATTGAGATTGGGTTTTTTTTATTATAGATTTTTGAATGGAGGAGCACTTTTCTCTTTTTGGTGTTTCGAGCATGAAAATTTACTACTTTGAAAATTATTAGAGAAATACAAATGCAGAGGTTCATTATTCACATAAAGGCCTATTCATACTGCAAATATGAGCAAGCTAAGATGTTCACAGAAGTAGCCATAGCGTCCCAAATTTGACTGATTTTCAAAAACGCAGCGTTTTTCATGAATTTTTAAAAATACATAATTTACTCAGAATTCCATGAAATTATAAGAGCTATTTCCTCTTTACTTCTACTTCCGCCAAAAAGAAAGATATTTGTAATATATAGCTTGAGTAGCTGCCAGCATGATTGCGAATTTACGAAAACGCACTCTTCGTAAAATGGTCGTCGTCAACCGGCGACACTTGTCGAATTTTCCTGTGTTGAAAAAAATTTTTATTTGAAAACGAACTGCGATTTCGTGCTGTGCAGTCATATGTGCACAACATACAAAATTATCAGGAAAATCGGAAACATCAAATATACACCCTTTTTCGATCTTTCGTGGAATCGACCAGCTGTCCTTAAGCCCTCTTGTGGTCAGTCCAAGAAACGCCTCTGGGAGCATGCACAACATAATCATCATCATCGTCAGCCTATTCAATGACGTTTTCAAAACTAAGATTTTCCCTAACGATCTCAAATTCCCCCTATCCTGCGACAGCTGATTACACTTTATTCCTGCGACCTTCTTAATTTAATCAGCCCAATGTCACATTCTGCCATCAACGACTACGTTTGTCATCTCTTGGAGTCCCTTCCATCGCACTAATGACCCATCAGTTATCTGTCCTTAGCATTAGAGAACAGCCCAAGTCCACTTTTTTCTCGTGACGTTAACTAGTATGTCGGCAACGCCTGTTTGTTGCCTTGTGCTCTCTGTTGATCATTCGGTGTCTTAATGCCTTTCATTTGTTTGTTCCGCCTCACATTGCGCGGTACTTAACTTTTTTCTCGAGATCCCATGTTACCCTCTAAGTTTCAGCCCGGTATGTTAGTACTGGTAATAGGGAATGGTTGCATTCTTCTAGCTTTACGGATAACGGTGAATTGCCTGTCATGATTCAGGAATGCCTGTCGCAAGCACTCCCGCCCATTTGTATTCATCAGCGAATTTTCGCTTCATGAGTAGGTTACCCTTTTAATTATTGGTGTCAATATATGTACGCTCGCACAGGTTCTAAACACCGGTTTCTAGTTTTGAGATCTTTTAAGGAAACAAAACAGCCAGCCACACACAACGGCTAAATTTTCAGACACTGGAAAAAAAAAACATGGCTGATCCCTCTGTCATAGGAATCGGCATAACACGAAGGTGAAACGTGTCTTCACAGAGGTAGTTGAGCGTTTATTGCGCATTGTTTCGCCGCAACGGCGAAACAATGAATGCGATAGAAACAAACTGGAATGTCGCGCGAAGAAGGCAAGCAGCTCGAAACTTGCAGCGCACTGTTCAAGCACAGAGGACGAGCGCGAACTAACAACTGTCACAGTTATTACTGCTTTGTATTTGTGCAGTGCGCTCATTTCGCAAACGCGGTCGATGCATCGAGCGAAGTGCTCTTACTGCACTCTCTAACTTCAACGTAAACTTACGGTGAAAGCACAAGACGTACAAACCACCTCCATCACGAGAGAAGCGCGCGCGCAAGGGCGACTATGTCCTGTTGGGCAAAGTACACGTCGGCGCGCGCGCGGATCGCAGCCAGCGCGGCGACGACCTTCAAAGCACGCCCCTCGCGCCATCTCGCCGGTTATAACCAAAACAAATGCCACAGAGCACTGGGTACCGTCAGTGGTGAACGGTGTATATGAATAGCTCGTCGTTACAACGCTGAAGAACCTGGGCTTTGTGGCCGAGTCATTTCGCTCCTTGCGCTGCGGAGCGAAGGGTCGTTGGTTCGATTCCCGGCGACGGAACTTTTAGATGCGAAGCAGCTTTTGCTCGGGGCTGTATCCTTTCATTGGCGATCGTCCGCTCAGGAACCATGTGTGCTGGCACGCGTTAGCGCGTTCGGGCCTGTCTAAGAGGCTGGGTAAGACGCTGTGGCCTCTCCCCCTTACACTCTCTCAGCAATCACGGAACTTTAGGTCGACCCATGCGCTGCTTCGCACGCCACATGGTTCCCTTTAGTGGGAGATGATGTAATATTTTTCTTCTAGTTTTTGCTTTTGTTGAAAAAGAAAATGAATAAACGCGTGCAGGCGAGCACTGCAGCAGCAGAAGTTGGAACGATGAACGGCCGTCGGTCTGGTTCCTTCGCGGATCGATAGTTTTCTTTACAGCTTTGTCATCTGTTAGTGTATATTTTACAACGTCATATACGTGACGGAAATACGTCAGTGAAGTCTTGGTGGACCCCGGCATAAAACACTTTCGTGTTAAAATAACAGATGATTCATTGCGCATGTGGATCACGTGGGCGTGTGGATCACGTTGCCCTGGTGCACTGATTCTTGTGTCTTTTTGGTATTTTTTTTTGGTCGAAGTCTGGCGTGCACCCTCATTTTCCGCAATGAAGGGCATGGATCATCTGTTAGCATGGCTTCCATAGACCTGCTGAAGAAAGAGCATGATTATCTAGACCATTGAATATAATCTTCGCGCATGTACTAGTAAGAGAGCTGTCATCATATATTTTTTGTTCATTTGATTCTTTTTCCGAGAGTATATATTCGCTGCGGCGAAATGAAAAACTCGTTATTGTCAGTCAGCACTTAGTCCAGTCCCTTGTTTCTTTGTCCCTTTGTAGCGCTGTTTACCCGTAGCTCAGTATGTACGAACAAGCCCGCATTAACACTCTGCGCCAGTTCCTGTCCTAGCGGCACGGTTGAGGTGCCCGCCAAGAAGCGAAGCGAGGCTAGCATTTGAGAAGGCGATACGAACGGGGCCCGATTGCGCTATCGCGTTCTACTCTTGAAAGCGAAGCTCAAGCGTCCTCCAGGTTTTTCTCATTTTTCAGCTAACCTGCATAAAAAAAGTGCAAACTCCAGAACTTCTCTGAGATTGAGTAGCACGCATGCACAGTAATCAGGATAATTGTCGCTTGCCGATATCTGCCATGCGTGCCCGGAATCGCGATTGTGGTCTTCAGCAGAGTTTTTGTTATTTTGTAATATACTTTACTGCTACAGCTGAGAATGAACATCAAGGTTTAGGAGGCAACACTGTCCCTCATGGCCATTGACATTTTACATTCACCGCACCTTTATTTCGTTTTATGAGACAAGAGTTCATGAATGATGCTTTCACAGGAAACAAACATACGAAGTTTCACCGACACATTCGTGCTTTCTACACCCAGCCCCGCAGCACTCTGACGCTACCAAATATTATCATGACCGTAGCGATTACATGGACACTCCCGGCACGTTTTTGCCGTCGCCGCCGCCGCCGTGAGGTTCCGTGTGAAGTTCAAATCAATAACATCGCCGCGCGCGTCGTATACTCTGTGCGCGACTGAAAGTGTGCGAGGCCAGCCGACGATCGCGGCTCAGGCATATAGGAAACGCATACATAGGCCAAACAGGAAGATGCCTAAATGATAGATTAAAAGAGCACATGTACAACGCAACGAAAGTGGTATCGGGGCATCTAGGTATCCATTGCAGAGACTGCGGTTGCGCACCTCGATTTGAAAGCACTGGCGTCATGTACAAGTCAGCTGACAGGTTAACAAAGGAGGTTGTTGAAGCCCTAGAGATTAAAAAGCTCGGGGAATCTTGTGTCAGCATGCCTTCTGTTTTGCTTTCAGAGAAGGATGTTAGATTTCTTTCAGGAACCGTTTTGCACGCGCAGTAGGAGTGACCACGTGATGCACTGTCATATCTTTTGTAACCTTCTTTCTTCTGTTTATTCATGTGAAGGCAGTATTTATTCTGTGCAGATACTGAATAAACTTTCAGTTGTTAGTGCGCCTTGTGTTACGTGTCCTTCTCGTCTGGTCTGTTGCTTTCGCCGGCGCTGTTCTACTGCAATTATGAACCAAATAGCCCAAAAGTACATCTTTACAAGTTACATGCTTGTACAATGGTTTATTGTAATGTGTTTTGTGTTTGAAACTTGTGTAATTCCTTATTTCGTTATTGTTGTGTATCCTTGCCAGATATTGTGTTCTGTTGCCGCCTCCGCCTCTGCCTAATCTATGTAGGGGGGTGAGAACGTAGTCATGCAGATGGTCGCTTCCATTCTCACCCCCTCCATCATCAACTTTGTATTGGTGGAAATAAAACCATTATTATTTTAGGGGCGAAGCTCCTTAAGGCGGCACCCGTTCGTCCCTCGTAGTCGTAGTCGTAGTAGTCGTAGTGCGTAACCAGTCTTACGCTTTGACCTCCAAGGTGGTGCCGGTGGGAGATTTTTCCTGTGCGTTGTTGAACAATAAAAAATTCGCAGCGTGCGCGTTAACTAAAAGCCGACTTCTTCTGTTTCTCATTCCCATTAGCAGCCATTGTTTACCTCCAAGGTAGTGCCTGGTGAGATATCCCCTGTGCGTGATTAAACAATAAAAATTTTGTTCAAAACGCCGTTGATTGATGAAATAAACCAACGAAAGACGCCAGATGTTTTGTAAAAGCAAAACGAAAGAACGCCAGATGTTTCTAAAGCAAAACGAAAAGACGCCAGCTGCTTAACGAAAGACGCCAGATGTTTTCTAAAGCAATGGTTTTCTAAACAATGAAAATTCACAGCGTACATGTAAAATTAAAGTGAGCTGCAAGTCGTCATAACTCATCGAACCTTTAATATAAACGCGCCCGGTCTCACGTCGGTGATGATGTACTGGGCAGAATTCACGGAAGATTCACGGTTTACCGATGAACCTCCGCAGCTTCGCCCACTCATCATCATTCACTCCGTGGATATGCTGTAATCTTTATTATTATTGTTATTATTATTATTATCATTATTATTATTATTATATAAACGGGATCATGCGAACTATGATCCCGTTTATATAGGCGTTTAGCGAGAGTTCGAAAAAATCTGAACTCTTCCTTCGCCATCGAGCGAGTGGAAGGAAGAGTTCAGCTTTTTCGAACTCTCGCTAAACGCCTATATAAACGGGATCATAGTTCGTATATTGAATTCTTAGAAAAAAGCGCTTCTGACAGGCCAGCTGAGTTTTGGAAGTATGTACGTAAACGGTCCAGCAAAAGCGGAGAGTCTTTCAGACTACTAGACTCAAATGGGGTAGAAGTGCATGCCGTCGCTGACTGTTTTGCCGCACATTTCTCATCCGTTTATAAGGCCTCAGACTCTAGCACTGATATCAGACAGCCTAAGGCAGTTCGCTCACCCAGTGCTTTGTCGCTGGATGAAAATCTTATCTGCGAATGCATTAAGTGCTTAAAACCATCCTTATCATGTGGCCCAGATGGCATCCCCTCCGCCATACTAAAAGCTTATAGTAGTATATTTGTCCCAGTACTGACTACGATATTTAATAACTGCCTGGACACTTCCACATTTCCTAGCATGTGGAAAACTGCTCGTGTTTTCCCAGTATTTAAGTCGGGCTCTAAAACAGATGTTTCTAATTATCGCCCGATTTCTCTACTATGTGCCACATCAAAGATCTTCGAGCTGGCTCTTCACAAAATATTGTCTTTTAGTGTTAAAAGCTCATTGATTCCTAATCAACATGGTTTTCTCGCTGGCCGCTCAACCACCACAATTCTTGCTAGTTCCATGACGCAGATCTCCACACCTATTTCTCAGAGAGGACAGGTTGACGTACTCTACTGTGGCCTGAGCAAGGCTTTTGACGTAGTCAGCCACACACTGATTATGGTTAAACTTGCGCAATTTGATGTTGACTTGTCGGTTGTGAATCTCCTGCAGAGCTATCTGCTCAATAGATATTGTTATGTAGCGGTAAATGGCCAAACGTCTTCTTTGTATAAAGTGACTAGTGGGGTCCCTCAAGGGTCAGTATTAGGCCCACTCCTATTTTTAATTTACGTTAATGATGTTTCTTTTGCCATTCGTAATTCTTCTTTCCTCTTGTATGCCGATGACATCAAGATTTTTAAGGAAATTCATTCAGTTAACGACTGTCGCTTGCTGCAGTCAGACTTGCGCTCTTTTTCCGAATGGTGCGACGGTAATAACCTTTCTCTGAATACCTCGAAGACAAAATTCATGTCTATCACTCGCAAAACATCTAGCGTGTCATTTCAATACTCTGTCAATTCTGTGCCGTTATGCAAGGTTTATGAAATCAGTGATCTTGGTGTTGTTGTTGACAGCGCGTTAAACTTTTCTTCTCACGTTAAGCGTGCTGCTATGCGGGGCATTCGTTCTCTCGGATGTGTTTGTAGAATATCTCGAGAATTCAGGTCTCCCATGGCCCTACACAAATTGTACACGGCAATATGTCTTCCGCAACTTGAGTATGCGTCCGTGATATGGAATGGCATTGCTCAATCCAGCGGTAACACCACTGAACGAGTCCAGAAAAAATTCCTCAGCATATATAACCATCGCTTTGCTAAAAATGACTCTGGATCTCGTTCAAGTACTGCTGAATTATTATCACTGCCATCACTTCACTGCCGACGAAATCGCTCTGATCTCTTATTTCTTTACAAGCTAGTCCACGGTATCATATCCTGCCCTGTACTTCTCAATTGTGTAAATTTTCGAATTCCGCGTAAGTTAACCAGAGAGAACAGACCGTTTCATGTACCCGCCTGCTTCTTCCAACACTCTACCGTTCACAGAATACAAAGTCTCTATAATGTTAATTTTCTTGATCTTGACGTTTTTCATAGCCCACAATCATTGTTTTTATCCGAGCTTTGCACTGTTTTGACACAGTGTGGCACAATGTACAAAGTCTTCCCTTCTCAGTCTTTCCACATAGTTGTATATATGCAATCTAATTTTTCATTCCCCTTCAATATTTCTCGTGTTGTCTTATTTTACTCCTCCCCTTTTGTGTTCATTTCTCTTTGTCTACGTGTATTTGCTCTTTTTATTTCTGAAGACTGTCTGTATTGTATAGTTTATTTTTATTGTTTTTTTTTCATGCGCCTGCACAAAGACCTTACGGTTGTTCCTGGGCACGTTAAATAAATGATTGATTGATTGATTAATATTAATTTATTATTATTATTATTATTATTATTATTATTATTATTATTATTATTATTATTATTATTATTATTATTATTATTATTATTATTATTATTATTATTATTATATTTGCACAAGGCTGAGAGATTCACCATCCCAACAGAGTATGCATTATCGTCTATACCACTGCATTCCTCTTTGCCTGGACGATAAAGAAGTGAAGTACGCTAGTGAATATCTCTGCCTTGACAAATAACTTTAGAAAACCTGCACAAGTGATTAAAATGTTGCACCTGCACTTCGAACAGAAATGACCTTCTTCGAAGCAGTACACGGAGCAACGTGGTAGAGCCCGTATACAAGATGCGTAACGTTAGTGGCAGAGCTCATAGCACACGTTCATGGTAGGATCTGCGGAGGATCACCAATCGGCAATGAGCAGCTTCATTACTGTCGCAAGACGCATACGGAACGCTACCAATTTTAAGGAATGCTCATAAGAGCTACCAAAAAATTTGTTAACAAAAGATACTAGTGCGGTACTGTGGACGCTGCTACCTTACCTTCTGCGTCGATGAATGAACCACTCAATCACAGAATCTTGAACCACCACCTACGCGGGAATCATGGTATGAAGCTTAAGGTGCTATGGTAGGGCAGATCGACCAAAAAAGCGATTTTTCTTCATTTCATTACTAAAAATAGTACACACTCTGAGGAGCAAAACCATACATTGGCGAGCTCGTAGGAGTGCTGCAAGCTCTTCAACAATGGCGCCAAAGACCGCGCCTCCATCTTTTCCATCATTGTTTCTGCGTGTATGCATTTTTAAAATAATAACTTTGGCTTGAACGGTTGAATATATTCACTTCCTACCATTTGCATACATTTTAATCGCAAATTTTCCCACTAAAGTGCTTTTTCCGAGTAATTATTGCTGTACGTTGTGACTATGTTCCGCGTGTGTTTTAAAAGATAAAACCGTGTTTTTCTTACGATAACATTTTTTTTACTTTCCAAACTTGATGTACCTTTTCTGGAAAACTATCAGACTAATCGCACTCAAATTTTCTCAGATTACACCTAAATTCCTTAAGTATTCTGAACCTAAAGCTCTGAAAAACTAATAAACATATAGTTAATAACGAAATGATTATTAGGAAAGTCTCTCTCACGGTACGTGACAAGTGAGGACAACATATGTTTTTTGGTGAGATAACTGTAGGAGCCCGTTTTTATTAGGTTAGAACTAATACCAATTTTATGTTGAACAAGCGTGCCAAATTTCATGGTCATAATGTTTTTCGTGTTTGAGAAAAGGTACATTTAATTTTGTGCACCACTCTGACATTTGGTACTACACCAGAAGCAAGTAAGAGAAGCTACAGGGTCAAAATTACATAGACTCAAGGCCACAAGCTCTGTTATTGAGCACGAAAAATTTCACAAGAAAATACAATAGAGTTCCTGAGATATAAACATGAAACAAGGAGAACCTGTTTGCTCTACCGTACCCCATTAAAGGAAAGTGGAAGATTGGGCCAGTTGGTGAATCATGCAGGAAAATTTGCGCTAAACTAGAAAAGGACAACACAAAGAAGGAACACTTAAACAGATCGAGCGCAAGTTGGTGAATCATGATTGAAGTATACTGCGCGGTAGACAACACGGACAACTAGAAGACAAGGGCAGTCCCCGTCTTCTAGTTGTCCGTGTTGCCTACCGCGCAGTATACTTCGACCAATAAAGGAGCCCTACGACGTTTTTGTGACTGCCTTATTTAGCGCTGGAATGTGTGTAGTAATTGATGCCGAGACGAACGCAAAATTAATTTCGAAAATTGGTGCATGAAAACTGATGTTTTTTAGTCTTCAAAGTTCGAAACTCGAGGAAACGACGACAAGAAACGTTCCCTTTCGCATTTCACTCTTCCGCTGACGTGAAAGGCCGTTTCCAATCACCGCACGCCTCTTATAGAGAAATACCGGAAGTCTCGCCTCATGGTGGCCTTCACATAGCGCTTTGACACCGCTCTTCTTGACGGCGTTGCAACCATGGCTACGACAAACCACGTGCGTCGCCTAGCAGACGGTCCCATGGTTTCCCGTGTAGTGCACACAATGAATCTAGATGATCTAACAAACCTTGAGCGCGAGCTTTTGCGACGTAGCAATGCCCTGCATGCAGTGCCGTATCCGGATACGCCATTGTAATTGGAAAGTGCGTCGCTGAGACCTGCGTAACGCGAGGATGGCTCCGAGGGCCCGGACGAAACGCAAACGCCCGATGACGCAGAAGGCGTCGGTTGGTAAGCGTTTAGAAATTCTTTTTTCGTTGACAGCACTTTGCCGAACTGGGCGTTGCGTGTTTCGCAGGTGCCGGTGTGGCCGATGTCGCCCGATGCCGCAGAAAGGCAAAATACTGAAGAATATTGTTTGATTATCATGCCCACCAGTTGTACAGCGCACCTGACGTCGTGTCCGTCGTTTTGCAAATGCATCAGTTATAAACAGAAATGATTTGTTTCTGAGAAAGCATAAGAAGGGATGGCTTAGCTACCACCATATCAATATTACATGGCACTTGTCGCGTAAAGCCAATCAAAACGCACGGCCTTTGCCGTCACTGCCACTTGACGAAACGCCAGTTCCCATAACGAAAGTAGCCGATGTGTGTCGCTGTAGTCCGAAATCAAGGTAGTTTATCCGGTGAAATAAGATTATAATGGCTTCGTTTGCGGCGTTGCCACTTGCGCAAGGATGTCGGCGCATTCCACAGTACCAGAACAAGCGTTCAAAACGACATGCTTAATTTCTCTCGCAGGGCCCCCATAGGCAACTCGCTCAATTGAAAAGTTTCAATGTCACTCCGGCTGAGTCATGCTAAATGCTGATGGGCCACTTTTATTCTGGTTTCTGCTCAGTAATTCTCTTCTTTGCTGAGTTGTTTTCAACATACCAATGAATCAAGCTGGTTCAAAGTGATATTTTGCAAAGAACGCTGTGACTCATCGAATGGAAGAAACTGGTTGAGAATACGCGTTTAAATGCAAAGAATCTTGGGCTGTAAATCTGTGATCGCTTCTTGTTTTTTATGCGACAATTATAGAGACACTCCAGACTTAATTTTGCCGCCACCGTCATGTTCCGTATAAAGTCCAAAATCAATTAAATCTCCCGCGCGTCGTATGTTCTATGTGCTAGTGAAAGAGCGCGAGCACTGCCGAAAGTCGCAGCTCTAGCCGAGATGAAACGACCCTGTCGTCTCCGTCCGGCGAAACGTGCATGGAGGGGTGCCGGAGGGGGAGCTACGTGACTGCGAGAGAAATTGCGTAGTTTGACCAGCCGGATGTGGTCGCCCGCGGTCGAGCGCGCCTTATCTCTATAGGGAATCAGCCGACGGCTCATACTTTTGTGCGTGTGGTGTTCTCATCGCAACGTTTGCGTGGCAGCAACGTACAGCACGAACGTCGCTTCGCTCTCTGAAGCGGCCCTGATTACTTACGCCAGCGTTTTGTTTGAGTTAAGCCACGCTAAAGAAGTGATCTGCTAGCTTTGCTTAGCATAACATTTTTATTTCGCATTCATTGCTGCTTACCTTTTGCCGAAACAGTGTCATTCTTTGTTATTTCTTGTCGACGCGTTTTACGGATATATGGTACTCAATGATGCTACTTCAGTAAACTAAATCTTCCTTACTCACTGTGAATTCTTCTGAATCCTTCTCATCTATGAAAAACTTGCTAATTAGCATAAAGAACTTCTAATTTCTAATGAGCAGCCAAGACTCTCATTGAATTCACACTCACGCTCTACGCTTTCATTTAACGCTTTCTCATCTACGCTTTCGTCAGTTGTACCGGTGACCTCTGGCGTACCGCAAGGCAGCGTTTTGGCGCCGGTATTATTCTTACTTTTTGTAAACGATCTGCCTTCATCTGTTAGTGTTGGATGCAGGTTATTTGCAGATGACTGCATCCTGTACAAATAAATAAACTCACACGAGCACCATATCGCCTTAAATATGGCCTTAGAAGCGGTTTCAGCTTGGTGCAGTCAGTGGCAAATCAACATTAACGAAAAAAAGTCCGCGCTCTTATCTATAACTAGAAAAAGCATTCATCCGAATTCAACTACGTCATCAATTCAGCTACCCTTTCTAAAGTCACTAAACATAAGTATCTAGGGGTCATTCTGTCACATGACCTACGATGGGACGCTCATATTCACTACATCACACCATCTGCGCTAAAAAGACTGTTATTTATAAAAAGGCGATTACAGCAAGCACCACCAAACACAAAGTTACTGGCGTATAATACACTTATTCGACCCATCCTGGAGTACGCAAACGCTGCCTGGTTCCCGTACACAGAAAAACTAACCAGCAAGCTCGAAGGTGTCCAACGAAAAGCGCTTAGTGTTATTTTTAACAAATTTAATCGAACAGATTCGCCTACAGAATTGCTTAAGAAGGCTGGACTACTAACCATAAAAATTCGGCAGATCCCACGTACCGTGGGAGTCGATGTTATGCGAAGCATGCGCGGGATGGTGACTGTGGCGTAATTTTTCACATTGAGCGAAACGTTAAGGAATGACGCTATAGAAATGTCGAAGTAGTAACGCACATTCATATGCTGATGAGTCGCACATGCATTATATAACCAGTTGTTTACAGTTGCCTAGCCATGCCCACAGCAACATGGGTGTTACCATCACCAGACGCGGTAAGCTGATATGTAGTGCTTATATTCTTCAATACTGGATAGCGCGAATCCGAACAGCACCAAGACGAAACACAAATGCACAGGACAGGCGTTACCTGCCACTAAGCTTCATTCAGAAAAGTTCCCCTAAGTATACACACAGCCAAGTGGCACACGCAGGCGCACTGCACGTACGTTACAGTCACAGTTGCAGTTGGGTTACAGTTGTTATGCTTATACTTATCTGTTATGACGGGAACGCACGCACGTTTCACGAACCCGTGTGTATGTGTAGAAGGTGTTCTTGACAGTTCTTGAACAAGGTCATCATCACCGTGATCAGTGAGCACCAGGAGCTCGACCAGACTTGTTAGTCGGATCCGTTCGTGATCGCGGCTACGAGAGGTCTAAGTGTAGTGAAGTGCGAGGTATAGCACAGCTGGTGGAAATCCTGGATGCCTCTTACGATGAAATGATCTATGACGCCTCCTGTCCTGCACGTGGCAGCGAGGCCTTTTGACGCCCTGTCCACATTCAAGCCGTCTTTCACGCAGTATAAAGACCGGTCGTTGTTGGGTCTTCATAAATCAATGTTGAAGTCACCGATAATGATGAGCGACCTGGTTCTCTCGGCAGATTTATTGTAGGAAGCATTGACCCCGGCTTTTGCATAATCGACGTGGTCCACGTTGCGGACCACGTGAACGAGTGCATGGTAGTTGAGCGTCTTCCAGGGGTGTTCTGTTTTCAGCTTCCTCACTTTCCTTGTGTCCGCCACGGTGGTGTAGCGGTTACGGTGCTCGGCTGCTGACCCGTAGGTCGCGGGTTCGATCCCGGCCGCGGCGGTCACATTTCGATGGATGCAAAATGCTAGATGCCCGTGTACTGTGCGATCTCGGTGCACGTTAAAGAATACGAGATGGTCAAAATTAAAGTTCTACAATTATTATTATTATCACTTTCCTTGCGTGTCAATGTGTGTGTTCGCGTTTACTGTGTTAGTTGAGACTTTGTGTGACCTGTGGCACATACCCGTATAACATAAACTCTGGTATGCGGGTATGTGCCACACGTGACTGAGAGAAAGGGTTTCATGACGTACGCGACAGGTATTTTGCGTTATTCATGTAATGACCAGTGAATCGTGTTGACCATACACTGATCCCCTGCTATGCCAATTTTGGTACATTAGAAGTTATGGAGACGACCAGGAGAGCGCCCAGACGTAGGCGGCTAGATAGATAGATAGATAGATAGATACGTAGATAGAAACGCCCAAAGTGCCTGAGGTTCGCTAAGAAATGCTTCGCATTTAAAAAACCGGGCGACATTGGCACGCTTAAAGCTAATGTACCAACTGTTACACAGTCAGCTAAACATAGACAAGTCCCGCTACATCAAGCTATCCGCAGCTAGAACTACCCGCCACAAATACTCTCATACCCTTGCCCCTTACAAATATCACACAGATGCTTTCAAATTCTCGTTCTTCCCGCTTGCGATCAGAGAATGGAATAGCCTGTCCCCTTCCATTACCAGTAGCACATCCTTAGCCACTTTCTCAAAACTAGTAGAAGGCGACTTGATAGCCTCGCAAACCTAATATGGTGTTACGTGAACTTTTTTGTTCTTGTTTAAGTAAAGTGCCAATGTGTTTGTACTTTGAAAAAATGTTCTTGTATGTTTTTTTAATTTCTTATTATTATTTTTATTTTTATTATTTTTTATTTTTTTATTGACTGTACTCAATCGCTGTCTTTGATTGTTCACCTGTTATAATCCCTCTGGGATTGACAGTATGTATAAATAAATAAATAAATACGTAACAAGCATATGCCTCAATTATCTTTCTTCTTTACGCGCTCTTTCTAATTGCCTCTAACTACCAGTCCAATTACTTAATGTTCATCTCTTGGACATCTCTCACTTCACACACTTCATCGACCACTTGCCATGGTTCTCAGCAAAATTCTCTATCGATAACTAACACTAAGAGTTGTTTTACCCTTATCTGGTATTGTATTTGCGCACAATAAAATGCTGTCTATGCATACTATACATTTCATCTTATAATGACAGCTTTCGACAGTAAATTTCAATTAGTGATTTCCTTATTAACGTTGGTGACTAATTATAATATCAGGGCGCGAATGTGAATGAATACTGGTGAGTTATTCTTATTCACTGTGACTTATTATCAGACCTTCTTATTTCTTGTAATTAAATACTTAAGCTGAGGGATATTCTACCTGCTAATTAGCCACTTAATATTTTAACTGAACTCACCATTTCCCTCTTCGTTTCGCTTGACACATCACAAGATCTCAAAGTAACTCCATTATCACTTGCCACATTTCCTACTTATACGCAAACATCCCAGCTAATATTTACAAACTATCATCGTCATTGTGTACACTCTCCTTTACATTCTTCGCCATAAAGTTGTTACTAATATGAGTTATCCATTACCCCGGATCGCTAACTATTGCCATCTATTATTAATAGCAGTTACTGCTATCATACTATTGTCTATGGTCGTATATTATTGTGCTCGTGTAATATTGTGTATATGTACTATCATGTCTCTCTGTACTGACAGCTTTTATACACAAGCTTAAAAAACTTGAATTTATAGCTGCCATTTATTAGTTAATCCACAAACCAAGACAGAAATGTGTCTAAATGTTGGTGCATTATTATTACTTCCTGTAAATGCTAATGAATCATTCTTGTTCCTGTATTTCCATAATTAAACAGACCTTCGAGGTGCTAATTACAAATTAATAACTTCACTGGAGTTATCTTCCTTTCCACTTTCATATCTAGTACATTAAAACCCGACCCAGTAAACAAATGAAATAATGCGCACCCAAACGTTTAATTAAATGTTGTCATCAGTACTAATAACGGGGCATATTCAAAATGTACAACGCCATCGGTCGGCAATGCCAAAAGCTCAATCTGCCATGTTTTCTTGGTCGCGGAAACGAAACTAGTCGCATATCGCAGCCTTTCAGGTGCTAGTTGCTGATTATGTATCTTCGTTCTGCGATGTCTTCCCAATGCTTCGTGCGCCATTCAGGCGACGGGGAGTCCTGACAATGCCGGGAACAATGTAACACTATTTTCAATCGAATTTATCACTTACCTGAACGAAGAAAAAAATGTCACAGTTTCGTTTAGCGGCGTCCCTTGAGCTCGAGTGACTTTCTTACGCTCCGTATCATGAGCTCGAACATCACGGTGAAAGCTCGGAACATCCCTCTTCCCCTCACCACGAGAAAACCGCGCGAGCAGACAGCGGAAGGGCAAGGTTCTCTGCGCAAATATAAGAAGAAGGGAGCGAGCTCGCCGACGACTTTTAAATGCGCCCGTCCCGCTTCTAGCGCCATCTCGCTGGTAATGAAGAAACGCTTATAAGCGCCTGCCGTCTCTGAGTCCTGCCAGCGGTAAAGGGTGTGTATATAACGCTCTCCGTTAGCTACCTGAAGGATCTGCGCTTTCTGGCGTAGTGGTTAGCGCCACGTTCTGCGGAACTAGAGGTCGCTGGTTCGATTCCGCGCTTCGGAAGCATTTTTCTGAATTATTTTTGTTTGGGACTTTGATATATATACATATACTTATACATATACGGTGAATGACGACGGCGACGGCAAAATCCAGCCGAGACTGTCAATATATGTGTTATCGCAATAAAATGTGCCAACACGAACTTGTCTCGTCAACAAGATTGGCACTGTGCTTTGGTTCTGAAATGATCAGCGCACGCAAAAGCGCTCTTCAACCTCAGTTCGTATTTCTCCGTGCAATTTAATAGTAATATCTGGGTTTAACGTCCCAAAACCACGATATGATTATGAGAGACGCCGTAGTGGAGGGCTCCGGAAATTTCGACCACCTGGGGTTCTTTACCGTGCACCTAAATCTAAGTACACGGGCCTCAAACATTTTCGCCTCCATCGAAAATGCAGCCGCCGCGGCTGATTGGATCCCGCGACCTTCGGGTCAGCAGTCGAGAGCCATAACCACTAGACCACCGTGGCCGGGCTCCGTGCAATTTAGTTGCTTGCCTAAAACATAAGCTAGGTTTTCACAATTCCCTGCCGAGTTCTGCATTACGATACATGCATTTTAAAGGAGACGGCCGACGTCGCACAAGCGCGAGAGAGCATGATTGATCAACATTAGCTTGTCGGTGTTGCAGATTGACGAAAGCAAGCATTTACCTATATAAACGTGTGCAGGCAGTGCCACAAAGGCTGTAGCGCGCGTCCGTGGTAATTCAGTGCCGCCAATAGGGATGCAGAAGTATCGGTAAATGAACTATCGACAGCATCGATAGTTTATTTGA
Source organism: Rhipicephalus sanguineus (assembly GCF_013339695.2). Classification (NCBI taxonomy): domain Eukaryota; kingdom Metazoa; phylum Arthropoda; class Arachnida; order Ixodida; family Ixodidae; genus Rhipicephalus; species Rhipicephalus sanguineus. Next base: position 151,777,096 of record NC_051183.1, read on the forward strand.
AACTATGAATAGTGTAAACAAACTATCGATAGTATTACTATCGAGAAACATCTACAGGGCAATCCATAGTATCATCAGTAATATAGCTAGTGATAATACACTCCTAGAAAATGTTAGTAAACAGTTAGTATCTATATGCATGCATTTACTAGATTCGAGCGTATTTTACAACCTTCGCGACGACCCTTTACTAGCCAGCAGCTAGTAAAGCTGGTAAATTTTGCCGTTACTGCCCAGGAAACCTTTCTTAGTGTTTTTAACTATGCTACTTAGATACCTATGCTGCCACATGTTTCGTAGATGCAGTAGTATATTATGCCCCAATTGTGACAGTCTTACGGAAAATTAAGGCCAAACTAACTTTCAAGATTATGTTACGATAACACTATAGTGCTACGTGATGGTATACGTATGTACAAACAGTGGGATACAAGATAGTGGGTAAAAATATTCGAGTATCTCTATAAATTCTATGATTGCTAACAGGTACAGCGTGTGCTATTCCAAAGTAGGTACATAAATAGCCGTCAAGCTGCCATTAGAGCAGATGGCGCCTGCGTAGAAGCCTTGATATTCTGTTTGTGCTTGTGTGAGTTCTCGTCTGAATGTAAGTTGTCGTGATGCATGTTAGCGTGGTAAATAATTAATGAAAATATCGGTTGGTAATTGATGCAACAAGCCATGCCATTTTCTTGTTTTTTCTTTATTTTCACATTATACATGCTTTTGCGGTACAATCAACTTGATATGGCAATGCACGCACACATGTACACAAAATAGGCGCAAACCTCTAGTTGGCTAACTGTAGTCCGCTAGAGTTAGTACGGTTACTAAGTCACTCGTGCGGTTACTAACAATTTAGTAACGGACTAACTATTCGAGTTAGAACAGTTGATTTACTGACAAGGTAATGAATTCCACTAATCTGCATTTTACTATTAGTATTTTGTTAGTGAATACGCCTACCTTTTTTTTTAACACGAAAGTGTTTTATGCCGGGGTCCACCACGGCTCCACTGACGTATTTCCGTCACGGATATGACGTTGTAAAATATAAAGACTAACAGTAGGCAAAGAAAAAAGAACCAGAAGAAAAAGTTCCGTCACCGGGAATTGAACTTACGACCCCTCGCTCCGCAGCACGCAGCGCGAAACGATTCGGCCACAGACGGCATGTTCTTCGCAATGCTAACGGCGAGCTATTTATATACGCTATTTGCCGGTGGCGGTGCTCAGAGATCGGTGTTACAATGTGTTTTCGTTATCACTAGCGAGATGGCGCGAAGGGCTCGAAGAGCGCGCTTTAAAAGTCGTCCCCCACGCGGATTAGCGCGCGCCTCGACAGGGCGTGGTCGCTCGTGCGTGCGCTTATCTCGCGATCGCGGTGGTTCGTACGTCTTGCGTTGAGAGCACGAAGTCACTTGGCTCACTGCAGCGGCCGCTTTTGCGAAACGAGCGCGGTGCTCACGCAGAAATAAGGTTACAAATGTGACAGTTCACTCTCATCCTGTGTATGTTCGTTCCGTGCGTCCTTTCTGCTTGAGCAGCGCGTTGCAAGTTTCGAGCTGTTTGCCGTTCTTCGCGTGACATTACAATTTGTTGCTGCAGCATTTATTCCTTCGCCCTTGGGGCGAAAGAATGCACAACAAACATCCAACTACGTCTGTGAAGACACGTTTCACTTTCGTGTTATACCGATTCCTATGGCAGAGGGATCAGCCATGCTTTTTCTAAGAGTGTGCAATCGGTAGCGGTGTGAATAATGATGCTGTTGCTCGCCGGCGATATTGCCAAAACATTTGCGATAGCCTACTATCAGTACTTTCAGCAATACTCAGTTCGCTTAAATTATCAGCGACTTTTGGCGAGAGAAATACATTATTTCCAGAGTAAAAATGGCGGATTATGTCCGTCAATAAATTCATATTGCAAAGCAACCAGTTACAAATTACAATTAACAAACCTGGTTCCCGATATTTTTTTTATTTTGAGATCATAGAAGTCAATATAAATTTGGAGCCGCGCAGATCCGCCACATGTAACGGCATTCTTTCGGCTACAGCTGAACAGCTTTAACTTAATTATCCTGTCAGCCAAGCATTCTGGTAAAGCAAAACAAACATGTCAACTTTCTTGCCCTTAAGCCTGCTCCTCCTGCTCAACTCTAAACCCCGCACTCAGGGAACCAAGTTTATGCTTCAGTGGGTTCGCGCGGTTGATTGTATACTATCGATAGCACTATCGATAGTTTTTTTTTTACCATCGATAGTTCGATAGTGACTCAGCTATCGATAGTAACGATAGTAGCATCAATTTCTCTGCAACACTAGCCGCCACACGTCGAGACTCGATCGGCGCTCAGATTCCAACAGGCCTCTCTTTGGAAGCTTCACATGGCAGTGTGGCCCTGAGTATATAGTCCGCATGCTGTGTCTGCCCTTCGCTTTATACCCCTTATCCCTCCACTTTTATTTATTTATTTATTTATTTATTTATTTATTTATTTATTTATTTATTTATTTATTTATTTTCTTGCTTTCTTTGGTGACTTGCGCTGCGAACAAGGAGCAAAGAGTTACGGAGCCGTAGAGTAGATGGAGGTGATTGTTCTGTAGCATTAGCGTTACTGTATATGCTACCTTTAGGCAGCAGAGTTGCGTGTCCGTCTTCCAAACGCCGCTAGCAATCATGCATTGCGGAGAAGCTGCGGAGAAGCTGAAGAAATGAGCTTAGGAAAGCAGCACAGCGTTGCACAGGTGGCGCATAAACAACGTCGTGTCAATATCTGACGAGTGTTTATGGCGCGTGTATAAAATCAGAGTGGTAAATACAATGGCGATGCATTGCAGTGCAAGGTTGTCTTAGAAGTTTGACAGTCACACCTCCTCTGCAACGAACACTTTTTTTTAACGCCTACCTCAGATCGGAAGCGCACGCCACTAGAGAACAGCAGTTCGGCTTTGCCAAGCCGTGCGCCTCTTGCTGCTGCCGTCCGGATGCGTTTTTAAGTGCGCAGAGCTCCGATATTGAGTTCTCGTCGATTTGTGGGAGCGCAGTGAGGTCCTCTGACTGTTCGGCGCTGGATGACGAAAGAAACAGCCGCATTTTCTTGGTCCGAAAGCTTCCCCTGCTACTGCGGCTCAGCTTCTCAGTGGCTTCCTTATGGATACGCTAGCAGATGATTCCACGACAGCGCTCAACAAAAAATGGCGGACGCGCCCAATTTTGTCATAGCGCCAAGCACTATGAATATCCCCTATTATGAACAAGAATTGCTATCTCTTACATACCTTTCGTTTGAAACATATAGCCACTAAGTTGCAGACTTCTAATTGTTTATAGCTACAAGGCTAGCGACAACAATAACTACCACTAATTGCTAACAAGGTACTAACACCTATCCTGCTATCAACTGTATAGACTGAAATACGGTAAAAAATCCGGTAGGTCCCAGGCACTGTGCGAATGAATGTAATGCGAAGCAGTCAGAAAGAAGCTGCATACATCGCATTGTTTGTCTTTGAGGCAAACGAAAGCGTTCATGTTATACATGTTCATCATGCATGCATGCATGTACAATCTCGTATATACCATGCTAATGAAACCTGTATTCTTGGTGTATACATTGCACGACCTGTCATTTGCAAGCGTGCGAACTTGAGCTTGTTCTACACATTCATAGAAAAATTGGCCGCGTATCTGCGTGCTCTGCTGCAAATGCCGTGTAAAAACGATAGAGGAGGCGCTGCGTGAGATATGGACGCCATCTGGCAATACGCCGTGAAACATGAGCTTGTGCAGAGGGTTTTCTTCCTGGTGGCAGAGGGCGTTCGTCAGCGCGCATAGCCATTTTCAGCGCAGCCGCATTTTCAGTGCAGCTTAAGAAACTAGGGTCTTTAGAATTACGTATCTATCTAATTTCTATTAAAGAAACACACCACCTAATACTTACCTAGTGGTATTGCGCCTCAGATATGCGTAATATTTACGTTTTGATCGACAGCGTTCACAAGTATGAACAGCCGTACCAGTTAGAGATGGGTGGGCGGTAAGCAAGTGGTTCAACTTTGGCCGCGTCGCTGAATCGGTTGACAGACTGACAAACAGAAAGACAAACAAACAAACAAACAGACAGACAGACCAAAATTTCTGCGTTTATGTTCCCTAAGAAAGACTATCGTCTTTAAAAGACAGCGCGAAAACTACAAGGACAAGGCAGATGAAACAGAGGACAGAAAAACAGGACAGGCAGCGCTAGTCCTGTCATTTCTGCTCGTCACGCACTCATGTCATGCCATACCAATTTTGGTGCAATTCCAGTTAACGAAATAGCCGGAAGCGCACCAAGACAGTGTCGTGTAAATTGTGCCGTAAATGACATGCATGTTGATCTTCATATTAGGACCAGTCATTTATGTTCGCCATGCAGTCACGTCACGCCATAGCAATTTTTTTACATATCCAGTAAATGAAACGGCCTCGAGCGCACCATGAAGCGTGGCATGTAAATCATGCCGCACATGACGTACATCTCATTATTTTTATGTTATTACTTGTCATTTATGCTCGTCATGCAGTCACGACGTGCAATACCAACTTTGGTATATATCAAGCTAGCGAAACGGTATCGAGCGCACCATGAAGCGTGGCATGTATATCATGCCGCACATGACATACATGTCATGATTTTTATGTTATTACGTGCCCATTACGCTCGTCATACAGTCATGTCGCACCATACAAATTTCGGCATATATTTAGCAAGCGAAACGGCCTCGAGCACACCATGAGGCGTGGCATGTAAATCATGCCGTACATGATATACATGTCGTGGTTTTAAAGACGATAGTCTTTCTTGGGATACTTAAACGGAGAAATTTTGGTCTGTCTGTCTTTCTGTTTGTCGGCACGTCACTCGATTCAGCCACTCGGCTAAAGTTGAGCCACTTGCACAAGGGCCAGCCATCTTGAACTGGTACGGCTGTTCATACTTGTGAACGTTGTCGATCAAAAAGTAAATATCACGCATATCTGAGGCGCAACAGCACTAGGTAAGTATTAGGCGGTGTGTTCCTTTAATAGAAAATGGATACATACGTAATTCCAAAGACCCTACTTTCTTAAGCTGCGCTGAAAATGCGACTGCGCTGAAACTTGCCTTCCTCTGTGCCCTCTGCACGAGCTCATTGTTGTGTTTCGGTTTCTGTTCTGTATTGCACTGTACGAATGCCATGGGGCGCCGCTCTGGCATTCCTATTTGACGCAGGCGACGTGTAAACAAAACAGTGTGTGGAGAGTACTCGTTGAGTGCGGACGTTTCTTCTGCTTCAGCGCATCGCGCAAAACCACGTGTTCGGGCTGGTTGGCGTCCCCGCCGGTCGCGTTGGTCACCGCCGGTCTTCGCCTGCTGCTGCGCCGGGACTACCAGCCCGCAACACAGCACTCATGTTTCCCGAAGTATTGCCAGATGGCGTCCATATCTCACGCAGCGCCTCTTCTATCGTCTTTAGACGAGATTTGCAGCGAAGCACGCAGATACGCGGCCAATTTTTTATGCTATTACTTGTCATTTATGTTCGTCATACAGTCATGTTAAGCCATACCAATTTCGGCATATATCAAGGAAACGAAACGGCGTCGAGCGCACCATGAGCGTGTCGCGTAAATCATGCCGCACATGGCATACATTTCATGATTTATATGTTATTGCTTGTCATTTATAGCCGTCGTACAGTAACGTCACGTAATACTAATTTTGGTATATCTTAAAGGGGCCCTCCAAGACTTTTTTTGAAGCGCCTACATCGCTGCTGACCGTATCAACGCGTAGTGGCGCTCGCCAGAACTATTGCGGGCGGAAATGACGAAGATGAGCGCTGGCCTATGATTGGATAATTGTAACGTTAGAAGTAATAGCGGCGTTGCATCACAAAAGGGGTTATTATTGGGTTTAGTTTTTCTTTAGCATGCTTTTTTCACTGAACAGCAACTATACAGACGATCTTAGACATTTCAGCTTTAAAACTGCAGCGCCCGGCAAAGAATGCGTCGAACGCCACGGCGCTAGAGGGAAACGCGCTCGGGACGCTCCAGGGGCCGTTGTTTGTAGAAACTGAAGGGGAAAAAATGTAAGAGCGTTGATATAGACGCCGTCGCAACAAGAAACACGACTAAAACTAGAAAACATGATAGAGGCGTTCACGATGTGCCTCGTTTCGCACGCGCAGTTCACTCTTAATGCACCACATTGTTTGTTACTATCGCAACGGCGTCATCAATACTTTGGAAAGAACGGCCAACATTGTATGCAAGCTTCCCGTACGTCAGACGGGGCGCCATCAGACGTCACAGGGCGAGTGAAACGTGGTCAGGTGACCCCGCGAAAATCGAGTTGAGGGTAGGCCTCCATTTTATTGTATGTTGAGTGTTCTAGGCTGAATAACTTCGGACTGCGTGCCCCTACCGCTGCCGTTCTTGCTGCACTAATCTCTTCAGCCTCCAGTTTACGCAACCCGAAAGTAAAAACTGTAAAACGATGAGGTCAGGAAAAAAGTTAGAGGGTCCCTTTAAGTTAGCGAAACAGCCGGAATGCACCATGAGCATGGCACGTAAGTCATGTCGTACTTTCATATTGTTTCATATTTCATATTATTTCATATTATTCATGTCATTGCTTTCATATTACCGCGATAGCGTTAAAGAGCTCGTTCCATAGAAATTCCTGTGTCGGTGTCGTTGGTTGTGAGTGAAAAATCATCACCTTGTTCGTGACCAAAAGATCGAGAGATGCAGATAAAATTAATAATGAACCCAGGCCGTCTGCGTGGCAAGCAGGTGTTCTTCCACATATCTTCTCCATTGCTCGGAACTGCACTGAAATCAACTTTAATGCTTCACAAACAAACGCGTCCTGTGTAAAGGTGTCACGGTACGAGATGTAATATCACAGTAAAACGGGGTACAAGCGTATATTGCCATCGGGTGTCACACCACGCAAATTGCATAACGCGTTGGTGGTTTAAAACCGGCCACTCACTACAAAAGGCACACACATTACTGCGCGTATTCCCTTACGAGCACGTAGTAGGTGCATCGCAACTTCGAAAAAGTATCACGGGCGTAATTGCTGCTGGTTAATTGCTCCTGGTGTGTGTGTGTGTGTGTGTGTGTGTGTGTGTGTGTGTGTGTGTGTGTGTGTGTGTGTGTGTGTGTGAGAGAGAGAGAGAGAGGGAGAGAGAGAGAGAGAGAGGGAGAGACTGGGCGACTGAACATAATGACAAGCGAAACAGCGCGCGATGAGGATGGGGCCTGATATCGCTATCCCGTTCAATTCTTTAAGGCGAAGCTTAAGCGTCCCCGATTTTTATGACCTGTCATTTATATTCGTCATACGGAATATTACCCCATACCATCTTTGGTATATATGCATTTATTGACAGGGCCGCGAGCGCCCCAGCATCGTTTCATGTAAATCATGCCTCACAAGACATGCATTTCATGTAGCTTATTAAAACTTGTTGTTGGGCTAGTTGGTAACTCGTCATATTGTAAGAAAGAAACTTAGCGCAATTTATAATTTCCACAAACACTCACAAAATCACACACGCACACACTGAAGGCACACACACCACACACAGCGCTTTGTGTGTGGTGTGTGTGCCTTCAGTGTGCGCATGTGTGATTCTGTAAGTGCTTTGTGGAAACTTTAAATTGTGCTATGTTTCTTTCTTACAATATGATGATGCATGTCATGGTTTGCGTGTTATGACCAGTAAGTTATCTACGTCACACACTCTTGTCACGCCCTACCAACATTGGCATATATTAAGCTTACGAAACGGCCGTGACATGTAAATCCGCGGCATGTAAGTCAATGAGTACGGTGGCATGTAAATCATGGAAATCATGAAATGCCTTTCATGACTTGCATTTTATGACCTGTCATTTATGTTCGCCATTGTTTACGCCATGTCGTAATTTTGGTTTACATCTCATTAGCCAGGAAAGCAGAAAGTCGTAGGCGGCTAGATAGATAGATAGATAGATAGATAGATAGATAGATAGATAGATAGATAGATAGATAGATAGATAGATAGATAGATAGATAGATAGATAGATAGATAGATAGATAGATAGATAGATAGATAGATAGATAGATAGATAGATAGATAGATAGATAGATAGATAGATACGCTGAAAGTCGCAAAATTTCGCGAAGAAATGCTTGGCATTTAATATGATAAACATCATATGATGACCTATTCCCCGTTTTAATTTTTTAGCCTAATTAAAATAAGACATCTGATTGCTATTTTGCACCTTAAGACTTTCGCCGCATATATTATCTTGCTATATACAGTTTCGTTCGACACATTAGTACGAAATCCTCCAAATTAGTTCACTAACACTTTACCCCGATTGCTAATTAATTAAAGCTAAGGAATCGGCACCTATGGTTAGGAAATTCCCCTGAAGACGGGCGAGGGTGAGGTGGGGCGATGAAACTATGAAATTTGCAGGCATAAAATCGAATGAGCTCGCGCGGGACGAAGTAAATTGGGCATCATTGGACTTGGTCTCGCAGAGGATATAAAATAATACAATATGCCTGATTGTCATTAGTAAAGATACATGTCAGTGCTATTATTTAAAAAGCTATATGTCATCCAGGATACATTTGGTTTGACACCACTGAACACTGGGTTGCATGTAATTAATTGATTATATTTAACCTTAAATACTAATGAAGGATAATAAACAGTATACAAATTCATTAGATGAAATTGTGATCTATCATCTTGTCGTAACTGTATTCATTGAAACACCATCTATACTATACATGTACTTCTACAATGACAGCCTGCCCCCATATGTTTCAAATAAATTGTTGGATTCGTTCTCATTATTTATTGCTATTACTAATTCCGTATACGTCAGCGGGAGAATGTGCATCACATCTGCACACGTTTCCTGAGTTTTAATGTGATCAACATGCACTTTCTGATCAATGTAGCGACAGTTGATTTATCACCCCTGTGGGGCTGCTTTTACGCAGTATACGTTACGAAACACTCTTCAGGGAAAAAATCCAGCCAGCCTAATCGCACGAAATTGAAAACGCACCAAATGATTATTCTACTGTACATGCCACTAGAGTGCAATTAGCGAATAAATTATGGCTGCGCGAAAAGTAACTTTTCAAAAATACTCCATGCATTTGCAGTGGATGCATAAAAGTACCTCGGGAAAAAAAGTCCAGCAGGCGGATTGAAACTAATCGCGATGTGTAGCATAAGAACGTTGTCAGCATATAAGTGCCTTAATGCAACTTGCGAAAAATAAGGCATTGCTTAGTAACCAATTTTTATAAACGCTCCCCATAGAGCTGCGTCTAGCGCTTCCCCCTTTGCGTCGACTTTGCCGCAGTAGTCGTTGTCGCAGATTACTGGACATGGCAGTTGCAGAGATTGCATTTACGTTCGTGCATTTTCAGAAACTAAAGACAAATAATGAACATTCTACATACTGTGCCGTATACGATTTGTACAGCTCTCTCTTTTTATAACCATGCCGCAGTGCCTTACTCATTTCGTGTAAAAATTCTTGCGGATGCATTGCGCGTCCCAATCCTTAAACACCAACTTATGTCTCCTGCAAAACAGCTTCCACCATGACCGTGGCAATTTATAGTGTGGTGTATGATTTTTAGATGTTAAGAAGCATGCGCCTGTTGCACATATCCGTATGTACTGTCTCGAACTACAACACAAAAACTCTTGTCCTGAGTTTTTCACAGACACATGAATGTCTCATGCTGTCGTGTCTTACGCAGCGGTCGGCCCATCCTTTTCGTATGGTGCATTCTGCACTCAAATGAAAGCATCTTTACAGCAAGGGCCTACAAATTATTAGCGACTGCTCAGCACCTTAAAGGGGCCCTGCAACACTTTTCGAGCATGCTCAAAAAGCGCTGCCGATCGGTAGTCGAGGCTCCCGAGAACACGCGAGCCAAATATTATAGCGATGCGCACGGCCTGGAATTTACAATAAATTCTCAAAGTCAGCTGAAAATCGCTCCCTCTTCTCTCGACAAATGATGTATTAGTCCGCAAAATATGACGCGATTGTCGGCCGTTCCACCATTGGCTGATGTTATAATCACGATAGCACCCTCATTTTTACTTTCGTTGTTAATTTTTAGTTCAATAAGTAGATAATATGTATGTTATATTATGTTATCGCGTTAAAAACACCGAACAAACATTAATATTAGCACTTCCGGTCTCACCGACAGCTCGTCTGCTCGTAGTTGCGTGGTTCCGTTTTCTTCGCCATGCGCAGTGCCGAAAACGTGAATATTTCTGTGCTTTTGACCATCGCCGGTTGCCGTTGAGAGTGGCAGCCGTTCGAGTGTTGCCTCGTCAGCTGAGAACTGCATCGTCGGCACGTTCTCACGACCGACCGAGGCACGGGCGCAGCGTGTCTCCGATAACAATGCTGGCGTCCGGTAATGGCGGCGCTTCGGGGTCGTCTGCCAGTGCCGTCTTAAGAGGCGGTGTATCGGAGTATGGGCCGAACCGATCTCAGCTGTCATTCGTTCCAAACGAGCGCGCACGTTTGCTTCCATGGTTGGCAGAGCGATGAAAACACTACGGCGTTCGAGGTGCACACCCAACATTACCAAACCGACGCGCAGTTTTCAAGCACGCGCGATACACAGCGCGATCGACTCCGCTCGACGAGAACGACGCAAGCCGACTGGAAGTGGCGGCACAGACCACGTGGTTGCGCCGACACGCCAGAGAGAAAAAAATGAAAAAAATGCCACCGGCGCTGACGTCGCCTCCTCGCACCTCCGCCCTCCTTCCCTCCCCTCACGCCGCGCGCAGCTTTCCGCGCGCTCGCTGCGTTGAGTTGAGAGAGAAAGCTGCGGAACGTGATCTCTATAATTTGGTAACACCACTTAGACTTGACGGATTCGAAAAATTTTTGCGGCATATGGCTCGTGAAGAGTCATACGTCAATAATGGGACTATTCCAATCTAACAAAGAAAGGTGTTGCAGGGCCCCTTTAAAGAATTACACATACCCAAGGCAGTTATATACACGGACTGTTTTAGCTTCGTGAAATCTTTGAAGGCTGCGGAAGTAGAAAAAATTACACCACCTCCCGCTAAATGGGATCATGAGGCGATGCGAAGCCGCAGCACTTGCACAATCGCGTTCCGTTGGCGTTCGTTGGGCATGCTACTGACCTTGGGCATGCTACCAACCTCGCGTCGTGGAACGCGAAGGGGAACACTACGCGTATCGTGTCTTCCCTCTAGCCTGGCCATTAATTCTCACTGGGCGAGCGGGGAACGCGGTCGCGAGGCGCGCGAGAGGGGGGCAGCGTAGGAGAGGAGAGAGAGGTGGAGGGGACGCGCATGCGCTGGCGCTCATCGCGGCGCTGCGCAGGAGAGAATTTCGATCGCGGTCGACAGGCGGGCGAGAGGGAGGCAGCGTAGCAGAGGAGTGAGAGGGGGAGGGGACGCGCATGCGCTGGTGCTCATCGCGGCGCTGCCAGGCGAGAACTTCGGCATGTCGAGCCCGCATTTCAGAGGAGTCAACCGAAGCAAGCGCTGGACTGAACGCGCGCAGCGCTCTATCACTTCAAGGAGAGAAGACTAGAGGAGGAGAGTAGCGCATGCGCCGCGAGAGCAGAAGTGAGAACGCAGGAGAAGCGCAAGCAGGTGCTGGTAGAGAAGTGGAGAGAGTAACGCACAGCTGTTGGAGAGAGGGAAGGAGCAGAGTTGCGCATGCGTAGTGTGAGTACGGACTACCAAGCCGCGGGACATACCCCCGAGCAAGAGATGCTTCGCATCTAAAAAAGCAACGAAGCTTGGCAAGTGTTTCAGCTCCTTTAACGTGAAACCCGGCAAGGGGCGAGGCATACAGTATGCGCGGGTGTTTCAGCTTCATCGGCCCTGCGTCGGCGTTGTCTTTCGCGGGTGAGCGCGCGTTCTCGCTCCTTGCGAGCTTACAGCTCAGCATCGATTGCAGAAGGAGCGTTTCCGGAGCCAACGCGCGCTGTCCGCTCTCTCTCGCCACACGGCGCGTGATGATTATGCGCCCGAGAATCGCCGGTGAGAAGAGCAATTGCACCCTTGCTGAGGTGGCGGCGCCCTCTCTTGAGTTGAACTGGTTTTAATCATTTAATTGTGAGGCAAGTATGTTGTCTTCGTGTTAAACACCGCAACATGCTACGAAATATGCTTTACAGGAGAAAACGTGCATTTGAAACCAATGAGACAAAATGTAACAAATTTCTGCTAATTAATACAATTAAATTCTGCTTATTCATCTTTTTCAAGTTATTTTAAATCATGTTAGTTTATTCTGAACAAGTTTTGAGTAATTATACACTTTCTTTTACCATAGTTTGACAACTTGATTTACCGTTACGACGACATGACACGCCGACAAGCAGAGACCATTAGGTGCTTCGCCCCTTAAACGAATAATCTGATGGCCCTATTTGCTTTTATGCGCCATTTGTAATGCGCAGTAGCGTATTGTGGTATGCTGGGCACCAGGCCACCATGTTATCGAGGGCAATTTACTGGCTTTACCACATCCTTCCATGCAAACGGTGCCCACACGTCCACGGCAGTTCCTCTATTGGACTAAAGCTCCTACGGAAAACGCTAAGGGCATAATCGCAGCTTTTATGGGATAATGAAACGCAGAATAAATTACACGTGGTTAAGCCGTATCTCGGTAATGGTCCACCCACATCACATTCGCGGCATGAAAATGCCGCTATTTACAAACTTATATAGGACACAAAGCACTCACGCAGACCTTTTGTCTTGTTGTGACCAACCCAGCTATGATTGACGTGTTGAGCCACATACAGTGCTGCGCATGCTACTACAATGCACAGTACTAGTCTTTTAGGAAAAAGCCTTTTTCATTACTATGCCAGCAACAATTACCACTTCATCCACTGTTGTTCATAGGTAGGGATTTTTTTTAAAGCATGAATTAATATTAGCATTTTTGAAGGAAAGAAGACGATTTTCAAGGGCTCATTTTTCTTTGTTAGATGCCATGTTATTGAGAACTAACTGTGAATAATGCCAAAGAAAGTAGAGGGGATGTTATTTGTAGTAATTAAGATATAGATGTGAGGAAAGTAAAGTGGACGAAAAGATACCTTGCCACCGGCAGGGACCGAACCTGCTACCTTCGAATAACGCGTCCGATGCTCTACCACTGAGCTACGGCGGCGGCCATCCTCCCGTCCACTTAATGGGGTGTATATGTGCATTTAAATCTAGAAGTCAGCGCCAATCGCAGTCATGGCGGCGAGTGTGGAAGACTCGTTTTCTGCCTGTAGGCGTCACGTAGCACGTGATCTTTTTACGAGCTGGCAGCTGACCAATAATCCCTCGCACATTACCTGAAGGCATCAACACTACCAGAAAGAGACCCTCGCTATGAATGAAGGAACGAATACGATTTTCAAGGGCTCATTTTTCTTTGTTAGACACAATATTAATGAGAACTAACCGACAATAATGCCAAGGAGTGTAGAGGGGATGTTATTTGTAGTAATTAAGATATAGATGTGAAGGAACTAAAATGGACGAAAAGATAACTTGCCGCCGGCAGGGACCGAACCTGCGACCTTCGAATAACGCGTCCCATGCTTGGTTATTTTTTCGTCTACTTTACTTTCTTCATATCTATATCTTAATTACTACAAATACAATCCCCACTACTTTTTTTGGCATTATTGTCTGTTCTAATTATTAGCGTTTTGAAAAGATGTGCGTACCTTAACGTTATATCCCTAGGCAATGCTTAGCACGGCCTCTTCAGAGAGGTTGCTGCTGCGGTAGCTATATCGCAGAAAGCACTCGCCGCGCTGCCCTTGACTGGATGCAGCTGACGAGGCATTCGTGCTAATCCCCTACCGCCATAGTTTATTACCACGAGCACTTGTCATTCATTGTCGACACACATTTCATGCCACTCGATAATTTCAATAATGATATGCTTTTACCCACATTTAGTACGCAGAATATCAGCCCCCATGCAGCCACTAAACACCACCATTCATCGCATCCCATATCATGGCCCCTCTTTGGCCATCACTGATCCTTGCGCCGTAAAGCACCACATATGATCATCATCATCCAATAAGTGTTTCGCGCTCAACAAACGCAGCAAAGGTATACGCCGAAATGTCATGTCGCTGTTAAATAAAGAAAGATAAAGTGAATGTAATGAAGTTAAGACCTACGAGTAACACGTTTGCAGTCAGGAGCTTAAATATTTTCCTTTCGCAACCTTGCCGGGTCCTTTCTCGTACATTCAAGATGCGCGTGACGATTTCTGTCGCAGGTTGCCTCCCGTGCTGACTCCCGCCATTGAGATGTCCGTGACACGTGGTATGCTCCAGCTGGGCACTGACATCTTGCGGGAACTGCGCCGCTCTGATCCCGAAGAGGCCAACGTGGTCCTGTCCCCGTACGCGGCCGCCAGCGCCCTCGAAGAACTCCTCATCGGATCCCAGGGATTGACGGCTGCACAGATTTCTGCAGCACTGTACATCCCACCGGAACAGAGGGTATGCTTCGCATTGCTCTTAATATGTCTGCATCACGAATGCGCGCCATGAACATCACGCGTGCGATCGCGCTGATTGAAATCATTTTTTTTCTTCAACAAAGCGATCGGTCCGCAATGCGATGATAATATTGCTCTAACCCTTTCAGCCCTGGATTTTTTATTTTGGTCGGGGACATTTTTTGTGTTTGTTTTCCTAATAGTTATGACCTCAGAAGACCACAAACGAAATATTGACCCAGTGGTGCAATTATTAATGGATTTACAGACATGACATCAAATTAGGTCATCAGGGCTCAGCGGTTGTGAAATGAGAAAAATGGCATCTTTTTTCCCGCTATTCACAAGAGTACACAAAATTTGAACCACGTCTCACTTTTCAATATGATACTCATTGAAACAGCTTCGGTACGTCGACCCGAAAATTGCGCCTAGCCGCCTCAGCTGACCCGCCACGGCGTCACCCATGACTTCGTTCAAGCTTCTTCTTCACTACGGCTCCCAGCTCCGCAAGCATGTCACCATTTTGATGTCAAACGCAGTGGGGATCATTGAAGAAGTATTCCCCGAAGGATGGCCAGTTTTGGTTTCATTTCCGATGTGCTAGGGGAAATGTTGTGTCATGGTGTCAATTGACACCGCCAGGGCCGAAAGGGCTAAGCTTTGCTTTGCTTTATTCATTTTTATTGTTCTTTCTTTTTCGTTACACGGGGTGTTCAAAATTAAGCTTTCTGGCTTTATTAAAATTCAGCACTGGGAGGTACGTGAAACCCAGCCGGTGCGGATAAGCTTTGTCCCCAGTGGGACACAAAGTGAGACAATAATTATCGCTGTCAGACGCCCAATTGAATATGATTGAATAATTAACGTTTGAGTGATTGCAGCAAGCGGGCATGTTTGTATTGAAAAGTTGGAGTCAGTCACGTTTCTGCACAGTTCCAGTTGGAAGGATTCGTCTACCACGTGTGTGCTCCTAGATATCCTGCTGCAATGTATCATCGCAGTTTGCATGATTACGCATGCAAGACCTTAAGCGCTCGCGCAAAGCTCCTCCCCGACGTGCCACAGCAGTTGCGTGCGGCGTTTAATCCGACAAGTCGAGGCCATGGGCGAACATGACAACGATTAACTTTTAGGGGCGAAGCTCCTTATGCCGTGGGTCTGTCCATCCTCCGTTTGTTTGTAGCGTTGTAGTAGCCACCTGTAGCTCGTGAGAAGCGCGCGTTCTGGTATGCAGCAGAAGAAGAAGATGACGTTGACGAGTGACACTCTCGTGCGTGTTCGCCTGTGTGGCATTCTTTCTTCTTTACTGCGCGCGTTCTGGTATGCAGTAGAAGAAGAAGACAATGTTGACGAGTGACACTCTCGTTGCGTGTTCGCCTGTGTGGCGTTCTTCTTTACTACATCTCGTGTTTTCAACGACACCCGAAGACAACATTTCAGAAGTAACGCGCCATGAGGCTCCCTCCTGGCACGCTTTCTCTTTAGCTCGGAGTCGCCAGATGGAAGACAAGGCTGCGGAACGGAGGGCACGGAAGGCGGCGGCACCGCGCGCTCGCAGACAGAATCTTGAGGTGAGAGCCCGCGAGGCCGAAGCTGCAGGTCGACGCCGCGAAGCAGATTTCGCCGTTCGAGCCCGCGAAGCCGAAGCTGCTCGACAGGCTGCATGGCTGCGGCGAGAAGACCCCGCCGTTCGAGCCTGCGAGGCCGAAGCTGCTCGACAAGCTACAGGGCTGCGGCGAGAAGACCCCGCCTTCGGAGCCCGCGAGGCCGAAGCTGCTCGACAAGCTGCACGGCTGCGGCGCGAAGACCCCACCGTTCGAGCCCGCGAGGCCGAATCTGCACGGCTGCGGCGCGAATCGGATCTTCATAATGTGAAGGACCGTGGAGCGGTGAGAAAGCGCGCGTACTGGCAGGCAGAGCCCGACGCTGTGCAAGCACGTGAAGTGGCTGCAAAACGCATCAGGCGGGTTCTGCCCGAAGGCGCCGACGCGCGCTTCCAGCGGGACTTCCTTGATAACAGTTTCGGCCATAGTTGCGGTGTGTGCAACATATTGTTGTTCTCAAACAATCTAGTCACAATATCTTCCATCAAGAAGGACCATGCTCGCGCCAATGCCATCGCCGTGCTGCAGCGCGAGTTCGCTTCGCCCCACTCACCATCATTCACCACGTGGATATGCTGTGATTTTTTTACTACTCGCTGGCGATAATCACTGCTCGTCCCATCAGGGCGGAACATTGCACCGATCCTCACCGCCTTGCATGCGTAACCATGCAAGGCGGTGATATGCAGCCGGATATACAGCCGGATATGCCGCCGGATATCATGCAGCCGGATATCTGAGAGTACGGACATGCTAGAACAACGCTTCCAAGTGGAACCGTGTTGAAACGCGACTGTCCCCAACTTCTCAATGCAAACATGGCCGCTTGCTGCTGTCACTGAAAAGTACATTATTTAATCTTCGTTAATTCGGCGGCTGACAGCGATAATTATTGTCTCACTTTGTGTCCCCCTGGATACGTAACTTATCTGCAAAGATGGTTTTCACGTTCTTTCCAGGGCTGAATTTGAAGAAAACCATAAAGCTTAACTCTGAAGACCCGGTACGCTGCTTACACATACCGGGTCTTCAAAGTTAAGCTTTATGGTTTTGTTAAAATTCAGGTCTGTGTCCTTCTCTTACTGGTGCTCTGTCTTTTGTGCTATTTTCATATCTTGTCGTACGAACTTGGCCAAGCATCCACTTCAGTGATGAAAGCATGACACCTAGGAAACCATGCCTAACGACCTGGAGAGATAAGCGTGCGAGCACAGGCGACCACCCCCTGTATGTCACAGTACGTAGCCGAAGGCGCGCAGCCACACTCCTGAAAAAGACGAGCGGGGCGAGGCCGTTTAAAGCGCGACCTTTGCCTCTCTGTGCCATCTCGCAGGTGATAGTGAGCAAGCCTCTGCCACGCTGAAACACCTGAGAGATCTGCGTACCCCCAACGGTAAATTATGTTATTAATGGCTCGCCGTTAGCACGCTGGATGCTGTATGCGTTTGTGGCCGACTGGTATAACGCGTCGCCACAAAGCGAGGGGTCGCAGATTCAAATCTTCGTTGCGAGCTTCGGAAAAGCTTCCTTGTGGGTTACAAGAAACGGTATAAGCCTTTGGACAGAAGATGAAGCGCAATAGCGGGAGCGGAAAAGGAAAGGAAGAGGGAGTTGCATAGTAAAGTATAACAAGATGGACGCCAGTCCCATAGTGAAGCTTTAATGTTGTTCTCTTCCTTTACTTAGGGACACTACGTTACACACACACACACACACACACACACACACACACACACACACACACAACAACCCGCCGAGATCGTCCATTTATTTGATATGGCACTAATGAGTATTATGCTTAAGAGTATACGTTGTTGGGCTAGTTGGTTCATATTCTTCAAAATTGGCTAGCGCGAAAATGGACAAGGACTGAGAAGGAACACTGATGTACAGGACAGGCGCTACTCGCAACTAAACTTTATTCAGAAACGTCTTCCTACATATATACACAGCCGAGTGGCGCGCGCAGGCGCAATGCACATGACAGTCGACATGCTAATCAGGACCGGGATACCAAAACATATTCGCATTACAATCAAGTGTCTAAGAACAGTCTTTCCTTACTGCGCAGAACAACAGAAGTGTCACTGATACATTCACGGTCTTTCTTTTTAATATGATAAGCCTCCATTAGTTCTCTGGCCAGCGCATTCCCACTTCTGCCCAGAATTCGAATGCTAGACAGCACTGGCTCACAGGCACAGGTCCTACAATGCGTAGGCAGATGAAAAGTCAAATTATTCTTAACAGAGCGCTCGTGTTCCCGTGCTCGATCGTTGACGCAACGACCAGTTTGTCCGATATAAACCTTGCCACAAGTGAGTGGGATTTCGTACACGACGCCTAGGCGTCGTCTACGAAATCCCACTCACTTGTGTGAATGTATCACCAGAAAGACCGTGAATGTATCAGTGACACTTCTGTTCTGCGCAGTAAGGAAAGACTGTTCTTAGACACTTGGTTGTAATGCGAATATGTTTTGGTATCCCGGTCCTGATTAGCATGTCGACTGTCATGTGCATTGCGCCTGCGCGCGCCACTCGGCTGTGTATATACGTAGGAAGACGTTTCTGAATAAAGTTTAGTTGCGAGTAGCGCCTGTCCTGTACATCAGTGTTCCTTCTCAGTCCTTGTCCATTTTCGCGCTAGCCAATTTTGAAGATGATGAGTATTATGCGTTGTGAAATCGAGAACTGAACGAAATCTCATCTGGTCGGGATGTAATGGCATTGTAGAAAGAAAAAGACAGGACGCCGACCAAGAAGGTGTCAAAAATATAATAAAATAACGTTTCGGCTTCCACACGGAAGCCTTGTTCACTAAGCTGGGAGGCCGAAACTTCCAGCTTAAATCCGCGAAAATAATCGCTTGAGGCATCTTGCCTACGTAAGAGGTAGCATTGCTGTCGTTACGGTTAAGCGTGTTCCCTGTTGTTTGGATAGTCAAAGATTCCAGATATTGCTGTTTCATCCAGTTATTTCCCAGGGCGATAACTGAATCTTGGTCCCAGTCGAAGCCATGGTGCGTTTTTTCTGCGTGCTCTGCGAGGGAACTGGAAATGACTTTTTTCTTTATCACGTCATTCATGTGCTCTTTTAGACGTCGCTGGAAATTTTCGCTTTCACCCACGTAGACATAATTGCAATCGGCGCATAGAATCTTATATACAACGCCAGGGAACTTTTCCTCTTTTACTTTGTCCTTGATGCTGACAAGCTCCTGACGTAGCTTGTGGCTCGGAATATGGGCGACTTGCACATTATAACCACGCAGGACGCGAGCCAACGCTTCGCTGATGCCAGGAACTTACGGAATGGAGGCGCGACGCTGGCTGAGGGAATCACGTGGCTCAGTCGGGCGGAGGGCTCGTGTCTCGGACGAAGCAATAAAACATCTGGGGTATTTGTACGCGCCGAGTTCGCGTCGCATGCATGCTAAGTCGGAGTCCAAGTATTCTGGCTTGCTGCAAATTCTTTGGGCTCTTTTAAAAAAGAAAAAGCCACAGACCGTTTGTGGCTTACGCGTTGTGCCGCTGGGATATACGCCCATGTCAGTGAGAGAATGTATTTCTAGGAGCCGAGTGCGCTAATCTCAGAGTTCTCACTCAGCAATACTTCTGCGAGGTCACTTGACGATGTTGTTACCCTCCCTTTGATATATGTAGTGTCTGCACACGCACTTCGAAGGCCGGACGTTTTACAGCGGTTAAAATATGTCCTATGTTTGCATTTCAGTTGAAGCAGCGATCAATCTTTATCTTATGTAGTATGTATTGCCAAGTTCACTGGGGACACAAAGCTAGAAATGACGTCAAAATACAGCTGCTAGTGTCGCAGTGCACGAATCCAGGGCCGAAGAAATCGCAGAAATCTGCAATTTTTCTACTTTCTGACTCGCGTGTTTTCATCGCTATAGCATTTCTATGGTGTATTTTTGTCGCCCGCGTCAGCTTCGCCGTGAAGTTCCGTATAAAGTCTTCATCACCCCGCCCGTCGTACGCTGTGTGTGCAAGTGAAAGCTTGCGGGGACAGCCGACGATCGCAGCTAAATTGCCGGCCGTCGTTGGTCGCGCAACAGGCCTATGGGTGTGGGGTGGGGTCATGGAGTGGGAGCTGCGTCGCTATGGCAAAAACCTCGTACTTTTATGGACCGGGCACTGCACCCGTGCTCTCGCGCACCCTGTCAAGATTGGAAGCAGCAGACGGCTCACGCATGCTGTTTTCTCATCGCTTGGTTTGCGTTAAAGCGATAGACAGCATGAAGTTCGCTTCGCTCGCTGCAGCTGCCGCGTTTCCTCACGCTAGCTACTTGTTGAGTAACGCCAAATCGGATGATAAAGCATTTGGCGCGAATGAACTTCAATAGGATTGAAAGCTGGGCCAGTTGGTGATTGATCATCACAGCTTGCGTGACAGTTGCAAACACTACATAACTTTATTGAATATGTAGTCATTACAATTGTCACGCACTCCTTCAAGTTATCTATTTCCACACCCGGTTTAGGCACGTGTAAGTTACTACCAATACATCTTATCTGGCTGTTACGCTCTTCTGCATATCTTTTAAAAAGTGTCTGAGCGACACATGCTTTGTCCTATCGCTTGAGTGTGCGCGATGTAGGTTCTTTGATGAGAACGCATTTGACTAAGTTTGTAACTTGATTCATGGCTGCGCTAAAAATACGGACAACAGAATAGACGCACACACGACGGGCCCAAACTACCAACTTTATTACTGAACGCCAAAGCAAACCTACCCTATTGCAAAACCCAGTGGCACTGTCCCAGTGCCATACATGATTGTACCAGTGTGGCGCTGGGTACTGGGACGCTCGACGCTGGTGTGCAGCGCGGCACACTGGACGCTGGCGCGCTGCACACTGGGACACCCGTTACGGGCCGAAATCAGCCTTTTGAATAGTTTTTTTAAAAGCTGTGGTCATGCCCAGATCGTAATTAGGGCTGTAACACGAGCGCTGCGACAAAAAAAAACACCGCAAAAAAAAAAAAGAAAAAAAAACGAGCGAGCGGGAGTCGAACATCCAACCTTGCTGCAGAGTCGGACACGTTACCGCTACGCCACAGCTGAAAGACGTCAGTCAGCCTCTTATTAATTTATATTGTAACTACTTCCAGTAGCCAGTATTTTCATTTTCTCGTTTAGAAACGCAGATTTCTGTCTCTTCGTGCTCGCGAGAACATAACAGAAGATAGTTAGTTTGTTATGTGCTCCCTAGCATCAGAACGTCTATCTGGCACGTTTTGCCGCAGAAAATGCTAGCGTAACCGCACATGTGTTGCGGCGATCGCACTGAATCGCTAAGCAGTTAGTCATACCTATGCAGAAAACTGAACTGCACAATGAACACTTTAGTTTTCATCACCCGTTTGAACATATTTTCCGTCCTCTTTTGTTTACGTTCCGCGTAATATACAGCCGCAGTAGTTCACCCTAGCCGAACCAACCGTTAGGCTTAGAGCTGTACTCCGTGCGCCGCGATCGCTGTGAAGAACGTGCATAGTCTATTACGAAGCGTCTTATAACCGTTCAAAATTAGTTTCGATCATGAAGTCGAGAGTTTGGCGGAACGGGGAAAGACATATTATATAGTAAGTAATATATTTTTACTTTTGGTCGGCGCTGTGTTTCCTTCGTCTATAGTTTCGATCATACCTGACTGAAGCGAGGCCATATTTGCACCTTCGAGTACACAAATCAGAAGCTAAAAACGCCGAGTTACTTTGGTTCACTGTTGCCGGTGACGTGCGGCGATGGTGCGGCTTTCAGCGGTTCGAGCCCACATGGAAGAACTGAGTGGTAGAGTAGGTTGATGTTATTATCAGACTAATACTAATGTCACATTGTGATGCCATTGATAAGTTATTTCGATGCAGTTATATGAACTACATTCACGACACTCGATCACACACTTCAGCGAAAGCGCGCGCGCTCGACAGATTGCTTTAGCGTATACGTACGTACGTCGCTTAACTAAAGCTAAAGCTAGATATGTGTAGGACACAGAATAGAATAATATTTTGAAAATATTCGATAAGTTTTTCGTTCGACTTCTCGTGACTCAATACCAAATCTTATACGAATTCCACCCAGCGCGCCCAGTTTTTTTCCAATGTGCTGCCAGTGTTCCCAGTGCGTGGGCAGACACTGTACAGCGTGCCCAGTGCCTCCCAGCGCGCTGTAAACCCTGGGTCACAGGCTACAGTATTCCCAGCGTCTTTCAGCGCACTGGGTGGCACTGGCCATGCTGTACAGTCTGTCCCAGTGCCTCCCAGCGCGCTGTAGTACATTGGGACACACTGTACAGCGTTACCAGTGCCACCCAGTGCGCTGAAAGGCACTGGGAGGCACTGGAAACGCTGCCTTTTCCGATAGGGAATAAAAGCGCGAATCTCATCACGTGCTCTCTTTAACGCCCCATCGTAACAGATTAGCAGCACACCCCCCTGGGGCTATCTTTCGTTGAAGCATGATCATGATACGGTAAAAAAATACAATCAAAGAATTCACAGAACCATAAGGCCGATAAAACTAAAAATTGCAAGCAAAAACCAGGACACTGTGTGTCATCCAGACAAATCCATCTAAAAATTGTGCTCTTTTTGGAGCAAAGTAAAAGAAGGCATGCTTACGCAATGGTGAGATTTCTGGTTAATAAAATAGGCCTCAACAACTTCCCTTTGTAACTTGTTACTTGATTTAAACAAAAAAAAGCCGCACCTCCCCGAGGGGATCGTGAGGAAATGCGAATGCATTTGGGTGCACCCGATGAGTGAGCGATTAATTAATGAAGAGAGACGAGAGTGTGCACGTAAGCATTATTTATTCCTACGTCAGCACCTGTTCGTGTTATCGTTGTACCTGACGGCCACAATCACCGCCTTGTGGTCGCTGAAGTGCACGGTCAAAGGGTCTTTGAGAAGCATACACGCGGCACAGTTTCGCGTAAAGACCAGATCAATGCAACTCCCGTGAATGGTAGTGGGGCACGTGTTGTCGGAGGCGGCAGAGAGACAATGCATAGAGTGCTTGGTCTGCATGTACTCCACCAGCCACTCGCCACTCTTCTTGCGCACGTCAACGTTGAAGTCGCCGACCAAGAAAATGGGATCAGAGGGTTTGGAGCGCACACGCACACTATCCATAGCCGCGTCCAGCTTCGCGGCAACGGCGTTCCGAGCGAGGTTGGGCGCGAGGTACACGGTCACCACAAAGACTCCGTCTCCGGTGTAGGCAGGGGTGTACAAGTCCTTGTACGGAGACGCGTCTCGAACGGGAGACGTGGCAACGACGTGCGATATCAGTTCCTGTACTCGCATCGCGGAACGAGCGTCCTCACCGGGTACACTCCTCCTCTCCCTTACCCTCCGCTGCTTCGCGATGCGAGCGCCATCACACGCCCGCGCGCTCCTCCTCCCCTTTACCCTCCGCCGCTCACCACCTGCTCCGGTTGCTAGGCGCGGCGCAGCTGTTGCTAGAGGCGAGAAGGAGCGCGTGCGGATAGATCTGTGCGCACGCCGACCAGGGACGCACGACAACCCCCGACTAAGAAATGCATTCGCATTTAAAACGTGTCTTCGAAACGTGCCGTGCATTCGCAACGCCTGCAGTGAAAGTCTAGGTGCCCCCCAGTATATGGGCGTACCGCTAAGCTATGCTCTCGCGCCCTCTCATTGAAACAGCGCCCCGTCTGTCCAATTCCGCAGGTCAAGGGTATTTCATATACCGCACCTGATGTATACATTCAGTGAAGACATTGGCGTGGCGTTTGTTGCACACGGAATGCTTTTCCTCGTGCATCATTGCACATACTTTAGCCAATTTGCATGGGGCGGTAAAAACCGTTTTGACGCCAAACCAATTCGCAACTTTTTTTACATTGTGCGATAAACGGTGAATGTAGGGCATTACGTGAATTGGCTGTCTGACTGCACTAGGCTGCTTTCCTTTTCCTTCTGTTTTCACATTCTGCAAGATACGTTCACAGCAACTCCAGATAAGCTCAGAAGGATAGCCAGCCTTGCTCATGCGTTCAGCTTGGATGCACGCCATGTTTCGAAGACATGGTTTTTTTTGTCTAAATCAAGTACCAAGTTACAAAGGGAAGTTGTTGAGGCCTATTTTAATAATAAGGAATCTCACCATTGCGTAAGCATGCCTTCTTTGACTTCGCTCCAGAAAGAGCTTCAATTTTTAGACGACTTTGTCTGAATGACACACAATGTCCTGGTTTTTACTTGCAATTTTTAGTTTTATCGGCCTTATGGTTCTGTGAATTATTTGATCGTATAAACTTTTTTGACCATATCAGAATCATGCTTCAAAGAAAGATAGCCCCAGAGGGCCGTGTTGCTAATCTGTCACGATGGCGCGTTAAAGAGAGCACGTGATGAGATTCTTGCTTATATAGGTTTACTATGGCGTTCAGTAATAAAGTTCGTTGTTTGCGCCCATCGTGTGTACGTCTCTTCTCTTGGCTGTGTTTTTAGAGAAGCCACGAATCAAGTTACATGTTTGCACCAACTGGCCCAAGTGAAAGCGTTACTCCTTTGAATAAGTTGCTTTCTATGTCAGGCGGCGGTGTGCGCGTATATATATATATATATATATATATATATATATATATATATATATATATATATATATATATATATATATATATATATATATATATATATGTGTGTGTGTGTGTGTGTGTTGTAATGAACCAAACAGAGACAGCGCGCTTGCCCCAGGCCGGCTGTTCTATTCTCAACTCCTTCTTCTACTTCACTCTAGCTGCCCCCGCGCGCCAGAGCCTCGGTGCCGTTCTTTGTCATCACACTCGGCCATGACTGCGAGCGCGCGGAACAGTCGACAATGTCTCTGGTGGGCGGTGCTGGCTGCATCGCGGCGGTCGGTTCCGACCACACTGCACGTTGGTTGGTAGACCTGCCAGAAGTGCCTCTGGTGCGCGACACTGATTCAATCGCGGTGGTCGCTCCCGGCCACGCGGCGACTTGGCTTGTCGATGAGCCATAAATGTCTCTGCGACACTGGCTGCATGGTGGTGGTCGGTCTAGGCCACGCGGCGGCTTGGCTTGGCGCGGCGACTTATCCCGTCGCAGTTGGGAGAACAGGGCAGGAAGTGGTGGGCCCTGTAACGCCACTTGCTGCACCCAACGAGGCCATCTGCGCTTTTTGCAGTGGTTCGAGGGGCGTCTAGGTGTCTTACTCGACGTCTTTCTCAACAGGAAGCTGAGTTCACGTGTTGACCTGCGACGCCGCTTGTGCTTTTGCAGCGTCGTCGCTGTGGAGCACCCAGCCGTTCTGAAGCCAGCGTTTCTTGAAGACGCGCTGCGGCGCAGCCGGGGCATCCTCGCAAGAAGCCGTTCCAACAGCAAGAGACTTGTGCTGCACAGGCAGGTCGATCTCCGCCGTGTCAGACACCTCGGCGGCTTCTGGAGAGACGTCTCGCAGCAAGTTGGAAACATTCTCACGTTCTGCCAGTGCATGGTGTGAGGTACGCAGATCCGCCTTCATCTGGTCAGAGAGGATCTCGTTTGAATCAATGGGCAAGTACGGCTCGTTGCATAGCAGAGCGTCCAGTACTGCAAGTGCCGGTGCCTCCAAGCGCTCAAGCGATGATGAGCATGGGGGCGGCTTTTCCTACAGATGTGGACAGAAAATGATCTCGGCCACCGGCAGAAGTGTTATGGCGTTGGATAACGACGCCGAGTACGTGACATCAGGTGGTAGGCCAGGTCTCAGTTGTGTTTGTCCCAGGGCAGGTTGAGACACTGTCTTGAGGCGAGCTGCAATGGGCAGTTGCAGCCTCGAGGTGGTGCCCCTTCAGACCTCCATCCTCGGTAACGGTGAGGTTGGACTGGGTGGTGGCAGCGAGGTGGTGGTCAATCGGTCCAAAGACAGCTATGAGCCTGGTTCTCCGCTCGGCCCAGGATTGCTGCCTCATGCCTTCGTACCTGTGCCACGCTGCGGCACCATTTTGAAGGCGGTCTATGGCCACGCACCACTTCTGCTGATCTGTCCAGCGCTCGCGAGCACCGATTGCGTTCAAGGTCGCCACCCAGTTGTCAGCGTCGTTCTGGAAACCGTGGAACTCCGGTAATTCGTGGACAGCCGGCGATGGTGGGGCGGCAGGAAAATTTCGGAGTATGACGACGTCAAACATCCCAGCTGGTATGTGAGCTGCGTGAGGGCACAGCGGAGCTCCCTGCGGCTCTGGACTGAGCTGGATTCAAGGCTTTGTGAGGCAGCTGCATTTAACAGGGCATTCATTGCCCACAATGATGGTATCGCGGCAGGACACAGCTCGGAGCACCGCGCTATCGAGACGTTAATCTCGACGCGGAGGTGTGCGGTGGTACGCAACAGCTCCGAGGCGCCGTCGGATGAGGCGCACAAAGAGTGAGGATTCCCGTCCACGGAGTATGCGGTGCTTGCAGTACTCCCGACGGCAACATCCACGTCCAAGGAAGCCTGAACGGCGTCCCTTAGATGCTCATGTGTGGGAATAGTCCTTTGCACGGGCTGTGTGGTCCGGGAAGCGTACGAGACGTTCCCGGACGACAGGAGCCCATGGCATTCTCAGGTGAAGGTGGTAGCACGGTTCCTGGAAGGTAGTACGCTGGAACCACCGAAGAGGCATGGACACCGTCCGCGGATAATTCGATGAGTAGCGGCAGCAGCGGTCGAGTCGTGGATCCCATGATCCAGGAAGCGGGGACGGCGTTCCTTGGATGGAGAGAGAGACCCGCGCTGCCAACGACCCTCGAGTACACGTGGCTTCAGCTTCAAGGTTCGATTCGCTTTGTAGGCTGCGCCATTGTAATGAACGAGACAGACAGCACCCTTGCTGCAGGCCGGCTGTTCTATTCTCAGCTCCTTCTTCCTCTACTTCCATCTAGCTGCCCGCGCGCCAGAGCCTCGGTGCCACTCTTTGTCATCACAATATATATTTACATATAGCGGGTGTCCCAGCTATCTTTAGCCAAGGGTTTAAAAAATACAATATTAGATGTAATGTTTTGTTTCTTCTTTTTCGTTTTCACTGCGCAGGTATATATTGCGTGGTTTGACGAATAAAACTTTGTTGTAAGTCAGCGCTGTTGTCTGTGTCCTTCTCTGCCTGGTCCTTCGTCTTTCGCGCTGTTTCCCTCCAATAATGTCGTACCAACTCGCCCAAGCAACCACTTTAGCTACAATATTAGAGACAGGCGAGTGATATCAGTTGCAAATTGCTGACAGTCATCTTGCACACTACAGACAATTTTCTGTATTATGATTAGTTAATTAGGTAATTAGGATTATTTAACTCTTTTCGGCACGGTGGTCTCCCCAGGTAACCACCTTTTCTTCATTTTTTTTCTCTTGAAGCACACCAGCCCCTCGCGTCAGATTTTATACGGCACGTTTCTAAAGCTTTCACCATAGTGACAGAAATGATTTCACTTCGTTTGGGCTTCAATGTTATGGGTTACGTCTGTTTTCATGCAGGTGCTGTCGTCTTCAAGGCGCGCTATACGATGGCCACGAGATATTTTTACAGAAATGATAGTATATCCGGTTCTTATTATGTTGATAGCTTAGGACAACACGTTGTATAAATAGCTAATACCAAGGAATCTAGAAATTGAGAGCTGCAATCACTCAGCACAGAGCACTGTGTCGCTGAAGTTGGTGGTCACCTAGAGGGCCACCGTGCATAAATAGTCTTAGAAGGCTGGTAATATATCATTTTTTATTAGTGCTTAGAGGAAACGTTTTGCGAAATACTTTAATCAGCCTTCAAGTTTGAGATGGGTGTGTGGTATATACAATGTCCCCGTGCTCCTGCAGAGAAAAAAGCACTGTTTTGCAGTCTTCCACCGAAACTGACTGGTAGACCCTTACTGCCTGGTGGTCACCTGACGTGACCACCTCATATCTTTCGAACTAAATGTGCCAATGTTTTTGCTTGTGAGAAAATTATTTTCTCAAATAGAATTCACCGTTTTAGCATGAAACTCTGTTTCCTGCCAAAAATTGGGTTCTGTGCATGAAAGAGTTAACTAAATTGCTAAATATTGACTTCAGGCAAGAAATGTGACTTGCAAAGTTTGAGAGCGTCTTCAAAAACTCCCATTGCATTATTTGCGATGAAGAAAGTCTCACGTATACCATTTTTCCAAGCTGCAAAGAAATCCCGCGAAATACAAGTAAAACCACGTGACTAGCGCCTTCGAGCGCCAGTGAACGTGCTGCTCTCAGCCGTGGTTTGTGCGAACGAAATCAGCTGCGGCCGCGACTCACCGGCTCCGTTGCAGCGGTAGGCCGATAAGTTGGCGATGGTTTCTTGGCCTGCGTGAGCCAGTTGGCGCTCGCGACGGTGCAAGTTGTAGCGAGCGCGGATTTAGTTAAATAACTGTAATTAACTTATTACCAACTACAAAACAAGAAATTGTCTATAGTGCGCAAGGTGACTGTCACCAATTCGCAATTGATTTCACTCGCCTGTCTCAATTTAGCAATTTAGTTAAATAACTGTAATTAACTTATTACCAACTACAAAACAAGAAATTGTCTATAGTGCGCAAGGTGACTGTCACCAATTCGCAATTAATTTCACTCGCCTGTCTCTAATATTTCATTTTAATCCCTTGGTTAAAGATAGCTGGGACATCCGGTATATATTGTGAAGTATTGTTTCTGAAATAGCAATAACTGTGAGTGTAGCAAGTGTCGTGCTTTTCTTCTCCCCTTTGTCCTCGTCGAAAGTGCACTTGCACCTATAATGTATGATGACTTCGCTGCTAACCTTACCTCGTATAACATTCCAAAGTCATAATTGATTTTTAAGGCGCAAAGCAGGACATACACAAGAAAGAACACGGGATGGAGCGCCACTAACTACTGAAGTGTATTCGCAGAAATTCACATACATATATGTCGTCCTCAGCGCGTGCGCAGAAAGATTTATTGCCATCAATGGGGGCGGGATAAAGCATATTCAATGCACTTTTTCTCTGATTTATGCAATACTATAGACGTGTCGCTGACGCACATATGACCTTTTTTATCGATAAAAATGCTTCCATTAACTCTCTGGCAGTTTGGTCTGAGCTTCTAGCTGTAAAGTTATCGGTTCACTCGAGAATGCGACGCAGTCATGGCATGAGCGCCTGTCAAGCCCGCAGTAAGACAACCGGTCGCCACTGAACCCAAACAACAACTAACTTTATTCTTCTCCGTACATCACGTACATCGAGGAGGGGGGCGCCACCTATTAGCACAATAGTAGCGACCTCTACATCTCCCCCCTTTCCGCACGTTCGGCAGTCATAAGTTCAGACGGTCCGATGGGACCACGCGTCGGTCACTACGCGTGCACACAACACCATCGCGACCACCAACACCACCATCACTATGACCACCATCACCACCAACAAGATCACCAGCCCGTCCCGAGTCGCTCGTCGTTACCGTGGTACTTGGAGGACTTTGAGATGGTTGAGCTACTTGCGGCTGTGGCTCGGTTGCTTCTGATGAAGCTTGTGGTGGCAACGATGATGCTGGAACAAAGGGGACGAGGTAACACCTGTTACGCTGCAAGATACCGCCTTGTGCTGTTTCTATTATGTAGCTTCTAGGTCTCTGTGCTGGGCTTAACACAGTGCCCTTTACATTTTCTGGCCGCACCCAGACTTGTTGTCCTACGGGAAGCTGCCTTTGATGCCTGGCTCGATGATGCCGATTGTAGTTCCTTTCCTGCTTTCTTTGGTAGGATGCGTTCCTCGACGCTACTGCGTCTTTTGGTGGCACGCTTGGATGTAGCAATTCTTCCTTCTTAGAGACTTTGGTCCTTAGCCGAAGACCCATCAAGAGCTGAGCTGGGCTAAAACCGTTGACGCCTGGGGTATCCCTGTAACATAGGAGAGCCATGTGAGGATCTTTTGCCTTGGTGAAGAGTTTTTTGATCGTCCTGACCATTCTCTCCACTTCCCCATTTGATTGGGCGTAGTGGGGACTGCTTGTCGTATGGACAAAGCCATACGAGGAAGCGAAGGTTGCGAAGTCTGGTGACGAGAATGGCGGGCCATTGTCACACCGAATTTCTTCCGGTATCCCATGGCGGGCGAACATGCTCTTTAGCACATCCACGACAACTTGCGCAGTTGTGCTCCTCAAGGTTATCACCTCTGGGTACCTGGAGTAGTAATCAACTACCAGGAGGAAAGTTTGCCCACAGAAGTGAAATAGGTCCATGCCGAGAAGTTGCCACGGGCGATCTGGGAGAGGTGTCGGTACAAGTGGCTCAGCGAAGTTAACTCGTGTGAGAGCGCATGTCTCACAGTTTGCGACCACAGAGGTAATGTCCTTGGAGATGCCAGGCCACCATACCGAATTTCGCGCCAAGGCTTTGCTTCTGTTACAGCCTTGGTGTCCCTCGTGTAGTAGTGCCAAGACTGTAGATCGAAGTGACGATGGGATCACCAAACAGGCACCTTTGAGCAGTACGCCGTCGCACACAGAAAGTTGATCAACCACCGATGAATACTTGGAGATGTGTAATGGCAGCTTGTTTTTCCGAGGCCACCCCCGCTGACAGAAGGAGATTAATGTAGTGCATTCACCATCCGAAGTTTGTGCTCGACGAACTTCCTGCACATTTAGGGGCAAAACTTCAAACGTGGCAGCCACTGTTTCTGCAACATAGAGCTCCATCACATCAAGGGTTGTGCGAGCCACAGTTTCTGTGTTAAGGATTTGCACAGCATCCGCAGAAGATTCATTCGGGTTGTTGATGCGAGAGAGAGTATCCGCTGTAGCTAAAAGCTTACCAGGCACACGAAGTACCTTAAATTGATAAGGCATTGCTTTAATCCGCAGCCTTTGCATTCTAGGAGGCAACACGTCGAGCTCCATCTTACCAAAAAGAGAGACGAGGGGTAGGTGATCTGTCTCAACATCCAGTGGGATGCCACGCACAAATTCGTCGAGCCTCCAGATAGCCCAGGTTATAGCCAATGCTTCCTTTTCAGTTTGGCTATATCTCTGATCCGTCTTCGTCATTGCTCTGGAAGCAAAAGCGACAGGACGGCGCTCGCCTGACGGCTGCGTCTCCAGCAGGACTGCCCCAAGTCCAAACGAACTAGCATCAGCTGAGACAGTGGTGGCATACGACGGATTGTACTTGGCCATACACCTATCGGATGACAGTATCTCCTTCACCCTGACAAATGGGGCCTCTTGTTCGTGCTCCCAAGTCCAACTTGAAGACTTGTTGAGGAGGGCTCTGATTGGAGCGGTTATTTCAGAGATGTGTGGCAAGAACCTAGCTAGATGATTGATCATCCCGAGAAGACGCCTGACGCCTGCAACGTCTTTTGGAGCTTCCATGGTCTTGATGGCTGCTACCTTGGTTGGGTCCGGCTTGATGCCTTGAGCGGACACGATTACTCCAAGGAACGGCACTTCCGAACCACCGAATAAGCATTTCTTCTTGTTCAGCATGACTCCAGCCTCAGCAAGACGGGACAGAACCTGGTTCAGTCGGACCTCATGTTCCTCTCTAGTGCGTCCGAAAACGAGTATATCATCGATCATATTGGCTACCCCTTCCTGTCCTTCAAGAATTCTGGCCATCTGCTTCTGAAAATACTCGGGCGCTGAGGTTATACCAAATGAAAGGCGGCAGAAGCAGTACCGGCCAAAAGGGGTTATAAAGGTCGTGAGCTCTTGAGAGTCCGTCGTCAGTTTCACTTGGTGGAAACTCGCTGTGGCGTCCAGCTTGGAGAACACCGTTGCGTCTCCGATAAGCCCGAGGACTTGTTCGACCGTTGGGAGGATGTGGCGTTCTCGAAGTACGACTTCATTCAGCCGGGTTAAGTCAACACAAAGACGGTAATCTCCTGACGCTTTCGGAACCACTGCCAGTCCAGAACACCACGGCGTGGGATTGTCGACGCGGCGAATCACTCCGTCACTTTCGAGCTTGTTGAGCTCACGCCTAACGGTTTCGTGTAGCGGAATGGGAATGCGATGAGGCACGCTGAGGGAGAATGGTGTAGCACCAGGCTTCAAGCGGATTCGATATTCCTCCTTGAGAGTGCTCGAGTCCGCGGAACAGGTCAGCTTCAAGTGATGCCTCAGGGACCTGCACGCCGCCAAGGAATTTCACAACATCGAGGGCTTGTATAGCCGGAAGTCCCAGAAGAGGGACAGAGAGCAATTCAATGACAAAGAGTCGCTGCAAGGACGTCTTCCCGCGCCAACGAAGTTGGGCTGTATATGAACCGAGTACCCGCAATGGTTGACCTCCAGGACCGGTAAGTACCGTGTCAACCTTGTCCAGCTTGGCTGGAAGCTTGGGGAAGTCTTCGGGTATAGCAGAGACTTCGGCGCCAGAGTCAACTTTAAATTGCATCGTGTACTCGTCCACGGTGACGTCCACTAATAAAGACTTGGCCCCCGCCCCGACGGTGCTCAGTTGAATAGAGCCGACTTTTTGTTTCGATTTCCGCGAGCGACAAACTTCCGCGAAGTGCCCCTTCTTTTTGCAAAAGTTGCAGAGCGAGCTGCGTGCCGGGCATTGCGTTCGAGGATGAGCCGCGCGGCCACAGAATCCGCAGGTGGGCGTGTCTGCGTTCTGATGCTCGAAAGAAGGCTTCGCGTTTCGGTGATGTCGAGCGGACTTCTGCATCTTTGTAGCGTCCAGTTGCAAAGCGTTGGGACTATTATAACTTGCTCCAGCTTGCGACTGCCGCTTTTCTTTTTCCGCGTCTTCCGCCTGGCGTGCTTGCGTCCGAGCCTCTTTGAGAGTGAGTTTAGCGTTTCGGCAGAGCTGGTCTGAAAGACGCGAGTCGCGCAAGCCGACGACGAATCTGACACGTACTAGCCTTTCTTCAACTTGCACCGAAGGATAGGCGCAGCGTTTCACCATCCTGCATAACTCGGCATAGTATCCGTCAACGCTCTCGCCTGGCTGCTGTACGCGTCTGTGAAAACGGGACGACTCGTATATTTCGTTGCTTGGATGCACGAAATGCTCCGTGAAACGGTCTACCACGGTCTCGTACGAAGTGAGGGACGCCGCATCGAGCGAAAA
Organism: Rhipicephalus sanguineus; assembly: GCF_013339695.2. NCBI lineage: Eukaryota > Metazoa > Arthropoda > Arachnida > Ixodida > Ixodidae > Rhipicephalus > Rhipicephalus sanguineus. Next base: position 151,810,423 of record NC_051183.1, read on the forward strand.
TGTGTCGAGGAGCGGACGCGCTTCGGGGCCCATGCAATATAAGAGCGAGCGCACCTGTGTTTCCTCCGGTGCATTTTTGAGACCCGAGATGGCTGCGTAGTCCTCGAAGCGACTTTTCCATGTCGGCCAGGTCCCAGCGTTGCCGAAGTCGAACGGCTCCGGCGTCTGAAGGTTGACGCCCACCCACTTCGGGCTGGACTGCTCGGTAGGCATGATACGGACGATGGGTAAGCGCGACGTCGGTGCTCGGCCACTTCTGACACCATGTAGTGTTATCGGTTCACTCGAGAATACGACGCAGTCATGGCATGAGCGCCTGTCAAGCCCGCAGTAAGACAACCGGTCGCCACTGAACCCAAACAACAACTAACTTTATTCTACTCCGTACATCACGTATGGATGGATGGATGCTATGAGCGTCCCCTTTAAAACGGGGCGGTGACATGTCTGCCACCAGGCTCGAAGAAAAAAAAAACTTCCTTGTTTCATGTTGGCCTAGTACCTTATCTACATTGATTAAATCTATGTTATTATACCAAAAAAAATATAAATTCACGGTCCATCTCTCTGCCTCTTAAGGCAGAATGACCTTATTTTTCCCCCATTATTTAGTTTTGTTCTTTATCTCTACTTTTCTGTCACCAATACTCTAACCGTCTCTTACTTATTTCTATCGCGGACGTGTGCAGCTTTCCATTGTTGTCCCTAAAACCCAAGGCTTCATGTAGACTCGTGCCCACACGTATACCTGGGTGAATATCGCCACATTCAATCAGTACATGTTCCATCGTTTCCTTAGTTCCCCCGCAGCATGTGCATTCTTCTTCTTCGTTACTGAATCTCGCTTTATAACTACGCGTTCTAAGGCAGCCCGACCTTGCTTCAAACAGTAAAGCGCTTCCCCTTGAATTATCATAAAACCTTTCCCTCCTTATTTCGTTTTTTCCCTTTCGGAAGTTACTCAGAACCGGCTTCTTTTCCATCGCTGCCATCCAATAAGTCCTCTCCGCCTCTCTGACCTTCCGCTTAATGCTCATTGTTGCCATATCGCCTGCACTGCTAGCCGTATATTTACTGGTGAGCCTCCTAGTTCTTTTTCTCCACTGCGTGTCAACGCTTTTTCTGTACAAATACCTGAAAACCTTCTCTGCCCATCTACTGTTCTTCATTTTCCTCAGCCTCTCTTCGAATCTCATTTTGCTCTGGGCTTCCCTCACTTCAAAGCCTGTCCATCCCATATCACCCTTTACAGCCTCATTTGTCGTCTTCCTGTGAGCGCCCAACGCGAGGCGGCCCACCGTCCTTTGATTTACATCCATTCCTGATTGTACCTCTGACTTCATGCACATTACTGAGTTCCCAAATGTAAGCCCCGGGACCATCACACCCTTCCATAGCCCTCGAAGCACCTCGCACCTATTGTATCCCCATAAAGCGCTGTGCTTCATAATTGCAGCGTTCCTCTTTCCATTTGCTACCGATGCTTTCTCTTGTACCTCCATATATCTATCCCCCTCATTTACCCATACTCCGAGGTACTTGTACTCGCTTACCCTCGGTATTTTTTGGCCCTGTATAAAGACCACATGGTCTTCGTGATCATTGAATACCATCAATCCACATTTTGTTGCACTAAATCGTAGTCCTAGAGCCTCACATTCCCTTCCGCATATATCTGCCAGTCGCTGTATATCATCTTGACTGTCCGCAAATAAGACAATACCATCAGCATAAAATAGACCTGGAAGCTTCTGCTCAACCATCGTGCCGACCTGCTTGTGTGACAAATTAAATCCAATGTTGCTACCTTCTAGCGCTTTTTCCATCCTCACCATGTACAGCATGAATAACAGCGGGGACAAAGGACATCCCTGTCTCAGCCCCTTGCTAATTTCAACGCTGTCCTTGCTACTTATTCCTTCCCATTCTACACAAACTGTATTTTCTCGGTATATTTCCCTCAAAAGCTGTGTACAGTCGTCACCTTTGCCCACTTCTTTCAGTATATCCCACAAAATTACATCGAGGAGGGGGGCGCCACCTATTAGCACAATAGTAGCGACCTCTACACTAGCGACTATGAACGTACACCAACTTGCCCAACAAAAAGTTCTCCTAAAACATTCCAATTTGTTGCTATCGCATTCATTTCTCCGCTCTTGCGACGAAACAGGCTGTTTTCGTCTCATTAAAACAGTAAATATCCGGCACAAAATTGCCTAAATGGCATCTTCATTCCTCTTTATTTTATTGATCGCGTCACCACAACTCCGTCGACAAGTGGTGTGTGTGAATGTGTACAGGCAAAGAAGGGCACCCATCATGTTGACACTAGCTCTCTCCGCGGGTGCAAGCGGCCAGCACAGCCGCACCTTTCACCGGCAAGATACGACGAATGATTGACCCGTGTGACCGTATTAAAGACAATTGCTTATGCCACAATAGCTCGTAAGGTCACAATCCAGCCACCCCAGTTGCTCAAGATTTGCCACAGCAATGTTCCTTCGGAAGCGGTTATCTTTATGCATTTCCTGATTTCCTATCAGACAACAGCCGTCATGACCTTTTGTGGCGTCCGTAAAACAAGACAAGACTGGATCACACATGCATATAATTATTGCATATGTGGACGAAAAGGGGCTGCCACGATAACCCACCGCAGAATGATCGCGAGAGTGATGTGGAATATGCAAACTTGTCCTCCCACCTGATGCGCATTCTTTAGCCAACCTGCATTTTCTTATTTTTTCAAAATCAGTGGAACCGAACCGCTTTTTTTTACGCTTAGCCTGATTCTACATGTGGCAGGAACTACATTAGTGTTGAAAGTACGGGGAACGTCTGTAGACGCTTGTTTGTCTACTAATTCAGAACCCGACGGTACAGCAAAGACGCGATCACTTATCTCCCTTCGAACAATTTTCTTAGATGTGAGCGCATCACATAGCGTTATAATCTACGCAGGTGAGCGCGTACTTCGACTACTGTGACCGCGAGATCCCCCACCGGCGTCGCAGCGACATCATGCGGTTCTTTGACATGGGCTACCTGAACAACGTGCACCATGATCAGAGCATTGTCACCATCGGCCCTGATACTCAAACGAGCGAGGTGGTGCGTCTGGAGCGCTTCAGCTGGGACTTTTCCAAGGGAGCCGAGGAGAGCCGCCAGAAGATCGACCACTATGCTCGCCTCTACGCGAACGCCTTTGAACCAGACGAGATTCTGCCCCAGGGTACCTCTCGCTGCCACCGTTATTGCTTATACTAGTACTACTACTCCTCCTCCTACTACTACTACTACTACTACTACTACTAATAATAATAATATCAATAAAATAATAATAATAATAATAATAATAATAATAATAATAATAATAATAATAATAATAATAATAATAATAATAATAATAATAGTACTATTTGACATCATTTCCCACTTACGTAAAGTCTTAAGTGTCTGTTATGCCTCTTCCAAAAACAAGTGTTTCACACTCGCCGCCACGGCTGCTCTGACTAAGGCTCCCAGGTTTGCGTGCACATAAATACCTGACAAAGTGGGCGAGAGGACGACCGTCGCCATGGCTCAATTGGTGGAATATCGGGTGCATTGTCCGAAGGTCTCAGTTTCGGTCCTTGCCGGCGGCAAGTTGACTTTTCGTCCACTTTACTTTCTTAACATTTATATCTTAATTACTACAATATAGTTGAAACAGTGCAATTAACGTCCCCTATACCTCTTTAGGCATCATTATCGCTTTGTATTCATTCCAGTCGACCTAGTGACTATCGTGGTCACGCCTCTTTTCTTACGTTCTTTGCGATTACCACTTCCGGTCTTCAGTTCACATTATATTTCCCCTGCCGACCACTTGAGGCCCCCTACTGTTTCCACTCACTCTCTCTAATTCATTCCTGTCTACGTACACTTCACTTGCATCTAAGCCAGGCTAAGCAAGGCATGGGATACGAATTCACGTTGCGTCGGAGGTACGTGTGAGTTGAGGGAAGTACGAAGCTGCGAATGAGCTTTGCAGTTTATACGTACCTTCTGACTGGGCGCGATAGAGCTGCTGCACTGAAATGAAGCTATAGATAATCTGCTTCTGACCTCACTTTTGTCTTCGAATACTGACATTACTAGCGAAATATTGCGTTGTAAAAATGCAATTAATATTATGCACGTGAGCAAGCTCTTATCAGACTCTTACGTTTAGAAACTTTGATTGCAGGAGAATTTTAGAAAGCTGTAGTAAGCAACCATAAAAAAATTTGCAGTGGCTTAGCTCGGCTATGCCAGGATATACGTAGCGTTAGCAAAGGTTCAGCTGATTATTCTGAGCTTTCCAGATTGTCTAGGACAGTCCTTACTGCTGCTCCAATTACACACACACGGTATACGTATTATGTGGCATATGCATATTTATTTTTGCTCAACGTCAGGTTGTTTCTTCATTCTTTGTACGCTGAACCGCGAATTGCCAGGCAGCTACTTCGGGATCCGATGACATAAGCTTCTCGGCTCTTCTGCGCCGCTGAACAGCATTTGCGCTTTCCTTCTCCATGGCGTTCCCCATCTGCAAACGCCAGTCAGACGCGCTATCAAGCGGCACCAGCGCATTGTCAGACGGCGACTGCACAGCGAGCAACGATTTTCGCAGACATTGTCGTTTGCATTCCCCGATAAGCAAACGACTACTGAGTCAGAACAATAACTTCAGTACCTTGGCGAAGAATTAACAGATGGCGCTCCACAAATAAATCTTCATTCTGACGTGTAAATACTTAAATATTAGCAAATGGCCCTTACCCTTTGAATAGCCCTCGTATAAGCACCAACCACGACCAAGCGTAGCGCTTCAGAGGAGACACCAGCGCGATCATCGCTGCATTGAATAATAAATCTTTTGTGCGCAAGCTGTTCCCACTCCAAATACCGTTTTTTTATTCCAGCGTCCGCACAGCGCTAGTTTTAGTGTCGGTACATACTTGTCTAGAAAAAAAAAAGAGAAGTTCACCAAACCACATCTCATGAAAAGCAAAATTGCGCAATGCTGAATGGCTTTTCAATCTTCTCGGAGTCAAGCCCGATTACTTCATTATCTGTGTCTATGAATAATTGTCAAATGGTTAGAAGAAGTAACGTAAAAGTTCTTGAATGCGTTGTCGTTATTGCTTAAATATTCTCAAACAATACCGATCACTGAAATTGATTAGATGTCTTATGAAGAAATATATTCGATTGCGTCTCCACTGTAACGCGTGAAAATCATCATGTAAAGAAAATTCAAATTGCATTTCTAAATTCTCGTTCTGGTCGACGAAATATCGTTCTGCTTTGTAAAGGACATCAATCACGTAGCTGCTTCGCTGATAGCAGTAATCGCCGCTTTCTGCGAAATGGAAGGGAAACGTATTACCTCTTGCCACTTGCAAGTGTTAAGCATAGTCTGCCTTACCTGAGGGACAAAGAACCGTTGGAAAAAAAGAAACTGAAAGGACGGGCAATGAGAATAAAATGAAGTGCTATATGACATACATATCAAAAACATGACCTTATGAGGCATGCCTTGGTGGGGGACTCTTAATATTGATGACCTGTGGTTCCCTAACATGCAGCTAAATATATATGTACGGGTGTTTGTTTCAGTTCGCTCCATGCAAATAAGCCCGTCTTGTCGAGAAATCGAACCCACGGCCTCGACCTTAGCGGCGTTACGTCATAGCCGCTAAGCTACCACGGTGTGTGGAGAGGAAGAATAGCAGCGAGTACAAAAATAGTCCTAGATGTGCACACTGAGCGTTTGTACTGCAATGCGAGCCGCACTCTGTAGCAAGTACACCAGAAAAATATAGTCCCATTAAAGCGACGAGAAAAAAACAGCATATCCACGGGGTGAATGATGATGAGTGGGTCGAAGCTCCGGAGGGCATCATCGGTAAACCTTGAATACGAGTAATTCGCCCCAGTAAGTAAACACGTGAGAAATGTTAAATGACATCATTCATATTTTCATAACATCTCATCTTTTCATCATATTTCATCATACTACAAGTATAGTTTTATAACATCTCGCATCGGCTGCTCAACAGTCACCTGTGAAGCGCCGGCGGTGGCCATTTCTCCTGATGTAGGGCTTGGCTGGAGAAGTTCCAGAGGGATGGCCTCTGGACTCAGGCCTCGCAGTCGGCGACTGTAGCGGTGGACAGGAGTATCCACTGCAGGAACGGATTGCGGGATCGGACTGGCAGAACAGCTTCGTGACGGGGTGGTGAGCATCAGGCGTTGAAGTCCGAAGAACCGAAGACCCGAGCGTCGTCTTCCTCAGAAAAATCGTGGTTGCTGCTCGAGCTTCCCACTTCGTCGTCCTCAGTTATCTAGCTGGCCTTGAGCCGTATTTTCATCTATACAAGTACCGCCATCTAGCGGACACTCCACGAACTAAACGAGAGGTGGCTACTACATACATCGGGGAACCACGACCCACGGCTTAAGGAGCTTCGCCCCTAAAAAAGAATACAATTCATCCATTAATGTCACTCGCAGCACAGTTGGACCTGTCTTTTATGGTGCGACATGCCATAAGCGTGGTGATATCCTGCAGTCTCTCAACTTGTTACACCTGCTTCAGATTATTACCCAACATGCACTGCTTCCCTCCCAGCGCACCGCCCCTTACTACTCTGTGTTTACTTGCTCGCACTGCAGTATGAGTAATCAACAGTGAACTTTGCGCCAAAACCACGACCACAAGGAAGCGCGAAGGAACACACAGACAGGACGGGCGCCAACTCACAACTGTTTATGCCTTGAAGAATCCAGGCTAATAAATGCACTTTTCGCCAACGCATGCTCTTCCTTTCTATGTGTTCCTTCGTGTTTCCACGTGGTCGTGTTTTTGGCGCGAAGTTGACTATTCATTCCAGACATGCACCAACTAGCCCAACAGCGAGTACTCAACAGCGAGTATCAGTCAGTACTCAACGTAAAAAGAGAGCTGACTTGTCGTTCCTTTCGCACTAGCAATGCATCCTACACTCACCTGGACAAACAAATAATCTATCAGCCGTAAGCCCCACCACCTGGACCGCAGCTTACACAAACGGAAAGTGGTGCGCACGCTCGTTTACTCTGCCTACTCGACACAACAAGCAGCGCGGAAAGGGTTTTCGAAGCTAATGTTTCGACCCGTGATGGTTCCCCTCATGATTCCTTGTTCCACGCGTGTGCACAGGCAGTCGCTATGCGCTACGCAAATACATTTCAGCCCGCAATAAAAACGCTACCAAAACACTCGGAAAAGTCTTTCAGGGACACAATGGCGTTACATTAAGGATCATGGTCAGGCTGTCCGAAATGCTGCACCGGCCAGAAAGGTTGCCTAAAAGATTCTCCGACGATTACATATCCGCCTAATACTTCCTAATGCAAAGTCAGAGCTCAGCTTCGTGTTGGGGCAACGCCAACTGTGTTTGAAGTTTGGGCTATCCGCAGTGTACCAATATAACATTCGTTACATATTGCCACAGAAACTGTCAGCACTGGAGTGCTACGTACACCACTCTGTGCATTGCAGGAGTCGCGAACCAAGCGAAACGCCGGCAGCCCCGTCAGCACAAGCGAAGCCAGCCGCAGTGCACGTGCCAGTCCTGCATACACACAAGCTCCGACCGAGGGGCAAGCGCGCGTGACGGAGGAAGAAAGCGAGGTTCAGTGGCTCGTGATATTGGACCTGTCTACAAGGTCGAAGTGATGAGTTGGTACATGAGTCTGGAATATAAGGTCGAAGTCTGGGTCAGTTGGTATATGACGCTGAGGCAAAAACCAGTCAAGACGCCGGACAAGGGATAGAAGTGACACACACAACGACTGGACGAGCAACTGTGCTTTGTTAGCTGGCAGCACCTCCCAGAAGAACCACTGCGCATGCGCTGTTCACAAAAACACCATGAAGCCAAAAAAAGCAAACATGAAAAAAGCAAAAAATAAACCGGCCTACATGACGGCCAAGATTCTACCGCCACAGTGACAGGAAATCGCATTCCTTCTGTAATAATGAAATGGACGTCGTGCTGACACAATCGTCACGGTGCATGTTGATATGATATGCTTGAAGGATTCCGCGCTCGTCCTTGCCCCCGCCTCTACCCAGAATCTTAACATTGCAAAACAGTGGCACACAACCACACATCCGGCGATGGCGGGGAAGATTAGCTCCGTCTGACGTGTTCAACGAATTGTGGTGCTATTAAGAGACTCCGCGTTCGCTCTATCGGTTACGCCGACGTCTGCAACGCCAACGGCGACGCCCCTCAACGTAGAAACGGGCGACTAGGAGCTGCGCTCTTAAAGGATTTCCGTATTTCGAGCCTTCAGTATATGTGTTTATGAACACTCATGATTCCCATTTGTCTAAAGCAATTCTGTTGCCTCCTTGGGGACACAGAATTGTCCAATTCAGCAAAAGTTCATGTTTGCAAAAAACCCAAAGGATAATGCTCCAAACAAGTGCTCAAGAACTACGATGCACAACACATCCTTAAGTTCCGTTTTTAGGTTTTTGTAAAAAAAGACAATACATAAAAAGTTGGCGCGAAATACCACCAAGCCTACCAGCATGCGCTGAGCCATTGTCAAAGCATGCCTCAAGCTTCTTACAAAGCGCAATAGTTCTAAGGTGCGACGCACCTTATGATGGGGAAACCATAAATAAGCCCTTATTTTGCGTGACTTGATGTTCGTAAATAGCATTTATTTGTGCATTTATTCACTCCCCTATTTTTTTGTCATTCGACAATACCTTACAGGCCAAAGTGCGTTGGCGGGCTAGTTGGTTTATCATTCTGAGTTTGAACAGCGCGACTGAACGCGGCCCGGTGGCTGACATTGCATGGGGGCTGCAGTACTGCACCATCTTTACAAACAACGTAACGTTATTCACTACTATTACTAAAATGTTAGCCATCAATACTAGCTTCACTCGAATCTGATCAGAAAGTCTTACTTCAGAGACCCCATGCAATGGGGGTGTCTGACCTTCTGCTTTCTTTGTTTTCTTCCTGGTTATCCGGTGCCCCCGACGCTTTGGCCCCGTGTACTGAAACTCAGCGCTGACGCAGGGTGCATCAAGCCATCCTCCCTGGTGTGCATGCTGAGTGTGGTGGATTTCCGGGGCTCGTGGAAGCAGGCGTTCGACGACCGCACCGCTACACGCGGCCTTTTCCACGAGTCGGACGGCCGTGCAACCACCGTGATCATGGTGCACCAGACGGGACGCTTCCGTGTTGCCAAGTGTCCCGATCTGAACGCCACGGCTGTCGAGCTGCCTTATGAGACACCTGGGCAGTGTCCACGAAGTGCGACGTGCCGGTCACACTCCGGCCTAAGCACGCCCAAGAGCGGTTCTATCACAAAAGCCGCGTGAGTGACTGAAACGCTTGCGCGCCATATTTTTTTAGACAGCGCTCTTTAGAAATGCATCGAAGGTTCCTTACATGTCGTCATTAAACGACTTCACAATTATTTGCTCTTGGCACGCACGGAGATTCCCAAATGAATTTGTGGAATAATGAGGTAAATAAATATGAAAATTAGGCTAACCTAATAAACTATATAAGGTTTGAAAACTGACACTCATCGCGAGACTTAAACTCCGATTTATGGGCGTTAATAACCTGTTTCATACACGCAAACCGATAAAGCAGCGAATTATTCAGCATGGCAAATTGCATTCGTACCCACTCACGCATACACGGACGCACCACATACAGTAAACTAAGCCGCGCCTATAGGATTGTCTGGTGCAGGGGAGAAGGAATGGAAGGTAGCACCGCTTACAGATGACAGCCGCGGTAAAAAGCAAGAGTGCCTGTTTACAATCACCCTATCATATATCGCATCGACTGGTTAAGACAGAGCGGACAGTGCAGCTCGATTCACCGAGCAACTGTTCGCCACCCAGACACTCATCTGCCGCCCCTGGCACCCTATTCTCTTCGGAATACCTTGGAACACCACCATATCATGGAACACCACCGTCGACAACGAAAACGCGATTCTCCGCCACACCCTCGGATAGGTGTAAAATAAGCATATGAGTGGCGCCGTCTGCAGACAAATACATATCTGCAACTGCTATTAAAGCACGCCATCCACCCCACCGTAATGCCGGCAGTTACCCATGGTGTGGAAGACTGGTAACTGTCGCCCACATTAGGTGGTGATGCGAACTGAGGCCATCCAAAAATAATACACCTCACATTTCGGCGCAAGAAGCCAGAATGGAGCAATGGGAGACCTGGATCGCCAGCAAGGAAAAGGAAGCCCGAGTGACGTTCCTCCTCTTGAGGCTAGTGGAGTCCTGGACTACGGAACCCAATCCCTTTCTTCTTTTTTCAATAAGGGCCTCTATACATGCATCATATCGTGACCATGCCAGAGTACCAGTACGGTGGGACAATGGATGTCTTTCGTCATATACAAGCTGTCTTATGCTTCACCCCCTAAAACGATCTTCCCAAGGGATCCACTTGTCATCAACACCATCACACTACACGTGGTTTGTTGTCGTCATCGAGCCTCTCCCTTCACATGGGTCTGGCCACGCTGCATCACTCTCCCGTTTACTATAAGTCATATTGCTCCTAAAGCTACCCCAGTTATCTTGTATGACATTCCAATTCGTTGCCATGGAATTCATCGCATCGCTTTTGCGGTGAAACTGTGTAGTTTTTATGAAGATTAACCCTTGCAACTATTCGCAGTGTGGATGCATTCGCTGGCCCGGAGTTCTCACTCGTAGTCTTACTACCCATGGAGAAGGACGGCCTTGAGCTACTGGAGTCGAAGCTGAACGCGTTCACGGCCATGACCTGCTTTGGCCAGCTCAAGGCCCGCAAACGTGTCAGGGTCAGTCTGCCCCTCCTGAAGGTCAAACTGGTACGTGACTACTTTGGCTCCTGTAACTCGGTATGAAAATTTTGTCTAAATAGAAAACCCGCAGACAGACACTGTCACAACAGTGACGGCAGCAGGTTCTTGGGCCGCGTCAACCAGTTGGCATGCGTGGCGATGCAAGTTGTAACGAGCGCGGGCCAAGAAACCGCCGTTAACTTATCGGCCTACCGCTGCAACAGAGCCGGCGAGTCGCGGCCCCAGCTGATTTCGTTTGCTCAAACCACGGCTGACAGCTGCATGTTCGCTGCGCGCGAATGCGCTAGTCACGTGGTTCTTTTTGTATTTCGCGGCTTTCTTTGCAGCTTGGAAAAAATGGTATACGTGAGACTTTCTTTATCGCAAATGATGCAATGGGAGTTTCTGAAGACGCTCTCGAACTTTGCAAGTCGCATTTATTGCCTAATGTGAATATATAGCAATTTAGGATAATAATCCTAATTAACAAATAAATTATTGAGAAAGCAAAAATTTGTCAGTTGTGCGCAAGGTGACTGTCAGAAATTTGCAACTGCTTTCACTCGCCTGCCTCTCATATTCTGTTTCTTAGCCCTTGGCCAATGATAGCTGCGACACCCTGTATATATACATGCAGTGTGTCGGAACGGAAAGAAAACGTAACCGAAATTTTATTATTTCGTTCCGGAGTGAAAAAAAATTTAAATTGTTTTTCGGTTCACGGGAAATTGTGGCCATCCGGAACAACCGAGGCCATGCAACGTGAGCAATACTGCATATCTCAGGGCATAGTATTAGCGCGTACCTCAGGCAAGAATTCCAAAGTAAGGATGTGTTGAGATTGCGCGAAAAACGAAAACAGTGGCAGCCACAGACGTTTATAAACACAAGTGGTCTTTCGTGTGCCTGTCAGGCAGGCCAACGTGGAGAGGGCATTCTCGACGTTGATGTTTGTTTCATCAGAACATCGCGGTCTCACACAACAGAGAGTACACTCAATGACGTGCTGCTGCTGAAGTCGTGCTCACTCCTTTGACACGAAGCATTGTGCCTGCTCAAAATATTCATAATTCACTTTTGAGAAAATAATTACTATCACTTCGAAGGGTGCTGGTTTGTGCTAGTTGGTAGGAATACGTGGCATAGTTACTTCCGCTCTGAAGAACGTAGGAATAATGTGCTTTACCCTTGTTCCACTTTCTTAAGAGGAGCGCAAGTTATACCACAAATCCAGCTTTTATCGTTTGCTAAACTTGAAATGTTTGCATACAATTAAAAGGCGTCATGAACCATTAGGGAAAAAAATTTTTCTTCCGGCACAGAAACGGAAGGGAACGTTTTGCGGTGGAACGAAACTAAAACCGAAACGAAAAACATTTCGTTACGACACCCTGAATGCATGGCTGATTTCTCACGAGGATTTGACGTCAGATTTTGAGAAACATATCCGAGCTGAAATCTTGACGCCGATTCTGAAATATCGAGTTTTAACACGATAGCGTTAAAAACCGGTGTCGCAGAAGTTTCGGAGTCTGTGTCGGCGTCGTTGGTTGCGAGCGAAAAATCTTCATTCTCCGTGACCGAAAAATCGCCATGGAGGCAAATAGTAAAAAATGATGAACCCAAGGTGGAATCGAACCCAGGGCTTCGGCGTGGCAAGCAGGTGTTCTACCACAGAGCCACGCCAGTGCTTGGAACGCTAGCGAAAGTAACTTTCATGCTTCATAAACATACGCCTCCTGTGTACGAGCGTCACAGTACGAAATGTTACATCGCAGCAAAACCTGGTACATTGCCATCAGACGTCACAACATGTGATTGCATAACGAGCTGGTGGTTTAAATCCGACCACCCATTACCAAGGGCACACGCATCCCTGCGCGTATTCTCTTACGAACAGGTAGTGAGTGTATCGCAACTTCGAAAAAGTATCACGCGCGTAATTACTGTTGGTTTGAAGCATGCCACCCACTACAAAGGGCACACGCATTAGTGCGCGCATTCTCTTACACACACGTAGTAGGTACACTGTTGTCATAAAAGTGCTGTCAAAAAGGGCGGAAATTACCTTTCCTGTGTCGTGTGTGTGTGGTTACGTTTTCTTTCCCTTTCGACACACTGCATGTATAACGACAAGCGGTTTATACGAGCACAAAGCTGTCTGTAGATGTGCACTGCTGATGTATGCTTGCATAAAGAACTATAGGAGGCCTGCACAGTTCGAGTGTTACTGTGACAGACTTTGCCAACTCACACTCTGGACGGGAACCAGCAAGCTAACTTAAATCAGGTCAGTCTACTTTCACCATAGCTGAAAAACAGTAGGTAAGGCACAACTACACGCAGGCAGATCGCGCTTTCAATAAATGCAATAGCAAACACTTTTTATCGCCTGCTATAACGCTTCAATCCTTCAAAATGCTCGTAAACTTGAAAACAAGGTAATCTCGGCGAGAAATAAAATACGAGGACACGGGCACATACGTCAATTGAATGGCACACACACAGACACTGGGAGAAGTAAACTCTTTTAAAAGTCTGCGACCCTTAGTTTTCTTTCAAGAGCCCAAGGAAAAGAAAAAAATACGCAAATGTGTGGACAACTATCTGTATTTATGCAAAAAACTGCAAATTCCCCCCCCCCCCCTCCCATTAGAGATGAAAACCATAATTTAATTGGTGTAGCACTTGTTTCAAAATATAAAGGGTGAGTCCCACCTGCAAAAAATTATGCGAAAAGAAAATTGTTGTATAAGTTCTTACCTAGAAGAGAACGTTGTGAACAGGCGAAAACTCGATAACATCGTACGGCTACAAAGGGGCGAACAAGCTACAATTACCCAGGCTGAAGCGACGCGCGGGAGAACCACAACTTTAAAGGCGCCCGTCGAAACAGTCAAAGGAAAGTAAGTTCTCTCCATAAAACACGACTTCAAACACTCACACCCCCACACATTCGAAACCATTCTAAAATAGCGCAAATAGTGCAAAGTAGCTTTGAAGAGTCAGAATAGCAGTACAGCTAGGCGCTCGAACGTAAACGTTAATGTATATCTTGAGACAAGATCTAATAAGTGCTGCCAATAAAAGTCAGCGCGTTCGAAAGTGAACAAAAATCGTAACCTACATTAATATTAGATAAGTGTAATCATGCATGCCGCAAAAAAATTACGCAGTAACGTACTTCCGAAACGTGTCGCGCATGTAGCCCCTGATGCAACCAAACTCGCATTTTCATTTTTCAGGATTTTCGAATAAAAGTGTGCACAGGTAAAGAAAATGAACTTACCTTGAACAAGGACAGAGGCATGTAGTTTAAAAAATCCGCAATTGCAAGGAATGGTAAATGTACATGAATGTGATCGCGTCCGTCCCTCCATCTAAGCAGAAATGAAGCTGCGAGAGTCTCGCACTCAAATTGAGACGCCCATTTCTCTGCAGGAAATGTTGCGGGACAAGACCTCACTCCAGTCCGCGTATAACTGCCACTAACAGTCACTCCAACGGAGCGTAATACTTGCATGAAGGTACACGAATGCTGAACATGCCGCGAAGTAGCTTCTCCACAGATGCGTTCATAATTTCTGTGAAACACAGCACTGACGGAGCACGAAACAAAACGAGAGGAGACGAACGCGGCGAGCGCGACCGGCACGTCCGAATTCCGCGTGCTATACTGACGTCACACGACGGCCGCGCGGATGGATACACAGGATACAGCATCAGCGCTACGAAGCCCGTCACGAAGTTAGGCGGTAATTGCTGTTCAGTTACGAAAAGCTTGCTGCTTAAAGACCTTCGCACTATGCATGCTTGCTGACGCAAAGCAACACAACAAATTTATTGTTTTTTTTTTTCGCGTAATTTTTTTTGTCGCAATAAGAGATGGCGCACAAGCTCGAGTTCAAGCGTTGAAGTTGCAATGGTTTTTGCATGGAGCAAACGGCGCGGTAGCGTGCGCTTGCCAGCAGCAGGAGTACTAATAAAGTCAAATGAAAAGAAACGATAGTCGCAGGTACATCACGTTCCTCTGATAGCTCGTTGCAATGAGGTTTGAGATACACGGTCTAGGCGACACCGCGTACAGGTAGGCGTTGTATTACGCGCCGAGGCGCCGAGACATTGCATCTCAAACATCACCGCAACGAGCTATCAGAGGAACATGATCTACCGGCGACCATTGTTCCTTTTCATGTCATTTTATTAGTGCTCCTGCTGTTGGCAAACGCACGCTACCGCGCCCTTTGCTCCATGCAAAAACTATTGCAACTTGAACGCTTGAACTCGAGCTTGTGCGCCATCTCTTATTGCGACAAAGAAAATAACGCGAAAAAAGCATAAATTTGTTTTGTTGCATTTCGTCAGCAGTCATGCAGAGTGTTAAGGTATTTAACACAGCAAGCTTTTCGTTCTTAATAACAGCGATTACCGCCTAATTTTGTGACGGCCTTCGTAGCGCTGGTGCTGTATCCTGTGTCCATAGGTAGATACAGAGCTTAAAGTCAGGGTGGGCCCACGGGGCCCTGCCCCCTCTCTATTTTTTGAGGGGCCCTGCCCTCCCTTCGGCAGGTCAGCTCTAGGTCTGTAGCACCCATTTGATAAGCGCTGGAGATTATTTTTTTTACCAGTAGTACTTTGTGCGGGGAAATTATAACTCCCGAATTTTCCGCAATAATGATTTAATCGCGATTACTCGGCTTCAGCAAAACACAAAAAAACACATATTGTCGTAGAGCTGAATGCAGTTCCCCGAGACACTGCGCACTACCACCCTATTCGAATAAGCTCCTTGGCACAGCGTACTGTCTCACGAGGCACCTGAGCGTGGAACTACCTCGTCGTGAATCAGTGAAGGTTGACCTTGGTCTCAGTAGGTTACCAGTCAATTCTCATTCATTTAGTTGTGCATTATGAGCTTGGTATATTGCCAAAGACACATGCATTTTGCCTACTTTTTTATGCATGTAGGTGTGTAAGAAACATAGCGCTGTCGTGCCCGTGCTTCTCAATGCAATGAGTCAACTAAGGTATGTTCTGCATTGCAGCTAGGGTTATCTGCTTTCAGCTCATATAGTTTTAAGGTATGAGGCCAAGTCTCGGAAAAAATTTTAGAAATCGATAAGCACTAGAGACTATAATTCTACCTTGTAAAGCACACCTTTTTAGCACATATGAGCATTATAAAGCACGTCCTATTTTTATTATTTTTCGTAATTGAAAATTTCACTAAAAATGGGCCTTACGCGAAAACTACCAACTCAAATCTCTCTCAATAAAAACCAAATTGTTTGTGGGGACATAAAAGAAGCTTTTTTCACTGCAATGAACCAAAACAAATGAGATCAGATGAATATTAAATGCATAGTAATTAAATAACGCAAAAATTACGTATGTCGTGTGTGTGTGTGTGTGTGCGTGTGCGTGTGCGTGTGCGTGTGCGTGCGTGCGTGCGTGCGTGTGTGTGTGTGTGTGTGTGTGTGTGTGTGTGTGCGCGCGCGCGCGCGCGCGCGCGCGCGCACATGGCTATCGCATTCAAGCTTAAAGGTATTTCCATTTTTGCTACTGGCATGCCTCTACGGCGGTACACGAATGATGCCTATCCGTATACACTGCTTATGACCGTTATATCCTCAAACGAATCTTCTTTCGGGGCCGCTGTGGTGGTGCAGTGGCTACGGTGCTCGGCTGCTGACCCGAAGATCGCAGGTTCAATCACAGCCGCGGCGGTACACTCTAAAAAAAAGGGGGAGCGAAAATGGAGCAACCGGCTGCGTTCCTCCTTCGGAGCAGCAACTTTCCACTTTGCGGACACTTAAAGTGCCTTGATGCGCCACCTTCAGCCCCCCCCCCCCCCCACTTAGAGGGGTGTCAGCTTTTGAATGGGTAGATGCCGCCTCATCGGCCTTGTCAGCAGCGTGGCCGCCATTTTTACTCCTCCGCCCGGTCGCTCGTGCGTGGCACGCGTGCTGTTGTTTGGTCGGTGCACGTTTCCCGTCCAGTTTCACGCGCTCGCTACCATCACCATGGCCGGGTGTTGCGTGCCGCAGAGCACCTATTATTCCAGGAACGCTGGAAGTTCTATCGTTTTCTAAGAGACCTGAAAAGAAGGCTTTTCTTGGACGGTACAAATCAAACGTGACAAGTGACATCCGACCAACATGTCATCCACTTGCAGCGTAAGTCTCCAGACGGTATAGTCTTCCAAAGCAACGTCGAGCGGCGCCACTGTTCTTATCGCAACTGGGAATATCCACGGCGCGTCTCCTTTCGCCACAACACTGCCGCCCCCGCTTCCGTGCACGCGCAGAGCTCTCGGATTGCATCTGTGGTGCGTCACAATGTAACTATTGCTAGGAAAGGTTGCCGAGCATGCAATCCTCAACAGGCTTAAGGATTACTTGGAGGACAACAACATATACACCCACAATATGCTAGGCTTCAGATCCTCGCTATCTACTCAGGATGCTATGAAGCAGATTAAACATGACATTCTGGACGGGTACTCTAGAGATACCAAAGCCATCCTCGGACTAGACATGGAGAAAGCATTCGACAACATCAGGCACAAATATATCCTTCAAACGATAGAGGAAATTGGACTTGGATCGAAAATGTATAATTACATAAAATCTTTCTTAGGAGCCCGTACAGCGAGGTTAAGGGTAGGAGACACCAACTCAGATGTGGTTCAACTCGGTGATCGTGAAACCCCTCAAGGCTCGGTGATCTCTCCCGTCCTCTTCAACCTGTGCATGATCGGCCTGTCCAGGAAACTGAGCAATATCAGCAACATTCACCACACCATCTATGCTGATGACCTTACTATATGGTGTACTGGCGGTAGTGAAGGACAGGTACAGGATGCACTTACAGAAGCGGTGCAGAGTGGAGGAATATTTGAGGCCCACTGGTCTCAGGTGCTCCCCACACAAATCGGAGTTGTTACTTTACAGAAAAGAGAAAGGGGGGAGACCTAAGGGCTGGAAGCCACTATCCGAAAGTGACATACATATACTGACCGAAAACGAGGTTAATATACCCAGAGTCGACACGATGAGGGTACTCGGCTTTTTTATAGATGCCAATGACAGGAATCAAGAAAATTATCTTCAAGACAGAGAACGCATACCGGATGATCAGACGACTTGCAGGGAGACAAAAAGGCATGAAAGAGGACAATCTTATCAGGTTGATCCACTCTTTCGTGTTATGTCATATTTCATATGCGGCTTCCATGTATAACTGGACACAGACCCAATTAAGAAGCTAGACGCAGCGATCAAGAAAGTCATCAAGAGTGCACTGGTTCTCCCACTTCGCACCAGCACTCAACAATTGCTCAAGTTATGGGTACACAACACGACTAGAGAAATTGCGGAGGCTCAAGAAAGGTCCCAAATAGCAAGACTCTCTACAACTTGCACGGGGAGATCGATCCTCAATAGAATCATGATCAACCCTGTCATCGACCAGGAGACATACACTAAGGTACCACAGGACTTTGCTGAGAGCATCATCGTAACCCCGTTGCCAAGAAATATGCACCCCACCTTCAACGTCGCCAGACGGGTAGCCCGGGCTAAGGCTTTATTGAAGAAGTTGGATAAAGGAGGCAGGGGGGCTTGCTTTGTCGACTCAGCCACATATAAAGACCGAACTAAGTTCGCCGCGGTAGTAGTAGACCACCAGGGCAGGTGTACCAACTGCGCCACGGTTTACACTTCCAAACCGGAAATCGCTGAACAGGTTGCCATCGCGTTGGCCCTGACGGATGATCGATACACCGAGATATACAGTGATTCAAGACCAGCCATCAGAGCCTTCAGCAGGGGCAAGATCGCACCACAAGCAGTTCGAATTATTAATAGTAAACAGGCCATTGATACACATTACATATAGTGGTTCCCAGCGCACCTTGGATCACTCGATGACATTCCCATGAATCCAAATGAATCGGCCAACAGCGTTGCCCGCGAACTTACGGACCGGGCCGCTTTTACATATGGCTTTGATTCTGCTGGATTCGAAAATCAACAACGGTATACGCCCATGACATATAATGAAATTACTAAACATTACTATTTGGGGAGGAGAGAGTTTCCACCCCCTCACAGTAGACTAAACAGAGCACAAGCGGTCACACTTAGACAATTACAGACACAGTCTTATTACTCACCAGCACAGGCAAAAGCATGGTACGATATAAAAGATATGGATGCTGTTTGCAAGGCATGCAAGAAAGAAGTATGCACACTTGAGCATATGCTCTGGGAGTGTGGGTCGCTTGGCCTTGGCATTTCCCGGGAACGGTTTACAGGGATAATAAAGTCTCACGACCATATTCCCCAAGTCCTGGCTGTCCAGTACGCTCATAACAGGGCTGGGAGGCTTGACCTCCCAGTCCCGACGTAGGCTTAGCCAGGCAGGTGGCAACACCCTGTACAGGACGTATAAATAAAGTTATTTCCATCCATCCATCCATAGCAGCGCTCGGGCCGAATGAGGAGTGCATGCGCGCGCGTGTCCTAGCCGCCGCCACTGCCAAATCCGGCGACAAATCGCCTTCGCCGGCAGCGTCTATCCCGTAACGCATAGCTCGGCCGCGCGAGCGTCGCGCCCAAACTTCAGTTTGGATTCCCTAACTTCAATGGACATGCAAGCAAAACTTGTGCTGGCGTCAACCTTGCGTGAGAAATGGACACGCTGATATCATCTGTATGCTTAAAAGATATTGGTTCACGTGTGCATGAATCCTGCATCTTCGTAAACATTCCTTACTGCACTTGGTTGATCCTGCCTTTGAGTTTTGCTTTCGCTATTTTTAATGTGAAGTGTATCATGGAATATATTATGCGTGTTTGTCTGCAGATATCCTTCTTTTTTTAATAATTATTTGCGGGAATTTACGTCCCAAAACAACGATATGATTATGAGAGACGCCGTAGTCAAGTGCTCCGGAAATTTCGACCATCTGTTGTTCTTTAACGTGCGCCTAAATTTGAGTACACGGGCCTCTGGCATTTCGCCTCCATCGAAATGGGGTCGGTGTGGCTGGGATTCGATCCCGCGACCTTCGAGTCAGCGGTCGAGCACCGTAACAACTAGAAAACCACGGCGGCCTCGGGTTCTTGTTTTCTATATTCCTTTCCGTGGTTTGAGTTCGTCTTCTGCTTTGTCTGATGCCCATGTATGTATGTGTGCAGTTAAATCTTTTTTATTCTTTGCTGTTTCTCCGTTCCAAGGTTACCTTTTCGCGCTGTCCTAAATCAATACGCAGTTCTTGTTTTTTCAAATCATGCACGATCATTGTGAAGCGACTAGTGGCAGGCCATGCAGCACTTTATTTGTGTAATTGCTTCTGTCAGCGCAGTAATAATGCGCACAAATAAATGACTTGTACAGTGAATAGGGGAACGGCAGATGTTTACACACACACATTCAGTTTTTAGATTCTTTGAGCAAGCATAATTATTATTAATTTATTTATCCATTTATTTATTTAATTATAATGTGCGCTATGAAGGATCATACAGGAATACACATAGAAACAGTACTCGCGAAGCATCTATACAAAGAAGACGCATCAAAACAAGAAGACGGGGTAGCATTGTGTACGGTAGACACGCTGTCAGTAAAAAAATACAAGAAACAGTCAACTTCCACAATAAGTACCTCATGGAAAAAAGTTAATGCAATAAAAACTCACAGGGTGCCTTATGCATTCAATTGAAAAGACTCGAAGGCGAAAGCCATCTTCTTCTTCTTCTCCGTTTTTTTCGAACCTAGCGAAGTTTTGCATTGCCTCCAAGATTGGAGGCACCTCACCTGGTTTTGCACTGCCTCCGTGATCTGCCCACTTTTGACCAATCTACGATGTCATGTGATAACAGCAAAATTTGTGAAGTAATGTTGATCTCTAACGGTGACGTCATCACGTGACGATGATTTTTGCATATCTCGTCCCCGACGCCGCGGTACGCTAACACCGTAGACGCGGGACGCCGACGGTCAAATTTCGCGTTTGATGAGGCATTTAAGGCTTTCGCCTTAAAAAATACGTCCTCCACGGTGCTATAGTGCTTACGGTACTCGGCTGCTGACCCGAAAGTCACGGGTTCGATCCCGGCCGAGGCGGTCGCATTTCGGTGGAGGCGAAATGCTAGAGGCCCGTGTACTGTGCGATGCCAGTGCAGGCTAATGAACAAAAGATGGTTAAAATTAATGGAGCCCTCCACTAAGGCCTCTGATATCATGGTTGTGGCACGTAAAACCCCAGATATCATTAATAATAAAATAGACAAATAAACGACGCCTTGCATCTGCCGCGCAAAGTGCAAAACAGCATTGGAATCACTAAACAACATGTGCATGCAAGGGCATGCAAAAAAAGCTGCAGATACAAAAGAAAAGGAAAAACGTCACAGATACTGCGCGTATGCAAAGCTTCATGGCATTCTACACAACAACGTATTCATCGTTTTGATAAAGACTCAAGGTGCAACTCGAGTGCCGATACAAATGCGGCCACAGGTTGTGAGCAGGAAATGTCAGGAATAATACTGATAAAGAAGCTTTCGTTTCATTTTAAAGGATATTTGCACCATACTGCCCCTCGGCTCTTTATTCTGTGTACAATATGTATGATGCCATTTATAATAAACGAGTAAATTGTTTGTAAAGTTAGCAAAGTTAAAACAACACCCTCGTGTATTTCTTTCTTATATCTTGCTGCTTTGGGCTGTCTGTGCTCGTGCTTTGCTTGGTGTGTTAAAAAATCAATGAGTGCTTCTAATAACTGTGACAATTGTTTTGAAACCCCAGCTTTGAAGTTTAGACAAATCGTTGCACTAACTATTGTTCCCGTGGCAGCAGTGCAATCGCAACGCCCTAATTACGTGCCATAATTGCTGTACAGTATGTTGTGGCCGGTCATGAGTGTCACCAGTGATGTAAGACTATGGGAAACAATCGATAATGCGACGACCCTTTTGCCTCTTCTGCGTCAGGTGACGGACATGATACCGGTCCTCGCCGCCCTCGGTGTCAAGCGCGTGTTCACGGAAGACGCCGAGCTATGGGGTTCGACGGCAGGTGATAAGCGGGTAACGCTGATGCGCCACGCGGTTGCCTTCGAGACCGCGCAGAGCGGAGGCCGGCCGCAGCCGCGAACCAAGCAGCGTGGGCTTCACCTGAACGGACTTATGCACGGAATCCGCGCCTTGGTGAAGGTCCCGCGCCAGATCGAACAATTCACCGTGGACCGGCCCTTCGCGTTCTTCGTCACCTGTGCTCACCCGCAAGCGATCATGCTGCTGGGTTCTGTGCGCCAGATCTCTTCGTGACGCTACGTAGAACTGGGTTTTGCGTTAAAAAATTGGTCCCCTAGAGGCCTGATGAGTCTCTCTCGTACATAATGAGCAGAATAAATATATTGCGAATTTTCGCGATGAAGCTGAGGCTTCGGCTTGACTGCGGTCTTAATAGAACATTTGCGAATATTTTTATTGCCTGTTTTTCTTGATAGTTCACTTCATGCCCGCTGACAGTGTGGCCACAATTTCAACACGAGAACCCGTTGTGGTGATGCAGTGTCTACGGCATTCTGCTGCTGTGCACGAAGCTGTGGGTTCTATTCCTCATACGTTTATAACACAAGTGAAACGCAGGAGTGCCTGCGTAACTAAAACTTAGCACCTGACATGTAAATCCACATAACAGTGGCTAAAATAATCACTGGCTTCAACTGTAGCGTCGCGCGTAGCTGTTACCTTTTCTATCCTGTGGCAGATAAGCATCATTTGCCGGCGGGAAGCGCGCGCGAGCCATCGTCTCAGTGCGCGCTGTCTGCTACTCACCGAACATCGCAGGCCCGACGCAGTAACGAAAGTCTTCGTTGCGGAAGTGCTTCTTGCACAGAAGACTCGTAGCTGATGGCTACTTGCCGGTTCTTAGCTTTACAACCCATGCTTCACGCAGTTTCTTGTCCCGCGGTTACCGGTGCAGGCTGACACTGGGCTTCGTTGCGTAAGTGCGGCACCGAGTGGTAGAGCCCCATGTTCGTCGCCTTCGAAGGCAGCCGCTCTATAAGAAGGCTTTCAATTGAGTAGAAAATGAGAGAAAACTTCCGAATTTGAACAGACCGCAGCGCATGTGGGACTTGAAACTCGTTTTCAAAGCACCCGGCAGTGCTCCACAAGCAGCCGACGCGGCCGCTGAGGCCACGTGATCCTGCCAAGCACGTCATGCCGACGGTGGCGCCGGCGTTTCCAGTGGTGGGCCTCGAGGCCAATATCCAGCAGAATAGTGCTGAGAGTTGTTTTGAATAATTTGTAAAATTCAGCAGGAATCCCATCAGAGCCAGGTGTTTTTGACAGAGGTAGTTCACCAAGAGCCTGCTTAATTTCCTCTAACGTGATGGGACTACTAATGCATGCTCAATCACCTTCGCTCAATGGGCTTAACAGAGAAACAAAATTTGTTTTGTTTTCGACACCATGGTCATCAGAAAGAGCACTAAACAACACCTTGTAGTAGCTTTCGAATTGCAAGATAATGTCTGCTGCATCTGTTAGAAGATCACCGTTAGAAATCAGATCTAGAATAAACTTGGATGTTGCGTGGCGCCGCTCATAAAGTAAAGCTTAAAGTAAAGTGCCCTCGACAGTGTCCTCGAACGGAGCCCGATATGCTTGTTCTCTTTCCTGAGAAAAAAATCACAGCATATCCACGGAGTGAATGATGATGAGTGGGCGAAGCTGCGGAGGTTCATCGGTAAACCGTGAATCTGCCGTGAATTCTGCCCAGTACATCATCACCGACGTGAGATCGGGCGCGTTTATACTAAAGGTTCGATGAGTTATGACGACTTGCAGCTCACTTTAATTTTACATGTACGCTGTGAATTTTCATTGTTTAGAAAACCATTGCTTTAGAAAACATCTGTCGTCTTTCGTTAGGCAGCTGGCGTCTTTTCGTTTTGCTTTAGAAACATCTGGCGTTCTTTCGTTTTGCTTTTAGAAAACATCCGGCGTCTTTCGTTGGTTTATTTCATCAATAAACGGCGTTTTGAACAAAATTTTTATTGTTTAATCACGCACAGGAGAAATCTCACCAGACACTACCTTGTAGGTAAACAATGGCTGCTAATGGGAATGAGAGACAGAAGAAGTCAGCTTTTAGCTAACACTTACACTTCTACTTCTACTAACGTTTCCTACTGGAACATGCCAATGGCTGCTAATGGGGAATGAGAGACAGAAGAATTCGGCTTTTAGTTAACGCGCACGCTGCGAATTTTTTATTATTCAACAATGCACAGGAAAAATCTCCCACCGGCACCACCTTGGAGGTCAAGATCTGGTACTAGCGTTACGACTGGTTACGCACTACTACGAGGGACGAACGGGTGCCGCCTTAAGGAGCTTCGCCCCTAAAACACAGCGCTGATGCCGCTTTGCGATGCGTCGCAGTTTAGTTTCAGTGGCCGTGAAGGGTGGAAGCGCATTTTCACCCCTGCTTGCAGCAAACAGCGTTTTGCTTTGTCAAACGCAGTTTTCTGGTGTTTTCCCCAGCACCAACGTATGTTATTTTCCAGCGGCTGGTACAGTGGAATGAACAGAGACGACATAATCAGCAAAAAGTCCGAGTAGAAGCCGAATATGCTAACAAACGAACACAGCTGAGCTACAGTTCCTGGGCTGGGGGCTTCATCGAATGCTTCTACATTCTCAATCAGGTGCAATTTCTGCTTATCGATTCGATGGCCAAGATTGGTAACGAATGCATGCCGATATTTGCATCTGTGGTTTAACACCACTTGCATAAACAAGCTGCAGAACGGCCCTTCCTGCTCATTCGCACACCAAGACATCGTCCAGGTAAACTTCCGTGCCTGATAAGCCTTGCACAACAGTTTCTATCCTCCGTTGAAAAACTGCTGGCGCAGAGGCAATAGCGAAAGGTAATCTGTTAAAGAGGGAAGGACGTTTATACGTATTAATTCTGCAAAAGCTCGTGCGATTCGTCAATAACGGCAAGTTGGTTATATGCGTCACGCATATATAGTGCACTGAAATGTTTTGCCGCCGTTGAAGGACACGAGAACGTTACTGATTACTAGCAATGGATGCTGTTCCAGCTCACATGCCAAATTTAAGGTAACCTTGGATTCGCCACAAAACCTAACGGTCCGTCCTTCTTAAGTGCCCGTATACAATGGGCGTAGCGCCCCTCGGAGTGCGACACCGGTGACACAACGTCAAGTGCCACGATCCTATGAAGCGCTTCCGATGCTTTGTCGCGTAGCGCAAAAGGAAAAGATCGTTACAGAACATGAGCGTGGCAATTTTATGCATATATGGCAAGGGATTGATCGGCCAGCAACCTACAACATGCTCACCCTCCTCTTTCAGCTGCAGGTGCACCGCGGGCCCTTTGGTAAGGCCTAGTTCCGAGCTGAAAAGATTTGGAAACTCGGTAAGCACGTGAGCAAGGTCAAGGTCCTTTCTGGTGGTACACTGGCGAGTAGT
Source organism: Rhipicephalus sanguineus (assembly GCF_013339695.2). Classification (NCBI taxonomy): domain Eukaryota; kingdom Metazoa; phylum Arthropoda; class Arachnida; order Ixodida; family Ixodidae; genus Rhipicephalus; species Rhipicephalus sanguineus. The sequence goes on from NC_051183.1 coordinate 151,835,862, forward strand.
CGGCGATTGTGCTGAAATGCCGAGTCAGTCAAGCAAGCCTGCGCCATTCATTAGGTCTCTACTAGATGAACTTGTAACCTAGAAAATTAGCACCACCAATTGGTCTTCTGCGGCTCCACCGTCGTAGAAAACCGGCAACAGGAACGCTCCAACAACTGGTAATTTTCCCAAGCAGCATAAGAGCTTCGTGCGTGGTGGCCACAGGAACAAGCTGACGGGACACGACACAGACTGGTGAATCAATATGAATAAGCACGATACGTCAACACCTCCGCGTTTGAAGTTGGGGGCTTCATATTACAGCGAAAGCTGTTATAAGATCATTTCACCGGCCATTTTTGGCGCCGTAGTTGTCCGCCGCCGCCGCCGCCGCCGGTGTCCGTAACCAGTATCGCTCGAAATAAGAAAAAAAAACGAAATAAGAAGAAAATTCCAGGATGGAACGAGGTTCGAACCTGGGCCCTCTGCGTGGGAGCCTAGTATTCAACCTCTGAGCCATGCCAGTGCTTGAAACTGCTTTGAAAAAGGTCCTTACAGGCTTCATGTCGGGAAGGAACCACATTAGCATATGCAATATAGCGTGGTAGAAGAGTAAAATAAGCACCAAGTGTCGCACAACGCGAATTCTGTAACCAGGCGTCACACAATGCGAATTGCGCAACGAGTAGGTTGTTGAATGCTTCCAACCCATTACAAAGGACTCTGCCATACTTCATCGTCATCAGGTACAGCATCAACAAAGTGCGCATAATGCCTTACATGGGTTTAGCAGGTACCAACGCTCTCCGTAGAATGACGAAATATGGCACAGTGCCTGCTGCCCTACTTCTCAAAAATTACAATGATGCACTTCCTCGGGGTCTCAGTAAAATTACAATGATTTATAGCGTAGTGGGTTCCTCGCAAGTGCACTTGTATTGGTTGTCAAGGAAGCCCATAAGCGCATGATCCATTTCCTCGGGGTCTCAGTAAAGTTCTTCGACCCCCCCCCCCCCCGTCTCTCTCCCGTCATGTTATACAACATGACGGGAGACGGAAATAGCGACCGGGCGTCACCCAATGCAAATTACATAACTGGTGGGCCGTTTAAAGATTCCAACGCATTACAAAGGGCTGAGCCATAATTCTTCATCGTCATCAGTCGTCACGTACAAAGTGCACATAATGCCTTACAGACGAGTAGCTGGTGCCTCGCTTCTGCGCAGAATGACGAATAGTGGCTTTGTAGGTGCTTCCCAACTTCACAAAAATTGCGATTTATGACGTATTGGGTACCTTTCTAGTGTACTTGTAGCCTCAATAGAGCTTAACGGGCTCTAGAAACGCCGCTCTTCCAGCTTTCGCTGTGACTGTGCTGCGGTTTCAGCGCAGGCCTGGCGTTTTTTTTTTACTCCCGCGTCGATTTCTAGCGTCCAAAGGTGCAGGCTAAGCCCCGAACTCAACGAGCAAACCCTGGTCGTGCAGACTGCCCGCGATCGGGCCGTCAAGCTTCGCTTGGCGGTCCCTACGTGGGACTAGCCGGGTGGCGCGCGGTCTCCCCTGCGTCTTCTCCTCTGGGCCAAAATAAAGTTTACTCATCATCATCATGATCATCTACATCTTCATTTGTCTCCCCTTCCTTAACAGCCTGGACTCTGCCGCGTATTTCTCGTGCTAGAGTTGGAGACCTTGCAGTTCCTTCATTCCGGCATTTTTGGGCTAGGTACCCGCGTCTATCGCAGCAATAAGAACGCGAATTGCTCCAATGGCAGGCACTACTGTTGGTTTGGTGCTACCACAACGGCCACATTCAGCCATAATCTACTTCATTGTGGTAGAGAGCGCCTTGATATTGATACCTGGCGTTTTCGTCTAGCAGCATTATAATTGTTATTGGCACTCGCCGTGCAATATTTTAATGCTTGTGATACGCAGTGGTGCGATTCTCGTATTGACATTTGTCTCGGCAATTTTGAGAACAATAAAAATGTGAATATTCAATAAGGGGAAACGCGACAACTCAAAAAAGAAGCAGGAGCCCATGCGAAGCAGGTTCACTCCCGTCAGCAAATTTATTGAAGACACGCAAAGATGGCCATGTTAAATTTCCTAAATTGCATAATTGTGCTTCATTTTCTTGAAACTCATTACATTCCTAGCTCAAGATTAATTACATCTGTTATGTCACTTGCAAAATCTTTCTTCGCGAAAGCCACGTGCATTTGATATCGTTACATTTATTGTGGTTATGAATGCATTAAAATAATTTTAAAACAGTCTCCTTCTTCGCCAATTTAATGTAGTTGGTATGAGCGATAGAGAAGGAACAAGAACGGCTCGCCGCCTCTGGCAGAAGAAGAGAAAGAAGTATTTGAATGAGCCGCTGCAGACATTCGGAAGCCCAGGTAGTTAAGTTTCCGAGAAATGGGGCAGAGGTTTAGCCGACGCACCTTCGGTGGAACGCCAGTCATTAAGCCGACAGCACAAGGCTTTCGTTCCAACGTCGTGGCCCCAAGCGAAGCCTCTGGCACATCGAGCAGCGGCGTCGCCAGAATGCCGGACGACACGTACCCGATGAGTAGCGAATGGTGAGCGACAGTCATTGCATACTTCTTTGGGCATATGTCACGTGGTCGTCAATGCGATGAAGACGGCACTCGGGCTATTAAAGTCGAAACTCCTTATTTAGGCCACTTGTGCCCAGGAAACGAAAACTCAAAGCAGAAGCAGCACACGTTGTACACTGATAGCGGCGATCACAGAGTCGGGAATGTTCGGTAATGCTCGTATTCCGCCGTGGCGCGCGCAAGGCAGTGGTTACACGTGCAACGGGTCGGTTAGATGAATATAGAAAAAACAAGCGCGCGTGGCACTATGTTCGGTAGTAGCTTCATAATTCAATCTAAGCCCCTCTCTCAATACAGCACCACGATTTACATCTGAATCTTCTTGCTCTGAATGAGTATTCGAGAGGCATGGATATTCAAGGTTCTTATCCTCAACTGCGACGTTACAGAAATGAGTAAAATATACTGAATCTATACAGTTATTACGATCTCATTTCCCCATCCACGTTATTTGCTTTACGCCTTGGCCATAGTAAGAGCCACGACATGCCCAACTAAAGGTTATATCCAATAATATATTGGTTTACAGGTGACTGGCATAACCTTCCCGCTTGAATAATTCTGTTCCAAACATCTACAGCTTTAGTGCGTTATGGGAAAGTACGGTATAATCAGGTACTCAATATAAAATATTGTTTCGAATTCTGAGCTTCAGGCGAATGACATGATGCATAACTTTTCAAGCCTTCGTGATGGTTTTATTGAAGCCTTGTATACCAAACTGATGGGACTCCCTCATCAGAAGCTTGACTCCCTCATCAGAACTGGACTCAAGCGCGTGCTCAGCCTTCCGCATTTCACGAGCACCGAGAAGCTTCTGCAGCTAGGCCTCCACAACACCGCTGACGAGCTAATAGAAGCTATAATAATAATACCTGGGGTCTAACGTCCCAAAACCACGATATGATTATGAGAGACGCCGTAGTGGAGGGCTGCGGAAATTTCGACCACCTGGGGTTCTTTAACGTGCACCTAAATATAAGTACACGGGCCTCAAGAGCTAATAGAAGCTCACACAGCGGCTCATATTAACGAGACTTTCATCCACTAAGTCAGGGATAGAGCACTGCACGGGCCCGGGCCGTCCGAAGCGTTTCCCGGCGGGCCCGGGCTGGGCTCGGGCTCGAATGTGTGGGCCTGGGCCGGGCCCGGGCTGAAGCCGCGGGCCTGCGCCGGGCCCAGGCTTGAGGCTGCGGGCCGGGCAGGACTCGGGCGCGCTCATTAAAAGGCCTAAGTCGGGCCTTCGAGCACACGCGAACGTTATGCCTTGCATGGTATAAGGCATTCTGTGCCAATAAGCTTGATTATTTAATTATATTGTACATGCCGATAACGTCTACGTGGCAACGTTAAAATATGAACGATTTATATTTGATCTGCTTTTGGTGGCTGTTCACCATGTATAATGTTAACGTTTTTTTATCTTGCTGCAACAAATTAATCAGGAGCCTCTTTTAAAAAAATCGTGCAATTAATGTTTCCAACGCGAGTGTAGAAAAGAGCATTAACGAAAATGTCCCGGTTTTCCTTCTATTTGCTTTTTCATGTTAGTTCTACTCTTCTTATAAATAAATTTTCTTGCTGTTTTGTTTTCACTATACTGTTATAATGACTTGCCATGTGCCATATAGGCAACATTTCATTTATATTCCTTCGTATTACGTGCCAAGACCACGATATGATTACGAGGCGCGCCGAAGTAGAGACCGAATTAATTTCGACCACTTGGAATTCTTTACCGTGCACCTAAAAATAAGTACACGGGCGTTTTTGCATTTTGCCCCCATCAAAATGCGGACGCCATGGCCGCGAGAATCGCACCCTGTCCTAGGACTCAACAGCGAAACAGCTTAACCGCTCAGCCACCACCGCGGGCAAACCAACATTTCGATGCTCGTACACACCGGATTTTCAGTCCGATCGCACGCTACAAAGCGCAAGCCATCAGTAATAATCATCATAATCTAATATCCTCTAGCGGGCCCGGGCTGCGCCTGGTCATGAACAGGCGCGCCCTGGATAAGTTTAGTAATGAACGCCCGGGCCCGGGCCGGGCTCGCGCTGGGTTCAGTCATGTGCTCCCGGGCCCGGGACAGGCACGGGCTTGGAACCACGGGCCCGGGCCGGGCTTGGGCTAAGTTCAGTAATGTACGCCCGGGCCCGGGACAGGCACGGGCTTGGAACCACGGGCCCGGGCCGGGCTTGGGCTAAGTTCAGTCATGTACGCCCGGGCCCGGGCCGGGCCCAGGCTTGGACCCACGGGCCCGGGCTGGGATCGGGCTTCATAAAGCGGGCCCGGGCCGGAAAATCAGGCCCGTGCAGTTCTCTAGTCAGGGATTAAGCTTTTAGCAGAAGCGTGTACAGGCGACGAAAGTTAGCTTGTCCCGGGAGAACAGAAATCGCATCATGGTTGACCCCGTCCCGCGAAACATCCACCCAGTGCACCATAAGGGTCGAAACTAGAGGCCCTCTTTGTCGATGCTGCCAGATATCACGGTGGCGATAAGTTCGCTATTTCGGTCGTTCACGCGGGAGGCAACATGCTTAATGCAGCCTCTGTTTATACTAAGACTGCCCACGCGGCGGAGGAAGCGGCGATCACTCTGGCTTTTCACAGCGCAAAGGCTCCTGCTGTTGTATTCTCGGACTCGCGCACAGCAGTTAGATCCTTCTCGAGAGCCCTCGTGTCTGAACAGGCGAACAATATTGTGAACAAAGCACTGCAACGAACGCGGGAGAACAGCGAATGGGGGTACCACATCACGTGGTTCCCAGCTAATCTCGTAGGCTTAGTTAACCTTGAGCAGTTGCTTTTCCTTTTTATCTGTTCGAACGCGTGGCTTACTTTCAGTGTGATGACGAGCGAGCGTGCGGGCACGTCGCGGCAAGCTGCGGCCGCCGCAGTAGCCGTGCAACTTACGATGCTGAAATCAGCCGATGACCTTGGACATTGGGTTTATAGCGCGGTCATTGAGGTTTATGGCGTTATTTGTCGGGAGAAGAGCAAGCGATTTCTAGTTGGCGTTGAGAATGAATTGTAAATTCCAGGCTGCGTGCTGCGCTATAATGTTTGGCTCATGTTTTCTCATGAGTATCGTCTACCGATCGACAGCGTTTTCTGACCATGCTGAAAAAGTGCTGCAGGGCCTCTTTAAATCAAGCGCCCGTAGCAAGTGTCCTGCATTTCAGTTGTGTTAGAATCGTCGGTGCAACGCATTGATGTGATTCCCACAAATGCATGTTCTGCAAGCGTGGGTGCATAAGACCGTTGTTATGCTATTTGCTTTCGCACCGTGAGAGCCCTGGTTCAAGTCCCGCCTCGCCAAGGTATTTTAGGTATTTTATTTCGTTTTATTTAGTTCTTTATTCACTCCCCCCTCAGTTTCTCACTCCCCCCTCAGCTTCTCCGTAGAAGGGTGGACATTGTAACCAGTCTCCCTCAAATTGGCTTCGTTTATGCCACGGCAAGAAGTGCGAGAGCAATTGACAAGCCCGTGGGAGTATGCAGATTTTCACCGCGACAGCCAACAAAAGTTTCAACAAGCAGACCTTTCCGGGGCCCGTAATCGTTGGAAATACGGACCGACGTACTTAGGGCAGTTCAGAATTTCTAGTTAGGTGGAAATCAGTACTTCATAACTCTAAAGTGGTTGAAGGTATCAAAAGCATGCGAAATGTGAAGCGACACAACTTTTCTCAGATACAAGCAGATAAAAGTATTCTAGACAATACTTCCTTCTCCCCGCCGTATTCGACTCTGAACAGCTTTTCTTCGGGTTCGGCATCTCTCAATGAAAGCAACGCTGAGGGACAGCACACTCAACGGTCACACTCTCCACAGTCCTTTCACAACTTTGACATTTCACCGAAATGTTCGCGGACGACCAAGTGTTTTTCTCATTGCCAGTCTCCGTTGTTCTTTTATTGCGAACGGTAAAAGGAACGTTCAAGGTACCGGGACCTGAAGATTTCGTGAGCATGACATGAGCATGAATTCCGCGAAACATGGCAAATAAGCCATGCTGCGGAAATTGTGCTTCTTCAAAATCTCAGCCTTCAACGATATATCACTGTATTGTGATCGTAGAGATGAAAGGTAATCGAGCTCCATCACAGGTTGCCTGCCGCTATGACGTCAGAATCCAAGACGTCCGTGTTACGGGGCATGGTGCAGCTGGGCATCGACTTGCTGCGCGAGCTCCGCCACACGTTCCCGTCCGAGGCCAACGTGGTCCTGTCCCCGTACGGCGTAGCTAGTGCACTTGAAGAGCTGCTTGTTGGATCGAGAGGAGACACGGCCGGACAGATCTCCGCAGCACTTCATATTCCCATGGACAGCAAGGTGCGGTGCTCGCGAAAGGAAAGTTGCCTAAACCCCAATACTGTAGGAGCAATAACTTGTAGACGCCACACACATTTCATGTTTTCGTGAGCTCGAAATTGCAGTATTATCATTATAGCTTTAATGCCACCGAGTTTCCTTGCTGTCGCCGAAGTTTGTGCCTCCTACTTTAGTACTGGTTGTCTATTCTCTCATTGACCAAGATATACCGTATTTATTCGAATCTAGGCCGCCCCGATCCTAAGCCGACCCCCAAAATTCGCAAGGCCAGAAAACAAAAAATCTAATCATTGTACTCGAATCTAAGCCGACCCCCCACTTTCGCACATCGTTTTTTCGAAAAAAAAGTCATCGGCTAACATTCGAATAAATACGGTACATATCTTGGGCATATCCTAAATATTGGTTTCTAATAAAGAACTGTTGTTTTTCACTAAGCTATTTCGCATAATGATCTACAGTGAAAACTTGATATAACTAAACCAGATTACAGGCTAAAATAAGTGAGCAAGAAAAACGATGATTTATTTCAGTTTGACACGAACTGGTTTTTCTTCAAGAGTGCGCTCTAACTATATCACGCTGAAACATGCAGCCGCCCTGATCATAACGTTAGTTTTATTTTGACAAGGCTGCACGCCAAGTCTATGCACGTAACGGAGTCTATAGTCGGTAGCGGTGTAGCGCTCTAACCAGCCACGTGGAGCTATGGGCGGCGGGTGGTTCATTGTTCATGTAAATTATTATATCTTCGTCTAAACAGGGGCGAGACCGGCAGGCAGCACACGGCGGCTAAGTGCAACACATGTTTATTCGGTCACACAACCAACTGTCTAACGACCAGGAAGGAAAAGGGGCGGTTGCTTATATACATGCTCGAGCCACTATCACGCCGAGCATTGACGTCACGAAGCCCAACAGTCCGAGTCCAGGTCACCGCTGATAGCGAAGCGCGTCTGCGTCAGCACCGCGATGCACAAACCCGATAACACAACCATGGCCTCCGAGATAACGGGCGCGCGGCGGGTTTCTCTCCGGCCGTCCCAATCGCCGCGCTCCCCAGCAAATAAAACGAACGTGGCGTCGCGCGCCCGGCTACCGCGGGGTGGCGCACTCACTTGGGATTCCTGCGGCAGCGGAGACCGCGGCAGAAAGCAGAGCGCGCGGGATTGCAGCGTGCGTATGTTTTTATTTTTTCTGCGTGCGAGCAAGCATTGCCGCCAGGATCTTCTGGATGCACTGAAGGCAAGTATTTTTTTCTGTTACTGCATTTATTTTGGTCCAATTTACGGAGAAAACCACGGTAACTGCTGAATTTTCCTGATATAAATTATTGTAAGGAGGTATCAATTCGTCTGTGGTAGTGTTACCTTTTTTTTCATTACGGTCCGTTTTGTCTCGGCGCGAAATACCTTGATTTGAGGAATATACAGGGGTGTTCTAGCATTCTTCCTTTCTGGAGACGTGTATGGGTGAAAACTGGGCTAATTTTCGTCGTTGAATCATATTGTCCTCCTATCGTGACACATCGTTTTACTATTTGATCGCGTACGGATATTTATGAGTTGGTCAACCGAAGCACGGTTACGCTCTAGATAACTGAGTGCCCTGGGGATGACACTGAAGTAAGATGATAAGTAATTTTGCCGGAATATTGTTGAAGGCTTCGATTAGCCGACCTACATTTACTCCACACGTCGTTCACAGTGAAAGTGCCCGAGTTGTTATCGTCTCCTTTTTCGTCATCCGGATTTCACTTACATTTTGGTAGCACAATGGCAATATCAGCATCGTGTTCATTTACTGTGCTCTCGACTGCATCCAAATCAATCAATCGATCATAAATGAACAAAACGCGCCTGTAACCAGTCCGTGGTCGTCGCAGAACCGGCGACTTTCAGTCTAGACCACGGTCTAGACGTATGGCGACCTCCTGCAACCTCCTCCCTGTCTCCTGCGGCGCGACGGGAGGTACACAGTTGGAAAGGGAAACTGGGGAAGCCTCGTGGGCGAGTGCGAGGCATTGTGCGCTATGCGAGCGCGGCTGTCGCGCCAGACTTGATGGCGCCGGCGACATCGCGAGGAGAGAGCATGACGATTGCTGATGCCGAGTTTGGTCGGCTCAGTTAGCGTTCCGCTCCAGCGTGCGCTCGTCCTTATGTCTTTGTAACGCGTTCATGCTGCGGCGTTTGCGCGGTTTTTTATCTTGCGTGCTTGTGTCGCTGGCGTTCTGCGTAAAGAAGACAAAATTTTGGCGTGGAAGTGGAAATGAATGTTCGATTCAATAGCAGTGATTTATTAATTGAAGTTGCAGACTACTTACGGCCATATAACTGACACTCTGTCAGTGCTGTCTTTTTTTTGTTGTTGTTGTTGTTGCAGTTGCTAGAGAAAATGCTGTGAGGTCCTGTGTCTTCTCTTTAATTTCAGGAATATGGCATACTGCTGCGTACCCTTCTGCAAGTCGAATAGCAAAAAGAAGCTTAGGATGCCTGTAAAGCATTCCGTATAGAAGGAAGTGCCTGCAAGTTGTTAATAAAGGAAATATAAACAAAGTGTCCCTAATGGAAAATTTGAGTGCTGCTGTACGTGTGTTTTCATTTCGCTATATGCTGTTACACCGAAGGAAAAAATGCACAAAGGAAGCAAGCACCGATACCTGCTTTTTGCGATACTGCTTCCAAACGGACTGCTTCCGTCGCAGGCCATAAATCTAGCTTACAACATTATCAAAATATCTAATGTTGGCTCGGGGCCAGTGGTCGGCCAAAGCCCTCAGAGAACACATAGGCGACAAGAAAAACGCGTTTAATTTACGGAGGCCCGGCAACGACTGATCGGTCTTTAGCGGCAGGGCGAGCGCGAGCCCCGGGCGTCATCACGCCCAGCCTCATCATGGTTCTTTTTTTTTTCTTCTCCTTCGCTAGCGTGCCCATACTATACAGCCCGCAAATTTCGAAGTATAGTAGGTTTCTAGCACATGCGGATATCTTGCAGAGGCATCGTTTTTCTATGTGCTGTAATAAAGGCGGCGCAAATCTACAGCAAAAAAAAAAGCCCATTTGAGAATCGATAGGCCGCGGCATTTACTTGGCCTCTTTAGACATTTACAAATCAGCGCGACGTTAATAAAAGCGCAAAACCATTTTTTCCTCGCCACATGAAAGCTGCGCCAACAGCGCGGCAGCGTTTCCGATCCCAAGAAAGAGCGCCGCGGTGCGGAGAAAAGAGCGTGCCACGCCCACTTCGGGAAATACGCTCTCTCCGTGCGATTGGGACGGCCGGAGAAAAACCCGCCGCGCGTCCGCCATCTCGGAGGCCATGACACAACATAAATGTTCACACAACATCACCGACAGATGGCACTTATACCCTGCCCGCAGCTTTCTTGCTCGTGTTATCACTGCATTCCTTCTTCCCACACGTGCATATCAGCAGCCTGTCATGTCTTCACGTGACGCCCTGGCGTTACGGCATCTGCCTGCCCTGGCGTTACGTCAGACTATAAGTTACCCTTTAAACGCCAGTGTAGTCCACGTGCCTTGTAAGACCACGATGTACACACAACTACTACACTTACAGAAACTCGTCGATCCACCCCCTAACGTTTGGCTCAAAACCAAAAAAAACACGGTTGATCCCTCCGTCATAGGAATCGGAATAACACGAAAGTAAAGCGTGCCCTTACAGAAGTAACTGAATGCTTACTGTACACTGTCAATTTTTATGAAAGGGAACACGCGAGCGCGTGGCCCGCGAGCTCCGGCGGCTGCTTGCAGCGCCTTCAGGCGTGCGCGAGAGCAACCACGGTATCTTTTCGCGTCATCTAGTGGAGAATAAAACAACCAGTCATGGGGTAATATGCAACCAGCTGCAAGATTGCAACCCCCTCCCCCTTCAAGCCGATTACGCAAGAGGCCAGGCCAGCGGCGTGTCGTCTGCTGCTCGTAAACTGAGTTTGGCACGCGGGCGCAATCGAAACGCGGAAGCTCTGTCGCTTGGCTTTCGCGCGTTACACTTCGGCCGATTTAGATTTAAGCGACAGCGGTTCAGTCAGGTAAATTTTCGTTGCTGGTTTCCGGTTTTCAAATCTCGCATCGAATGCTGTCGAAAACATTTTTCTGAGTAGAATCCGACTTACGTGTCACCTGTCGTCACAAAATGTACTGGCAAGTCTGCGCTCGATGCTTAAAAGTCATGTATAGTGACTTCCGCCGGGTTTGGCCTCCCCAGTCTCCAGATCTTAACACCATCGAGAACTTCTGGGGACTTTCGAAAAGCGCGCTGGCGGGCCAGTCCCTGCATGGACTCTCGGCGGGCGACCTCTGGGTTGTCATTAAGGAGGAGTGGGAGAAGCTGAGAAGGGACACGTCCCTAACGGCCGCTCTTTATCAATCCCTACCAGCTAGAATGGCAGCTGTTATGGCCGCAAATGGTGACGCCACGCGGTATTAACAATTGTCATAATGTGTTTTTACTTTTTATGTGGGGGTCAAAAGCAAGACGACGTTTTTCCAATTTCAATAAACTCATTGAATTTTTTTTCATGTTTCATGCTCACGTCATTTATGTTAGTGATAATTATCGATCGAGATCTTTACAACCATGACAAAGCCTTTTCTCCTTCTGTTTGCTATGCAGCGCCATTTCGCGCTCTCAACACAAACCCGGCGGAAGTCACTATGCGTGACTTTAAAGCATCAAGCGCAGACTTGCCAGTACATTTTGTAACGACAGGTGACACGTTCACGGCTAAGTGGGATTCTACTCAGAAAAATGTTTTCGACAGAATTCGATGCGAGATTTGAAAACCGGAAACCAGCAACGAAAATTTACCTGCCTGGACCGCTGTCGCTTAAATCTAAATCGGCCGAAGTGTAACGCGCGAAAGCCAAGCGACAGAGCTTCCGCGTTTCGATTGCGCCCGCGTGCCAAACTCAGTTTACGAGCAGCAGACGACACGCCGCTGGCCTGGCCTCTTGCGTAATCGGCTTGAAGGGGGAGGGGGTTGCAATCTTGCAGCTGGTTGCATATTACCCCATGACTGGTTGTTTTATTCTCCACTAGATGACGCGAAAAGATACCGTGGTTGCTCTCGCGCACGCCTGAAGGCGCTGCAAGCAGCCGCCGGAGCTCGCGGGCCACGCGCTCGCGTGTTCCCTTTCATAAAAATTGACAGTGTACATTGATGTAAGAGAGTTTGCACAATGTATATTGATGTCTGGCAGCTAGTGGCGCCGTTTAACGTGTATGCACCCACTTTGATGATTGGTGGTACATCTCCATCCCGACGACTAACGTCCATGTTAAATGATTAAGCAAACCCTTGTGGTAGCTGTAGTAGTTAGCGGTGAAAGCGTAATCAGAGAACGAGGTGTGATAGCCAGAAGAGCGTCGCATATTGGACGCAGAACTTGGTCGCCATCCCGCGGCATATTAAAATGTGATTGAACACCACGGCCGGACTAGAGGGAAACGCAAAGCGCGTCGTGCCGCCACGGTAGCCCGGCCGCGATTTTTCTCGGGGCGATCGCGTGAGCATGGAACGCGGTGTTACAGCCAGGTGAGGCAGGCGCGCGTCGCAGAGCTATTTTAGGTTTGTATTAGCGTGATGCTGAGCAAGGCTGACGCTTTTACGACGCTTGGGGCAAAGGTCGCCACCTCGCGGTGTGTTAAGGCATTGACAAAATTCAACTTCTATTGAAAACGCGCCGAATGAGACGGACGCGTATCGCGTTGCAGGTGCTAGTCGCGGCGGCCACAGCAATGACGAATTACTTTACCTTACCACTCCCAGAGGTCAACACCACCCAGCCCACCGGGAGAGTGGTAGATATAAAAGGCGCGTTCGTAAAGCTTTCTGAGTCTGTGACCGTGGCGCAGTGGTTAGCGTGCCCGGCATCTGTTGTTGCGGACCGAGCGGTCGTGGGTTCGATGCCCGTTGGCGGTACCTTTTTTCTTTGCCATCAGATTGTGTATATTTTTTCGACGTCATTTCCGTGACGGAAATACGTCACTGAAGTCTTGGTGGACCCCGGCATAAAACACTTTCGTGTTAAAATGCAGCATAGACAACTACTCGTTGACTGCTTCGCATGAGACCGATTCCCACAAGGCGTGGTATCTGCCGAATTTTACGGCTTCGTTTGGCTCCGTGTCACCCGCAGCCGCTTTATCGCCAGACGAAATTCAGCAAACGTTCAGTAGTTCCACTTCACCGCGTTGACCTTTTAGGCTCACCAATCCATATCGGGTCACGAAGTTCACAACGATCCATTCTTTCACCCGAAACAAACGCCAAAACACAACAATACACAAAGCCGCGAGCGCAAAGATTACGCAAATCCGTGTACCACTCATCGTTCCCATAGTGGCTCAATGATCGCAGCGCCAGAGTTCCCTCTAGTAAATATTGTAGAGAACTCTATAGCTCAACGTGACTGAAACGCGATCAATGGCCTTGGGAGCCATGGCGTAACAGAGCTTCCGCTTAGAAATCAAGTACAGCAAAAACTTGTTAATTCGACCTTCGTTAATTGGGAAAATGGGATAATTCGAACGTGCTGCCTGGTCTCGGCCAGCATATATATTGTTTCATGGCATCAAACTCTCGTTAGTTCGTCGTATTTGGCCACATCCGCTTAATTCAGATGATCCTCAGGTCGCACCGCACGCGAAGCGCTGCAAATGCGCGTCGGAAAAGAGCGACAACGGCGTAGGCAGACAACCGAAACGAGGCGGCGCTGTCTTCATCGCTATCTTCATCAGTTAGTGACAACGGTTACGTATCCGGCACTCGGCAGCTTCGTTTTAACTTGATGCAATGCGGACCCAATGTCACAAAATTCAAACATGGCGGAAGTTGTTGAAGATGAAGAGCTGGTGGCATGCTGGCATGAAGCCATAAAACTCACTTGCGGCATCGCGATGAGCGAACTATCAGTTGCCGCTATTCTTACCTACGAAAAAAACTGTCGTCATGTGTGAGTGGTGGTGCTGGTGTTAATAAACGTAAGAGAATGATTCAGAGCATATTCCGGGCTAAATAAACCCAGGACTCTGAGGCCGTGGTCGGATTGTGAACGAATGCGCAGGATGATGAAAACCGCAGCTCTTACACTGCTCCTATGCAAAATGAGTACAGGATTTATGTATTCATCAAGAAAATGAAAATGTACTGATGTAGGGGACATTTGTTTATTGTTTTCTTGATACTTTCGGTAATACGACATTCAGTTAATTCGAACATTTTTCAGACCCGTGAAATTCGAATTAATGAGGTTTTATTGTATGATGTTTTATTTCACAGCGCAACACTGTAAAGGAACATTAACCTTCTCATGCACTATACAAACCAGCGCTAGAACGTGTAAAATCCATAAAATAGCAGAATGGCAAGTTGGGCTAGTTGGTGCTTGTTAAGAAGCAGCGCTGTGTGCGTTCGCTCTCTTTTTTTTGTCTACGTATTTTTGAGCTCCGTTTTTCTTGAAATATAACCATAATATAGCCAGTCGTCTTACTTGACGAATCTGTTAACCGAAAACATCTTATCGACGGAGTCCGCAAGAAACTTAGCATAGCTTGCTTTCGGCTATATAAATGTCAGGACATGATCGACGAACAAACAATGCGAATTATTTATTGCCACATATTTCGCAGTCACTGACCATTACTGTACACGCAAAGATTCCGCTTTGATATAGCGCAAATGGACTGCGTCAAATATCTACAGCTGTATTCCATTGTGCGAATACTACCACTGCCACTTCTGGGCCCGTATTCTCAAACGATCGCAAAAGGCGATAGTATCGCGTTTGGTGACGTAGAATTTGATGCGTTCAATAAGTAAAAAAGAACTCTTGTCTGTGACGTCATTGTTGCAACTGACCGTTGGTAGTCGAATGTCTCACAACACAGGAGTGAGCGCACCGTACGAGCGCAGAGCAACCCGAGTGCGGCGTTTTCGAGCGTGTGCTGCTGCTTCTACGCAGTGGCCAGGCTTGGCCGGCTTGGCTGTGGCTACTTGAAGTATGAGACGTGTTGAAAGTGCTTTCAACGTTTTTTTGTTCGATTATTTATTGCACAGTAGAATATTTAAAGAATGCAGCTTTGCGTGAAACGTATTTTCGTTGAGAGTTTAACACGGCGTACTCGGAGAGTTCAGCTGTAGCGTGCTGCCGCGGCCGGCCGCAGCGACATCGTCTCAAGATCTCAACATGTTGCCGGCTCGCGATAAGCCACGCGAGCAACGCACGGTTCATGTTCCTGGGACGTTCAAACCACGAAAAAACACGCGCTGGCAAAGAACGAGTGCTGATAACACCCCAAGGTAATGCTCGATGAAAGCTTCAGCGTAAAAAATGCTGCGTATATCCACCGAGGATTGAATACTAGAAGCTACCGCCTACGCCACTGAAATGCTAGACTTCACCACGAACCGACGGTTAACGGTGCCTTCGTTTATTGCAATTATGTCGAGAGCACCGTCGAGCACCATGACGCAAAATTGACGTCGGCGGAATTACCAGATGGCGCCCTAACTTTTCCGGTTTGCTCAATAGCCAATCAGCGCACACCAAAGGCGATACTTTTGCGATTGTCGCCTTTTGAGAATACGGGCCCTGGAAATTTTTATATTCCTGTGTCATGCTTGAGGCCCGTTTACTTAGATTTAGGTGCACATTAAAGAACACCAGATGATCGAAATTTCCGGAGCCCTCCGCTGGACGTCTCTCATAACCAAATCATAGTTTTGCGACATTCAACGCCAACAATTATTAAATACGTTTGTGTCTTTTAATCGCGCGCAATAGACGCTAAACTTTCGTTTCGCACTGTTCATGCAGCGCGAGACACTCACACACCTATCCTATACATATAGGTGCAGGGGCAAAAATATTGGTAATATCTTCAAAAAGATTTGGCCTAAGCAGTAAATCAACTTTCAAAACACGTTATCAGCGTTAATTGTTCAAAATACTTCATCTCTACATGAGAAAGACGTTAGAAATATGTCACTATTCTACGAAACCATGAAACCAGTTATTTTTTTGTACGAAAAGTTTGGTGCAGATAAAAAAAAACAGAAACGAAACAAGAACCGTAACTAAATCACCTGCATTTCGTCAAACGCCATCTAGCGGAAAACTGCCAAATTAAGATCCGACGAGGCGATCAAAAAACAGTAAAAATGATGAGGGTGGCGATTTGGGCTTGTTGGTATGGTTGCATGATAATTGATGGTAGCGCAGGCCAAAGACACGGATAAAAGAAGGCACATGAGACACCACAGCGCTAATAAAAATGAGGCGCAGCCGGCGTCGAACCTACGAACTCGCGGTCGCGTTACCAGCGATTTTGATCTCTCGTCGTTCAACGCACTCGGCTATCGCTTCGTCACGCTACCGGGGAGAAAAATCAGGTTCATAAGGGTGTCTTTTTAGAAAATAGATCTTTATAAAAATTCTATGGCATTAAGATTCTTGTCGTTTTCGCACACGCACTCCACGTCGAGGCGGAAAGACTTTGCCGCAGTTAAAATGACACTGTTGCCACTATTAACAAAATTTCGTTAATTAGCTTTCTATTTATTGACTTCAGGGCAGGTGTTTATTTAGAAAGTTGTAGTGCGTGCCAATTTATGGCGCACCTATTTTTTTAGAAATCACGAAAGTTGCACGTAGTTCAATATATTCATCATCGAACTTCAAGGGCGAAATTTCTGCTGCGCGTCGGTGCTTTGACTTCCTGCAAGCTACAAGGGTGTCAGCCTGAATTCCCTTTGTTCCTGCTCCGGCTTACTGAACGACGCCACTTTCCATTCTGCTTAGACCTACTGCTACCTGCACGCATGGCTGCCCTGTTTGCAAACCTTCCTCCGTTTATCGACGTTCCCGGCACGCCTCCCATTCCTCGGCATATGTGGAAAAAAATTTTCCAGGTTCACTTTAAGGCGGCCGGCGGAAGCGGCTGGGAGCAGGGTTGCCACGGACGTTCGAGTAAATGTCGCCAAACGACGAGCAAAAAGTCGCCAAAAGTCGCCATTTGTTTACAAATTGCGCCAAAAAAGTCGCCATTCTAGATACGTGCGGCATACCTAGTAATACAAAAGTGCTTCGCTGCAAATGTCGTCGAAAGTCTTCTGCCGGCCGTTTTTTTTTCTTTTCTGCCGGCCATTTCTGTGCCGTTTTAGCGCAGCCTACGAAACATTAGCATTTTCAGCACAGCCTAAGAAACAGTAGGGTTTTTACAATTATGTATCTATGTATTTTCTAGTAAAGGAACACACCGCCTAATACTTACGTATTGATGTTGTCCCTGAGATATGTGTAATATTTGTTTTTGATCAACAATGTTGACAAGTATGAACGCAGCTACCAGATCAAGATGGCTGGGCGTTCAGCAAGTGCTTAAACTTTAGCCAGGTGGCTGAATGGTGTGACAGACAGAGAGACAGACAGAAGGACATACAGACAGACAGACAGACAGACAGACAGACAGACAGACAGACAGACCAAAATTTCTGCGTTTAAGTATCTCAAGAAAGACTATCCTCTTTAAAATTTCCACTCACGTATAGCCCCGTAAAATACAGTACCATCCAAGACCCGGAAATTGTATTGACGTTTCTCAATGCCAGTCGTATCGCCCGCTTCACCATGGGAGTGCAGGGTGCTGCTTCTCCGAGTGGCCGCAAGATGTGCTTGGTGGCGCAAGGGTGAATGAATGAAACGCTCATGATATCGTTCCATCCCTGTCCACTCTTTTCAAAGGTACAAGTGTGGTAAACCTTGGGCGAAAACCGTAAAAGCGTTGTTTGTAGACAGTTTTACGTACCCTTATATGAATGAAAAGGATTAAATGGTTGATTGAAGGTAGCACGACAGAATTCTTACAGAAACCGATCATTAGTAAGCCTTATACCTTTTCAGTGTGAACTAATATGATACCGGACGCCACCGACCCTTTCTTATAGTCACCTATATCTACAAGCGTCAATCCGATGCGTTAATAATGATCACATAGACAATGTAAAATGTTATATAGCAATTGTTTTCATTGCACACACTCACCGAGAACAATGGAAAATGACTCAATAAATATTTTTTATTGCACGAATAGCCGCGTATCCGCCTCTCTTTGCTATTCCAAAGCTGTCTTTACGAGCTGAATTGGGGGTACTGCAACAGTGAATAAGTCGCCAAGATATTAAGAACAGTTGGAGCTTTGGCGAAACAAATGGTCGGAACACGCGGCCAAACCGTCGTCTAGCCCCTTCAGAAGCGAAACTTAAGAGAAGCTTAAAGCACCTAAAGCCAAAAACTTATAGTCAAATACTGCCCCCTCGCGGTTTGCAAGGTCCGCTGACTTACATTTTGCTAGAATGTCGCTGGGGGACGTTCCAGTCCATCCTGCGTCTAGATGAATTGAGGAGAAACACACGAGTTACAGGACGGACATACCGAATGACGCGTAATGTGCACATTCTACTCGTGGGGCTAAAACCAAGAAAGATACAGAGAATGGTGCCGCTCATTCGCTGGGGAGATATTCAGCTTAGGATGCATAACTCAGTGGGGACCCAAGCCAAATTCGCCAAAACTTCGCCATGTCGCCCTTCATAATTTTAGGTCGCCACGGGCCTCTCATATTCGCCAATTTGGCGAAGAGTAGCCACCATTGGCAACCCTGGCTGGGAGGACGAGCGGTGTGCGTCAGCGCTCGTCAGCGCTCCTCAGCACACTCGGCATTGAAGGACAAAGAAGGTACTTCACCGCTCAAGAGCAGCTTGAAGCGCAGACAGATGGCACCGTTACGGTATAGGGTTCGGGCACGGTGCCGAAGACAGACGCGGCGGCGATGGCGGAGTGCGACACGTTGCTCCAGCTTTTGGACGGGCTTTTCACCGAGACAACCAACGTGTTAGCCGAGCGGCACCTTTTCACCAGCCGCAAACAACTGCCCGGCGAAACATTTTTCGAATTCGTCACGGCCCTCAAGGAAAAGGCTCTGTCATGCGAGTTCGGAGCCACATACGACGACAGAATACTAGACCAAATAATTCGCAAGGTCGCCAACGCAGATGTCCAGGCCATACTGCTGTCCTACGGGGAAGCTCTCACGCTGCAAAAGGCTGAAGAAGTTGGACGAGACTTGGAGGCGCTTTGTTCCAGCGCAGTGTTCGAAGAAAATAAACAGCTACTCGGCTCGCTCGCCGGTGACGGCGGTAGCGTCCAGCGCGTCGCAGCAGCCCAAAATGACGGTCGCCTGCTCCGCCGGCTCCGCATTCGAGTTAACATGGCGGCGGCATTCCCCTCAAGCAGAGGCGGCCGCGTCCAAGATGGCTGCGCAGGCTCCCCAGCAAGTCGGCAGGACGGCGCTCGCTGCCAGTATGTACAGCAGCTTGCTTCCATGCCTCAAGTGGGTTCATGTTTCCGTTGCGGCCAGTTAGGCCATTTAGCTTCGGCGATAAATTGTCGGGCCAAAAAGATACGCTATTTCTGCAATAAAACAGGGCACCTCGCGGCAGTTTGCCGTAAACGACAAGCGTCGGTCGATAAAATAGCCCCAGTGCAAGACGCAAGCTTCGGAACTGCTAGAGTTTTTTCCTTGCAAGTTTCACCTACAAGCCCAAACGACTTGCGTATTCCCGTTGTCGGCAGAGGACAGATTCACGTTACGCTGTTGGTGGGTACTTGAGCCACTGCATCATTAATGAAGGACTTCGGCAGGCTCTTCGCTTCGGAGCATCGACTGCTCCAAACGTCTATTCAGCTGCAGAATTTTTCGAAGCATCGCATACCAGTCCTAGGCTGTTCCCACACGGACGTGCAGCATCACGGGAAGCAAGCTCACGTCACATTCTACGAGAGAGCGTACGGGACTTCGCTGCTAAGGCTCGACGCCACCGAACAATTGGAACTTCAGATCTATGGCGCAACTTTGACGTGTCGTCTTGATACACCACTTTCTTCGCAGCTTCCTGCAGGGTACCTCCGGAGTTCGAGCACCTGTCTGGCGGGGCCCTGGGACGTGAGTGACTACGTCCACCGAGTCAAAAGGCGGCAAGACATTGTGGCAGTGTCCACCAAACTGCGTCGGCTGCCTCTGGCGTTACGGCAACAGGTCGCCAGCGAGCTGCGCCGGCTCGAGAACGACGACGTCATCGTCGACAACAGCGATGGCCCTGATGTCCAGTGCGACCCTGCAACTGCTGAAGCACAGCTTCAATGGCCTGCAGCCGAGGATCGTCACTTGAGACCTCGGGAGGAGAGCCCTGGGCCTTCTTCCTCCTCTTCAACTGGTATAGCACATTACGGGGAAGAAGAAACGGCCGAGCAGACCGACACAAGAGGACTAGCGCTCTGTCCTCTTGTGTCACTCTGCTCGGCCGTTTCTTCTTCCCCGTAATGCGCTATACCAGTTCAAGTACGACGAACCAACTCGCCAAATCTTCAACACTTGTGGTCTTCCTCTTCGCTGGTAAATGTGCAAAATTCGAACACGGGGGAGCGAAGACATGGGCATGGGACTTCAAAGTCGGCTTCCGACAGCCGACACCCGCAAAGTTTTTCTTCGTGGTCTGGGTCGAACCGTCCACGGAAGGCGCGTAAACTCCGGCCCACCTGGTCTATGTCACAAACTGAAGTAGTCTTCTGCTGCTGTACTGCTTTAGAGGTCCGCAGTGAGGCCGCAGAGGACTTAGTGTGTGTGTGCGCGTTTAGCAAGCCGGCACTTTCTTGTGTATGTGTCGGGCGGACTGAAATCTCCTTTGTATGTTGCCATGTATCACGTTCATAGTTCAGGGTCTCATTCATATATGTACAAGGATGTAGTTTCTCCTAGGGGGAGACGATGTTGTGTCGTTCGACCTCTGGTGTCACGTCAGCACACCAGCGTGTTGTGTTCCCTGTCAATGCCGCAGGATGGAGACATGACTCCGGTGTTGTCCACTTTTGAATTTTGTAGCCAACCCGGCGTGGCCACGTAAGCCATGTGACCCGTGTCCCGCCGGCCAATCACCCCTTTTCCCCCTCCTTAAAATGTGATGAATTAAACGTTGGGAGAACACTGTCCAGTCTCGCCCGAACGCTCCGTGTCCCTCTCGTTACTCCGCCCGCCTCTCCGTCGGCCGGCCGCGGGCTACGCCGCGCTCCTGCCAATACAACACATGGCGACGATGCAACAGTGACCATAGTGTTACGGTCAATACAAAGTGCAAACCATGCCAATCGCATGAGGATCACCACACTCGCCTATTTATTTGTCAACTACTTAACTTTGCATTGCGGAGGCACGCAAGAAAGCGCAGTTTGGCGTCGTGGGTTTATTCTTCGATTGCAACGGACTACAGTGCATGCTGCTTACGCACGCAGGTGAGCGTGTACTTTGACAATTGCGACCGCGAAATCCCCAACCGCCGCCGAACCGACGCCGCCCGACGCTTCGACATGGGCTACCTGAACAACGTGCACCACGCACAGACGCTGGTCGCCATGGACCCGTTGGCGCAAGAGGGTGAGCTTCTGCGTCTGGAACGCTTCAGCTGGGACTTCGCGAATGCCGCCGAGGAAAGCCGCGAGGAGATCGATCGCTACGCATGTCTCTACGCCAACCCTTTCGAACCGAACGAGATCCTGCCGCCTGGTAAGGGTTCGTGTGCGGTAGCTTACATTGTGCAGCCACCAGAGTATGGGGCAGTGCGATCTTCCTCAAGTGCACAGGAAGGGAGTTTTGAGGGCTCGTTTCTTTTTGTTTGACACAACATCAATGCAAACATATATGCAAACATATAACAATTTGACAATATTTGTGGAGGCGTATAGTGAAGAAAAACTCTGGTAATGTAACCAGCACTGGAACATCTTACGCAGACGCTTTTGCTTAATATATAAGCCAAATTTGACATTGAAACAAGAAACGATACTCTCTGAATTAATTTTTAATAAACCTCACTCAGACGAGGTTTTGTGAAATTCAGAAGGCTTTCACGTGACCAAAATTTTCTTCTCTCCGAAATATTCTGGCAATTTACTGCTTTCAATGCAAGAAATCACCACTATGCTTTTCGATCACATTTAAAATGGGCGCCGAAATGGCTGGAACGTTTGGCGTGGAATGACCCACTACAGTTGTTCTCCATCTCGTGCAAGAACACTTTTTTCAGCCCGCTTTGATCAGAAGCGTGTCCAAGCACTTTGCTTCACTAAAGCACCGCTTTTACAATACTTATTTCTTCTGCGTCCGCAGATATCATATTCAACGCAAGCCGCATGTTTATCACGATATTTTGCGGCTTCGGGCATCACAGCAGGGAAAAAATACATGCCTGCTGTACTGAAGGCCAGGGGCGTAGCCAAGGGGGGGGGGGCTGAACCCCCCCCCAAAATTTTTCTATTTTGGTTGCGTATATATACGCGCACACACACAAACGCACGCACGAACATACATGAAGTATGGTTGAACCTCCCCCCCCCCCCCCGAAAAAAATTTCTGGCTACGCCCCTTCTGAAGGCGCTCACTGCAAAATTGCCGGCAGAGTTTTCGTTGTATAATATGGCTTCTGTTGGCACTTAGCTGCCTTTAACTTTCACAGTGATGCATTCGCTATCTCGTTCATCCTCTGAGCGCAGTTTGTCGCGCAAGCGGAGCTCTCCCGCACTCGAAGCGGCCCTTATGTAATGTGAGCGGCCGCAGCATCGAGCGGCCGCTGCTGCGGGTTTGTCAAGCGGCTGATCGCAAGACAAAGCTTGCTGAACCATGACACCTAGCTGCGCATTTGTTGTTGTGGAGCTGCTGCTTTGTGATTGTGTCGCGTAGAGTTATTTTGAACAAGTTATATCCGATTTTCAACACAAAACGAATGATACAGCCGCTAGGCTGGCTTGGTCATATGTGACCAATTATAACTTGTTAGCAACCAAAATAATGCAAAGTTTTTTTGCGCGAAATGGTAGAGGACGTCCTTAACTTCAATTAGAGGGATTTAAAAAATATCATATATGGCCTTTTTGAGAACACAATTTTCAAACTTCAGCGTGTTTAAAACTCGCGCCTTTTTCGATTATGTCACTTGCTTGGCCTGTGCTGCCACGCTTCGGGAATACGTGGTATTTTTTTCATGCACCAATGTCTATCCGTTGTATTTTTTTTTTTTTTTGCTTTCCAAAACAGCGCGCCGGCTGTCGCTTGCCCATCCGAGCGCGTTTGCGGTGCAGCTTGTTTAAAGTGCGCGCCTTTTTCGATCATTTCTCTTGCTTTGCATGTGCTGCCACGCTTCGGAAATACGAGGAATTTCTTTCATGCGCCGATCTCTCTCCCTTGGGGCATTTTTTATGCTTTGCAAAACGGCACGACGCGCGCCGGCCATCGCTTGCGCAACCGAGCACGCCCGCGGCGCGGTTGGTTTCAAACGCGCGCCTTCTTCAATCATTTCTCTGGCTTGGAATGTGATGCCACGCTTCGGGAATACGTGGAATTTTTCTATGCGCCGTAGCGCCGTTGTCTCTCCGTCCTTTTTTTTTTCTTTCCATAGAGGCGCGGCGTCTTTCACTTGCGCATCAGAACGCACGCACGCGTTCCGGCTGGTTTCGGTTCCGTCCTTCAGGGGCGTAGCCAGAAATTTTTTCGGGGGGGGGGGTTCAACCATACTTTTTGTATGTTCGTGCGTGCGTTTGTATGTGTTCGTGCCTATATACGCAAGCAAAACTGAAAAATTTCGGGGGGGGGGGGGTTGAACCCCCCCCAACGCTTGGCTACGCCCCTGCCGTCCTTCGGGTGGTTTTCACTTCTTGCGCCCTCGAAGGTATGAAATATTGGCACCTACCGAAGCAAGCGCTTCGTTCAATAAAAATCAGACAGATACAAGTAAAATTTTAGGGATCGCAATTAATTTTTTTAACATTAGTCAAAACAAATGTCCTTCGTTAGAGGTGCATTGCGTGGTGTCAAGGTGACTCTACATTGATGTCGTCTTCCGTTTCTGTCGCCCCCTGTTACGACCGCCGTCTCCGTCGCTCGCGCCAATGAGCCACCTTTTCACGACTTTCCTACAGCGGACAGGGATGCTTCCGGGAAGCTGCTCAGAACGGACACTGCAACAATAATCCTTGTAATGGAACAAATTGTGAACCCATAGTTATGATAAGAATACAAAGAGCTTCCAGAAAATGACTGCTGCACAAGCATACTAATACGCAAGCATACCAAAGCGCTTTTAACACATAAATAGCACTGCTATTTTGCAAGATCCTCGACACAGATATCTAGTTTTTAATAATCTAAGTACCACTCTGACGTGACGAACACACACTGCATGCATATATGCGGAAGTTGTCCAGGCAATTAGGGCACTGTCATGCAGGTTTGCGGTATTCTAAGTCGTTACTCTGAGGCGGAGGCTCAGAGAAAAGAAATGACGAAGCCGTGTTAACAGGAAAGAAGAAAAGTAAGAAACTAAGTAGGAATGAGAATGAAAATGAAAAAATAACAAACTAGAAGATCTGTCTTAATTACAACCTAAAACGAGTCTTCTACCGTCCCGCTCTAACACTCATAAAGATAAAATGTCACCGGTGGTGTTGAGGGCGGCGATGGCTTGGTAGGCAGGCGTCTGATGAGGCGGCGATGCTGACGACGTCACCGTCGCTGACCAGCACGTCGGAGCTGCCCGAAGACGTGGTAGGCTGCTTGCTCTCGCCAAATCTGTGGCTGCTCCTAGGCTCCACTTGTGTCGCACGGGCCCGTTTCCGGCAGGGAACAGCAACACAGGAGGTTCTGCCCTCCACGGGCAGTTTGTATCGGGAGTCGAACTCGAGCACCAAGGACGTGACCTGGAGCAGTCGCGGCCGGAACTCCTTGAGACCGTATACCTCCGGGTATACCGTGGGCAGCTGGAGCGTCATGGCCTTGTCGGACTTCTTGCGTCGGGTCCGGAACCCGACTCGCAGTCGCGCGACACCAGTGATCCTCGCTCCAGACTGTTCCAACCCTTCTGCCTCGGCCAGTCTTCGAACGTTTCTTCTTTCTTCTCTTGCACGTGCCCTTTTCTCATTGGTCTTTCCCAAGGGCCTTCACCGTGCTTTTCCCCGCGAACTTTCTCTTCGTTTGGCGGGCCTGGTTTTCACACGTGATATTTCGCGCGGCCGTCGTCGTCTTCCCTTCGTTGCTTAGTCGTCGCTGCCGTTGCCTCCGAACACGTCTCACAACACTACGGTGCCACCACATTTCAACACCACCGCGTCAACGCGTCACTACACTTCACCACAGGCACCTACGCCACAAGTTACGCAATTTTATTAACGATATTCATAAATTATCTTACCTAACGCTCGTTCGACCTCAGTTTAGCTTAGTTTACTTAATTTTTATTGTTCCGGTGTACGATACGGTAAGCCGGCCGTGTCACATGTGAATTATATGTATATGGGAATTGGTTTTGCTGCCGATCAGTGATTAAAAACTTTTCATTTTAATTCATTTCCATTGGTATTGACTGCTGTTTTCAATTTCAAGCTATCGAGTGGGGCGCCTAAGGGGCGGTCGCCGCCGCCGAAAAATGACGGAGTCGACGATGCGACCAAAGAGTGCTATGCGAGCCGTTAGCATGTGTGGCAGGAGAGGAGAGTCTCTCACCAGAAAGCGTCAGTGAAGAACAAGCGCGCCCATAGAGGAAGGGAATCTGTGTAGAATGGACACTGCCATTAAGTCATGCGGCCGAATAGAGAGCAAGGGAATCGAGAGAGAACTACACCTCTCGTGAAATGCATTGAGACGCTAAGTCGTTGCTTATGAGCTTATGACAGTTCGCAAGTTTCGGTTTTGGTTCCTCGCGCCGCAGTTTTGCTACGTCCGTCATTATTTTTTTTTAATGCGAAGCATTTCTTAGCGAACTTCTGCGACATTGAGCGTATCTATCTATCTATCTATCTATCTATCTATCTATCTATCTATCTATCTATCTATCTGTCTGTCTGTCTGTCTGTCTGTCTGTCTGTCTGTCTGTCTGTCTGTCTGTCTGTCTGTCTGTCTGTCTGTCTGTCTGTCTGTCTGTCTGTCTGTCTGTCTGTCTGTCTGTCTGTCTGTCTGTCTGTCTGTCTGTCTGTCTGTCTGTCTGTCTGTCTGTCTGTCTGTCTGTCTGTCTGTCTGTCCGTCCGTCCGTCCGTCCGTCCGTCCGTCCGTCCGTCCGTCCGTCCGTCCGTCCGTCCGTCCGTCCGTCTATCTATCTATCTATCTATCTATCTATCTATCTATCTATCTATCTATCTATCTATCTATCTATCTATCTATCTATCTATCTATCTATCTATCTATCTATCTATCTATCTATCTATCTATCTATCTATCTATCTATCTATCTATCTATCTATCTATCTATCTATCTATATAGCCGCCTACGACTTTGTGCTCTCCTGGTCGCTTGGTTAATCGAATGTACACCAAAATTGGTATGGTGTAACATGACTGTATGACGAACATAAATGACAAGTCATAACATGAAAATCATGACACGCATGTCATGTACAGCATGATTTACATGCCACGCTCATGGTGCGCTGGCGGCCGTTTTGCTAGCTTGATACACGCCAAAATTGGTATCTTGCGACATGACTGCGTGACGAACATAAATGACACGAGTTAACATGAAAAGTACAGTGCGGTTATTTCCTCGCGAAGCTCCACGGGTCTGCGTCAGCTGAACAAAAAAATCGAAATGGGAAAACTACGAGAAGACGCGAAAGGGCACAACCGTTTAACGCGTGGAATTAGAAACAATCGCAATTTTCTTTTACGAACATCGCAACATCGCATTGTGAGGAGTGCTCTATGCTCTCATGATATAAAGCGTTACATTACACTACTTTATTCTATGCGCCTTCAAACCCACGAGCACGCATATCCGGCATCCGCGAGAAAATGCCACGTACTATACCGCCCCAACGGGCACGTTATCTCAGATGAAAACGTTTTACAAGAGCTTGAAATAAATGCGCGGGGAGAAACCTTTTTCCATCGTGCCGAAGCGACAATTTTAGAGGCACGCAGTACTTATCTTCGCGCTTCTGCAAGTTATCTTGCGCCAGGCGTTTTAAAAACGTGAACGGCGCGCGTTATCGCTTGATCGCTTCAAACGCTCCTTGCGTTTTCAGCACGCTAGTCCATTAGTTTACACCGAACCATCGTCATCTGATGACGCGAGTGCCAAAAGAAATGCGCACCTGGGGCTATGAAAATCGTCACGAACCTTTCATAGGTTTACGTCGAAGTGCCCGATTCCTAGCTATGGCGCAGTTACAACATCCAACGTACCCTAATCCTAATGCGCACTAACGCGGGCAACAACCTCACTACGCAGTACATCGAGGGACACAAAATTGAGGGTTCTCACCTTGCTGTGGACATTTGCGGCAGTCCACACCGTATTGCCGTGCTGAAAAGCGCCGCTGTCGCACAAAATGTCGCTCAATACCACGACTTTTCGGAGTGAATAAGCAAAAACAGATGCCACCGAAACACGCATGAGAGCGGCCCTTCTTCGATAAGCGCCATGGCTGATCTGGCGATGACGTCATATCGTCGGTGTCGCTCAGATGTGTCGCTTGGTGGCAGGATGTTCTTTCACGAATTTTCAACTAATTGTCTAAGAAAATATCTTTACACGTGCAGGAAACAAATAAATAAAAGCGAAAAAGCTATACATTTATGTTGCACAACTTTTTTTTTTCCTTGCGCTACTTGCGCAATTACGCGTCCTATCAAGGTTCCTGTGATATGACACGAAGATATCGAAGGGCGAGAAGGTGGAGGGGTACGCTCGATCCGCTTATCACTTGTCTCGTTTCCCTTTCTCACCCGCCGAAATGTTTCAGTGCGGGTGGGTCGACGCAGTTCGACGAAGACACTCGCCCTCCTACGTTCACACAGCGGTGAATGCGCACCGCGCTCGCCGACGAGAAGCGGGTATCGAATTTCTTTCCCGTGCTGGCCGCGAAATGGCGGGAAAAAGCAGTCTTCCCTCCCGGGAAAACAGAACAACAGCAGACACTCGCTTGCTCCTAGCCAAGTGAAAAGACGCGAAACTTTAAAAGTGGCTACTGTACAGGTGCGATCAAAAGTGTGCAGACCACGGGATCGCGTGGCAGAATGCATCGACGCGCCAGCTAGCGACGAGACACGACGAGACATTTGCTGCAAGGGCGCATGCGCGTCCCGTCTTATCGCTTGTCTTCTCATGTCGCTCTGTTGGACGCGGTTACGGCGCTTGTACCCAAAACGACAACTGGGTGTCGCTTTCTTTGCTCCATCGAATCTGTGTCGTTCTTTTACGTAGCGGCTGCGACGGGGCCGGTTCAACACCGGCTCGCGTTGTTATTGACACCGGTTGATTAGGATAAGTAAGCATAGCGAGCATCGCACAACCTGACGAAGCCAAACGCACAAAATTAAATTGTCTCAGGCCAGCTTGCCTTTGTCGGGCTAATCCAAGTTGCACTTAAATGAGCTTAGTTAAGTCGCAGTTAATGTAGCCGAAATTAATCAAAAGTAGTCGAGCACTTTATGACCTAAATAAGTGAGGTGTAAGTAGGTTTAGTTAAGCCCAGTCCAGCTTGGTGTTTTCATGTGAAGCGAAGTTAAGCTTAGACGAGCCCAGATGAGTCGAAATAAGTATAGCCAAATCTAATTAGGCAAAGTTGATCATGCTCATCCTTAACCTAGCCGTGCAAAATTAGCCTATACAAGGCAAACCTTATCGTGGCCAATTAATCTAGGTCGACTTCCCCATGAGCCCACAGAAGTCAAGGCCAGGAAGATACTAATTACTCTTTACCGACTCCATACTAATTAGAATAATTTACGTCTAATTAGTGCTAATTATTGTGAACACTAATTATGACTAAATATTAGTCTGAAATGCAGCTAGAGTGTCCTCTATACTGAAATTTCACGTGGCATAATTAAGCTAAATATGCATAACTGATCTAATTAGGCAAACACCAAGGTAATTATAAAAACTCTGATTAAGCTTGGTTGGTCATAGCATCATCAAACCAATTGGATTATGATTAGCTTTAATTAGGCAACATCTTATTATAACACAAATAATTAACGTAATTGAAATCGAATTCTCATGAGCTCAGAGGATCCAAGCTCAGCAAGATGCTGATTACTCCTGACCGAGTCGAGTTTCATTTACCTAAATATAAATCTAAGTAGCCTTAACTATATTTATAAATATTACTGAATAATGTGCGTGACATCAAAGCCCACCCGAAGTACTCGAGCTCGATGTCGCAGAATTATGCAAATTACGCCTAGTTACGCCTAATATAGACATCTGTTGCTCCATAGGACGCTTTTGAGAGTAAAGGTGTTTATCAATTAGGCGTAACTAGGCGTAATTTGCATAATTCTGCGACATCGAGCTCGAGTACTTCGGGTGGGCTTTGATGTCACGCACATTATTCAGTAATATTTATAAATATAGTTAAGGCTACTTAGATTTATATTTAGGTAAATGAAACTCGACTCGGTCAGGAGTAATCAGCATCTTGCTGAGCTTGGATCCTCTGAGCTCATGAGAATTCGATTTCAATTACGTTAATTATTTGTGTTATAATAAGATGTTGCCTAATTAAAGCTAATCATAATCCAATTGGTTTGATGATGCTATTACCAACCAAGCTTAATCAGAGTTTTTATAATTACCTTGGTGTTTGCCTAATTAGATTAGTTATGCATATTTAGCTTAATTATGCCACGTGAAATTTCAGTATAGAGGACACTCTAGCTGCATTTCAGACTAATATTTAGTCATAATTAGTGTTCACAATAATTAGCACTAATTAGACGTAAATTATTCTAATTAGTATGGAGTCGGTAAAGAGTAATTAGTATCTTCCTGGCCTTGACTTCTGTGGGCTCATGGGGAAGTCGACCTAGATTAATTGGCCACGATAAGGTTTGCCTTGTATAGGCTAATTTTGCACGGCTAGGTTAAGGATGAGCATGATCAACTTTGCCTAATTAGATTTGGCTATACTTATTTCGACTCATCTGGGCTCGTCTAAGCTTAACTTCGCTTCACATGAAAACACCAAGCTGGACTGGGCTTAACTAAACCTACTTACACCTCACTTATTTAGGTCATAAAGTGCTCGACTACTTTTGATTAATTTCGGCTACATTAACTGCGACTTAACTAAGCTCATTTAAGTGCAACTTGGATTAGCCCGACAAAGGCAAGCTGGCCTGAGACAATTTAATTTTGTGCGTTTGGCTTCGTCAGGTTGTGCGATGCTCGCTATGCTTACTTATCCTAATCAACCGGTGTCAATAACAACGCGAGCCGGTGTTGAACCGGCCCCGTCGCAGCCGCTACGTAAAAGAACGACACAGATTCGATGGAGCAAAGAAAGCGACACCCAGTTGTCGTTTTGGGTACGAGCGCCGTAACCGCGTCCAACAGAGCGACATGAGAAGACAAGTGATAAGACGGGACGCGCATGCGCCCTTGCAGCAAATGTCTCGTCGTGTCTCGTCGCTAGCTGGCGCGTCGATGCATTCTGCCACGCGATCCCGTGGTCTGCACACTTTTGATCGCACCTGTACATTTCCTCCGCGAACAATCTTTTGCCATCAAGCATATGCACAATGCATTTGAAAGTATTATATACACAGAGTAAAAATATACGATGTTCCGCCGTAAAACGAAAAGGAGAACTATAATTCATTGTGAAAATGTTCGAGCCCTCTATACGAGCACAACACAAAAAGGATACGTATGGCCCGAGCAGAAGATTTTCACAATGTATTTTGATGTTTCCGTATAATGAATGGTGAATGGAGGAGTGCGATACAGATGACGTTCAGGAAAAAAACAGCGCACGCTATGCATGAACGGAGGATGAAAATACGCCACGCAGACATAATTGGCATTCGAAGCACTCTTTGACACTTCTGTTATTCGCAAACTCGGCCCAACACAAGGCCTCTTTGACGCAGCTTATTTGCTGACTATATTTGTGCGCCCGCGCTGCTATAACTTTCCCACGTTACAATGAACGCGCGCCCTGAAGAGGGGATCAC
Source organism: Rhipicephalus sanguineus (assembly GCF_013339695.2). Lineage (NCBI taxonomy): Eukaryota > Metazoa > Arthropoda > Arachnida > Ixodida > Ixodidae > Rhipicephalus > Rhipicephalus sanguineus. The sequence continues at coordinate 151,866,894 of NC_051183.1, forward strand.
GTTACGGGCGATACTCGTTGCAATATTTCTTTGAGAACCGGCGCGCTGCTCCTTTTGCGCTTCTACCGCATTCTGGAGGGAAGCGGCTGCTCCTCCTTGTCTCGTTGGGAGCGAGTCCAACATGAGTGACGCTGGGGGTGAAACTAATTGCTTGGTGTTGTTTTGCAGCCCCCGTCTGAGATGGTTGCTGTGCCTTGGATGTCCAGGGTCACCCTACGTTTCTGACCGTTTGGGGAGTTTGTCAGAATAGTAAGATAACGCAAATGTGTTTCCTGCTATGCTCTTGGCGCAAGAAAAGCATGGCATATAGTGCCATGGAATATACTTGTGCGCTACACATTCATTTGGTATATGAAGTATGCATCTTCTGAGCAACGGAGGACGTGCCCTGTCTTCTATGCGCGGGAACTTCATTACCACGTTGCCAGTACTAGGTCATAGGCCAAGACGGAAGAATAAACGGACTTTCCGGGCGGCGCTGGCCCCCCAAACTGAACGTTTCATCCCGCTATTTGTTTGAAATCGTGCTGAAAAATATTCGCGCCTAAAAAGACATGACTAAACTTTCGGGCTCACTATGCGTTTAGCATTTGTTTAAGGAACCAATGATTCTCAAACCTGACTCCATGTGACCCATGTTGCAAAGTTCAAACCAGAGATACCTTTACTTTTGCAACAGCGTGATCGCATGCCCGCGTCATTGCGCACTGCAGGGAAGGCGAAGAGGCGAAACTACGGCGGCCGCGAAGCGAAAAAAAAAACAAAAAAAACAGAAGAAACGGTACTCCGCAAGCGCCCTCGGCCACTAAGACTGGCCCGACGTACACACGACCTCTCCGGCCGACCAATAACTGCGCGCTCGGTGCTACACCGGCCTGCTACCTCGTGACATCGTCGGCGGAAAAGCTAGTGCCGCTGCAGTGAGCCACATGTACCGCTGTGGTCAGCAGGTTAGGTCGGCCCGTCTACTGGCCATGCTTTCACGGCCAGTTAGGTCGGCACCGCACCTGTAGCCAAGCAAGGGGCGACATTGGCCAAAAAGCGATGGTCGGCCAAGTTTGCTTGGGTAGTTAGGGGGGCAGACACGCTCCCTAAGAGCCTATATTGACAGACCACGCCGCAGCGCACTCGTACTGCGATTGAAGGTAATTCAGGGCACTTATGAAACTTATTAGGCTCCGAATGGGAAGATTGTTGTACAAGGGCAGATGCGGGTCATTTTGAAAAAAAAAACAATTTTCCGTCATTTGTTATTATGTACTGCTGCTATTTATCAAAATATTAAGGCACAGTTGAAGTGTAAAACTGCTGAAAAGTTATTTGGTTCTGCCGCACTGGATGTCAAACCGCCAATTTACACGCTTGACGCCTGGTTTCATACGACCGCTTCTATAAGACTTGGCGCCTCATAGTCGACTGGCATTGCAGTTGACTTGAAAAGTTTAATTAAGCGATCCTTAAATTTATCGGCGGAGCTCCTTCTTGTTTCATTGTTCGCGGAAAAAGAGCTATTCCATCGCTAGTTTCGAGCCTTTCTATGAGTTGCTTAAATCACGCGGGTACTCTCTCGAAAATGAAAATTATTCTTGAATAGCGTGGAGCACTGCCGCCTCAAAAGCTTGTTCTTCTGGACATATTTCCTGAACAAAGAAGAACAAACTGCCTGGTGGCGAGACAGTCGAGGCTCGAGCTCAACGTCATCATCCAGAAAAGAGTCCGCGCTCATATGAGAACTGAAACATCAATGACTGCGAGAGGCAACAATAGCTGTTAGCGATTAAAAATAAATGGGCTGCTAAAAGGATACGTTATATAGAGGTTTACGGCAGATCTCATTCAATTTAACCAGGTTTCATACAATGTACACTGTGTTTTGAAGTATGGCTCTCTGTAACTTTCAAGCATTTTTCTTTATTTTTTGACACTTTCCATATATCAAAGAAAACTTTGAGTATGTAGAATTGTTAGATCTTTACAGGTTTCTTTACACTGCAAGCAGCTATGTAAACTATTGTTGTAAAGCGAAATTTGCAATTTCTAAAGGTTAAATATTTTTGGTATCTAGAAAGTCCACGGAAAGCCTTATTTCGCACTACTGATTCTTTCTTAGGAATGAAGCGAATTACTAAGACGTTGTTTTAGATAGGTAAGTGCCCTCCCAAATTTATTTGTAGCACGATAAGCTGCAGCGGGATTACACCCAAAAGTGCGCATATATATATATATATATATATATATATATATATATATATATATATATATATATATATATATATATATATATATATATATATGTGTGTATATATGTTTGCTTCTGCGTTTGCTAAGAAACAATCGTGCAAAAATCCCTCGAATACTCGAGATACTCTAGGCTTATATCGAAACCTTAAAGGCTCTAAAACTCAAAATTTTTTTAATCTGAACCGAATTTACGTGATGTTAATCGAATAACTGCTGCTTTTTCTTGGGCTAGTTGGTACAGCATACTGTATAGCGCAATAAAAACCACAGACAAGGTATAGACGACAGACAGGACGGAGCGCAAACTTCAGCTGAGCATTTATTGACAGAAAAACAGGAAATCACAAGCTGCGCAGGAGGATGCGCAACACGCAAAAAATAACTGAAGCGGGCCTCCCAAAACATCACTAACTTTAACACGTCCCATGCTTACGCAACCCACACGTGTCACACCTAGGCAAACGGTTCCGTGCGCAGATTTCTTTCTAAGAATATGCATTCTTTATTGCTGAGAGCCAGCGACGGTGTTTAACCGCCCATGCCGCTCCACAAATTCCCTTCTCAGAATGAGTGGAGGGAATGACATAGAATGTCGTTGTAAGGAACAGCAGACAAAGCGTCACCAGCCTCGCTTCGAAGCAGTAGCGCCCGCTCAAGTTCTGACAAGTCCGGTTTCAGGAACCACATTTGTTACTATGGCAACGGTCAACAATACGTTGGAAAGGACAAGCAACAATGGTGTGCGAGCTTCCCGTACGTAAGAGCTTTCAGCCCATTTCATTGGAGCTCCATCCGAGGTCACAGCAGAGAGGAAATGTGGTCACGTGACCCCGCGAAAATCGAGTTGAGGGTAGGCATTTTTTTTCTTGTATTTTGAATTTTCTAAGTTGAATAACTTCGTACTGCGTGCCGCCATCGCTGCCGTTCTTGCTGCACTAGTTCGTCCGTACTTCAGTCTACGCAATCCCCGAGTAAAGAATGGCGGGTTGAAGAGTGTTAGAGGGCCCCTTTAAAGAATGTGCTAGATGGTGCAACTAGCCAGTACATTTAAATTTTCGTTCTGCGCGTTCGGGTCACCGGCCACTCATGGGCTATAGGCGTGACGCCTAGGTTGCGAAGAATAGAACCCAGGATTCAATTGGCAGAATTCGCGACGTTAATAATGTGTTTGGCCATGTTTGATTACAGGAAGTTGGATGCCTATATACTTCGTAGTGTTAATTGCGGCTACAGTGTAATTCTAAATGGCGTAAGAGTTTGTGATGCAACCATTACGTCGATGTAAAGGAATTGCAAAGGTCATGTTAATATTCAGCGCCATTAACCACTTGTCACACCATTCGTGAGTTTTATTAAGATCCATCTGCAAGACGGACGAATTAGGTACATGGTGATACAAGACGCAGTCATGAGCACAAAGGCTATCATTATGATCAATTTTAAGTGGTATATCGCTCATATGAGAGAGGAGGGGGCCTAGTACCCTATCTGGCGGAGTGATAGAGTAGACACGAGGGACAGGATGTCTGCTGGAGTTAGCAACAACCAACTGCCGGCGATCAGTAAACAATTCGCGAACACAGTTGAACACAGTCTTGGGTCGTGAACGTGCTTAGGAACGTCGTCCTAAAGAGATCCCTTGTTTGTAGGGCGGATTCTCGGTTCTCGAACCACGTCCTCGCGGCGTCTTCTAGGTAGAAGTATACGTGGCGCAGCTTGTCCTCGCAGTTCCAGTTATTAAATGTTGAGACCCTTTCGAAAGTCTCGAGCCAGGTCTCGGGGTCTTCACATGGCGAACCACGGAACGTCGGCGGCTCCCTGGGTGGCTGCATCACGACCGTTGTAGGTGGCAGGGGGTCTGTCATCGTCTCGGCGGTCGATGTGACGGTCTTCGGCTGCCTGGCGTTTTCGGGAAGGAGTCCGTACTCTGGTTGTAGTCCCTTCTGCCGGCGGCTGGTACGAGGATCCAGGTTGTCCTTAGAGTCGTCTTCTTCGCGGCTTGGGCTTGGGTCAGCGCTCCGTGGTGGCGTCCGGATCATGAAGCAGCACCTCCACGAGATGTCACGTGGTCGTGACGTCGACGAAGACAGCAGTCAGCACGTCCGAGATGAAACTGTTTATTTGGCCGTACTTGTGGCCGAGAAACGGTAAGGTAATTTACAGCAATACACACTGTATTCACTGATAGCGGCGAACAGAGCGTCGACCGTCGATCAACTGACAAGCAGTCAAGCGCGTCGGCTTTTATACAGGCGCTATCGAACTTTCCAGCGATATCGCTGTTGGCGGCGTTATCTCTCGACAACGCTGGAACATTCTCGTGCGGCGCGCAATCTTAACAGATTGTTCCAAAACAATCGCGATGCTTCCTACACATCACGGCGAGGCCTGCGCAGCGCGTTGCCCACAGTCTTTGTGGGTGAAGCTTACACTCATGAAATATAAGACTCGCGGC